>NC_143479.1:21184623-21784623 GCF_027475165.1 Benincasa hispida | reverse complement strand
CCAGAACTATATGATAGAACATGGGATTGCGTCCAACTTTCGACCCCAAGTACACCTCAGCAGAATGGTGTATTAGAAAGGAGAAACATAACCTTGTTGGACATATTTCGGTCTATGATGAGTTATGCTCATATTCTAGACTCATTTTGTGGTTTTACAGTGGAGACTGCATGTTATATTTTGAACAACGTTCTCTCGAAAAGCGTTTCCTAAACACCTTTTGAGTTGTGGAAAGGTCGTAAAGGTAGTTTACGCCACTTTAGGATTTTGGGTTGTTCGACACATGTGCTTGTGACTAACACGAAGAAGTTGGAACCGCGTTCGAAATTTTGCCTCTTTGTAGGCTACCCTAAGGAAATGAGAAGTGGATACTTCTATGATTCGAGTAAGAACAAAGTGTTTGTTTCTATAAATGCTATCTTCTTGAAAGAAGACCATATTAGGGATCATAAGCCACAAAGTAAGCTAGTTTTACGTGAGATTTCTAGTGAGACTGAGACTACTGAGGGTTCAACAAAAGTTGTTGAACAAACTGACAGGTCAACAAGAGTTGTTGAGATCGGTACATCTAGTTAACCAACTCAAGAGTTGAGACCGCCTCGACATAGTGGGAAGGGTTATGAACCCAGTGGCTCGCTACACGGGTTTGACTGAAGCCTAGAACATCATTTTTAATGATGGGGTTAAGGATCCGCTGTCTTTTAAGAAAGCAATGGAGGATGTTGATAAGGATGAATGGATTAAAGCCATGAACCAGAAGATGAAGTCAATGTACTTCAATAATGTTTGAGAGCTTGTGGATCTGCCTGATGGGGTAAGCCCTATTGGGTGTAAGTAGATTTATAAGAGAAAGAGAGGTATTGATGGAAAGGTGCAAACCTTTAAGGCTTGACTCGTGGCAAAGGGTTATAACCAGGTCGAGGAAGTTGACTATGAGGAAACTTTCTCACCTGTTTTCATGCTTAAGTCTATCAGGATACTTCTGTCCATAGCCACATTTTATGATTATGAGATATGGTAAATGGACGTCAAGACTACCTTTCTTAATGGTAATCATGAAGAGACCATCTATATGACTCAATCAGAGGCGTTCACATTTTAGATCAAGAGCAAAAAATTTGCAAGCTTAATAGGTCCATTTATGGGTTGAAACAAGCGTCTCGATCATAGAACATTAGATTTGACAAAGTGATCAAGTCATTTGGCTTTGATCAAAACGTTGATGAGCCTTGTATCTACAAGAAGATCATCAACAGCTCAGTAGCTTTCTTGATACTGTATGTGCATGATATCCTACTCATTAGGAATGATGTAATCTGACTGACATTAAGAAATGGCTAGCTGCCCAGTTCCAAATAAAAGTTTGGGTGAGGCACAGTATGTTCTAGGGATCTAGATCATTCGCGATTGTAAGAACAAGACGTTAGCCTTATCTTAGGCATTGTACATCGATCAAATGTTGATCAGGTATAGGATGCAAGATTCCAAGAGGGGTTTGTTACCCTTCAGGCATGGAATCGTATTGTCTAAGGATCAATGTCCCAAGACACCTCAAGAGGTTGAGAAGATGAGACGGATTCCCTATGCTTCAGTTGCAGGAAGCTTAATGAATGCAATGTTGTGTACAAGACCAGACATTTGCTATGCAGTAGGGATTGTCAGTCGATATCAATCCAATCCAGGATTTGATCACTGGACGGCAGTCAAGACGATCCTCAAGTATCTTCAAAGAATGGGGGACTACATGTTCGTGTATGGAGATAAGGATTTGATCCTTACAAGATACACAAACTCTGACTTTCAGACCGATAGAGATTCTCGCAAATCGACATCGGGGCAGTGTTCACTCTTATGGATGGGTTGTAGTGTGGCAAAGCATCAAGCAATGATGCATCACAGACTCCACTATGGAAGTCGAATACGTAGCTGCTTGTGAAGCAGCTAAGAAGGTTATGTGGCTGAGAAAATTCCTTACAAATTTGGAGCGGGGTTGGAAGCTCCATGATACTTAAGACTTATATCTCACCTAAACAACCATAAGTGACATGACCTCAATCCCTAGTGTTTTGGGAACTCCTACCTTTGAGGGCGCTCCTTTGATTAGTATGAGTGAGACTGGCCAGATTGCCAACTCAACATGCCTACCTTTTTGGGGACTTTTCTGATTTTGGAAATGGGAAGTCAGTTACACAAGATGAAATTCACTCCTTCCCCGAAGCAGAGATAAGTAGATAGATTGCTCCTTTAAGGGCTGATTCCGGGGCTTGAACATAGTGGCCAAAGCTTCTCTTTTGAAGAGAGGACTTAGTCATAGCAAGATTATAACTTATGTTCATTAGAAGGATCAGTGGTACTTAAGGAGTTAGATGTAACTACAGGGGCATAACGGTTATTGGCTGAGTTGTACTTACAAGCGATCTGTGAAGGGTTGTCGTACTATTGATTGGTTAAGATGGACACATAATATATCTGTAGTAAGAAGAGTTCAGCTGTTGGTCTTTAGTGGAGTGCTTGGTAGTTAACAGATGGTGGATCCTATGACTAAAAAGTTTAGTCAATTACTCATGTAACATTGGAGCTTCGAGCTACATGTCCATAAAATCGCCTTGGTAGCTCAAAGGGATCAGTGGTACTTAAAGAGTTAGATGTAACTACGGGGGCATAACGGTTATTGGCTGAGCTGTACTTACAAGCGATCTGTGAAGGGTTGTCGCACTATTGATTGGTTAAGATGGACACATAATATATCTGTAGTAAGAAGAGTTCAGCTGTTGGTCTTTAGTGGAGTGCTTGGCAGTTAACGGATGGTGGATCCTATGACTAAAGAGTTCAGTCAATTACTCATGTTACGTTGAAGCTTCGAGCTACAGGTCCATAAAATCGCCTTGGTAGCTCAATGGATTCAAGTTGAGGATTCGTTCTTGGTGTTGATTTTGTAGGGATAATGCCCTAAAGTCTCATGTCCTTTAGTTTGTAAAAATAGTTTTATACAAACACTTGTGATGTATAATATATGATATTTTCTTTACTACTTGACTTTGCGTATTGGATGTTTTATTTGCTTTATCACAAACCAATAAACTAAAATACTTGGTTTTAATTATGTACTTAAGCATGTATGTGGTGAAATACAATTAGATCATGTCTTAAATGATAACAAACAATGGTCCGTAGTATATGGATATAGGAGGAAAACCTTATCCTGGTAACGCTACGGATGCTGCCCGCTTTGTGAAAAAAGTTACAAGTGTTTGACTTGCTACGTGCGAGCGGGGGCGTCCTATACAAAGAGTTTGTATCAGACCTGACCACGAAGTGTTAACGTCTTGTTATAAAACGTTGTTCATGATAGAGACTTCACTTCACTAGGATGACCATAGGTAACATGACCTCAATCCTGAGTGAGTTGGAAATTGCCATTGAGGGCGATCCTTTGATTTACATTGGTGCGAGTGGCTAGGTCTCCAACTCAAACATACCACTTTGAGGATTCATCTGATTTGGGAGCAGAGAACTCAGTTACACAAGATGAAATTCACTTCTACCCTAAAGTAAGGGTAAGTAGATAGATGCTTCTTTAAGGGCTGATCCCAGGGCTTGAACGATGTGGTACCACACACTTTCTCATGGTCCGACAGGTGTCCACAAATAGTCGAACTATGTTGTATTGTTCATTAGAGGGATCAGTGGTACTTAAGGAGTTAGATGTAACTACAGGGGAAAATGATAAATTGGCCTAGTTGTACTTACGAGCATCTGTGAAGAGTTATCGTACTAATGTTTGGTTATATCTTATGGACACAAAAATATATCTGTGGTAAGAAGAGTTCAGTTGTCCATCTTTAGTGGAATTCCTGACAGTTAACAGATGGTGGATCTCGTGGCTAAAGAGTTTAGTTAGTTATTCATGTACCGTTGGAGCTTCGAGCCATAGATCCATAAGGTCCCCTTGGTAGCTTGGATTCAAGTTGAGAATAAGTTTTTGGGTCAGTTTGACATGTTCAAATTGACAAGAGAGAGTTCGATTATATATGATATGATTGAACTAGTTAATTAAATATGATATAATTTCTTTTATGTATGAGATACATTAATTTGGAGGAAATTGGATATAAATATGATTTATATGTAGTAGAGGAGAAAACACTATAGTTGATATATGATATTAAACTATAGGTTATGAATATAATATGATTATATTTATTATTTTATTAATTGGACAGTTATGGGATGATTGGCCGCCGTTTTCTCCGTAACCATATGTTAGTGGGAAGTTCCATTCAATTTTCGTAATTGAAGAATAAGATGAAAATTGTTTTCATTTTGAAAAACATACGGTTAGTAGCTCACGAAGTGTTTGCATTCTATCTTTTAGTGAATTGAGAGTCCATACGATAGCTCGAGTTTACTAGATGATCGCTTACACACGCACGCTTCTTTCTAAACGATCGCCCACGTTTTACTAAATGATCGCCTAGCGCCGAGCTTTTACTAAATGACGTATAGGCGATTGCTTACCTTTTCCTACAAGATCGTATGTGTCACCTAAACGATCAAGCACTTTGTCTATACGATACACTCGCCTTTTCTCCCACTTGCTTGATCGTTGTATATGATCTCTTTTCCTCCTCCCCTCTACCAAATACGAATAGAGTCCACTCTTTGGATTCTCACTCCGAGAATACTAAGGGTTCGAAGTGGTGGAGTTGTCCTCATCTTCGTCTGTTCGTGTAGAGTCCATTTTAAACCATAGCTTGCCATTCCAGCAACAGCGAGATCCATTCGTAGAGAGAGCGAGATTTGTCGAAAAGAGAGTCTTCAACTGATAAGTTTGCTTGGTCTGTTGTTTATTTATCTTTAAGCATGTCGGGAAATTAGCAGTTTGATGCATATCTGTATGTATGAATGTAAATGTGGTAATTCTGTCAGAATGCTTTTGGAAAGATCCGCTTTTGCTCAGAGGCACTATTGTATAAGAGTTCCTTGAATTTGTATCAGAGCCAGGTTTCTAATATTCCAAATTCATTGATGCAAAGAATTGCATTTATATTCTCAGTAGGTAGAAGCACGTCTACTCTCTGTTTTAAGCGTTAATTCGTCTGTGGATGTGTGGATTAATGGAATTTTCTGGGATGAAATCTCAATTTGTTAAATTCTTTTACATTTCAAGTTAATTGTAAAGGCCCTTGCGTTTTTTGGCATTATTAACTGCTATCAAGTCTGTATTCAAAGTTTTTTGCGTCTTTATGTGGTTCGTGAAGAAGCTTGTAGCAAGGGTTGCTGTTCTTTGAGGATGAAGACGACCAAGCATTGGTCGGGTCGTGTAGACGATGGGGTAGAAAATCGCTGAGTATTGGATACTCAGGAGTTTTTTTACGCATGCACACTAGACTATCGTATAACTCAACAAGCTTCAGCGCTTAGTTTCTAACTATACGATCGCGAAGTAAATCGTTTACCTTTCGTGTGTTAAGAGATCGTATAGAAGATCGGGCTTCGCAGCTTCGTTGTCGTCTAAACAATCGTTTAACAACCGTGCATTATCGTCTTATGCGCTACACGATCGTTTACCTGGAGGCGTTTACTAAACGATGGGTGCTTCGCCCGACGGTTCAAGACCCCGTTCGCCTGTGAACCGGTTTGCTTGGTGGAAAAATGTAATAGATAGAATTTTTCCATTCCAGTTTTTGAGGTGGTTCATCCCCGTCAATTAATCTGTGTTATTATGCATGAGATTTATGTTTTATTTATATGTCATATGGTATGCACATATAGAAAAATCCCACCTTAGGTTATGCATTGGTCATGCATCATCTCTTTATTATAATTGTCATGATTTAGAGAAGCATGATTTACCGCAGAGCCGGAGCCCGCCATGTTTGCCCACTGGGCCTTAAACACTTCCCTAGCGGCTTTATTGGTCGCTGGTCTGCCATTCTCAGTGTGAGCTAACAACATATCAACTTATGATTAGTTGACCCATACCAAGATCCTGCAGGATCCCCTCATTTTTTCCACAATTACAGGCGACACTGGGCGAAAATGCCGCAGGCGCGAAGCTGAAGTATCTCTTTGAAAAGCCAGCCTTCATGGGCCATTAAAAGTCAATCGGTGTTCTCCCTACGAAGTAAGATTCCATTTTCATTTCCTAAACAGAAATAAGTTGACACGATCGACGTTCAGTCGACAGTTCCTTTTCCATTAAGTGATTGCTTAAGGATCTTAGCGTACGATCCCAACCATGGAAGTAATGAAAAAGAAAAGAGAAGAAATGATCAGTTTCATGAATCTTCCGTTCATAAAACCCATGAAATTCAAAGGCCTTTTGATCAAATTGGATGTTTGAATTTGAAGCTTGTTCATATCAATCGGCCCAACACGGATTGAAATAGAAGCCGGTTCGATAAGAAGACTTTAGTAAATATGGAGTGTTCCCTAGCTTGATTCTTTATTACGTAAGAGCATGCTCATGCATCATATAATATAAGAGTTATATTTATGCATGCATAAAGCATAGACATGCATCATCTTTATATTATAATTGTTATAGTATAAGGGTGAATGGAAAGTATGTGTGATTGGTTGTTACTTGTATATATAAGTTATGTATAGTAATGACCGAACATTGTATGAAGCATGACACATAGGTTAATTTATAAGCATTATAAATACCTTGTTGTGTGGCAATGTATGTTTTAGTTGTTTCTTTATAATGGCTATAAACAGAAATTAGAACTAAAATCAATAAGAAAGACATGCATGCCAACCTAGGATTAATCATGGTTTTAAAATGTTTTAAAACTTGATTGAGATAGACTTAAGATCGTGATTCTAATATGATTAGCAACCTTAGGCTTTAATCTTTTAATCAATTTAATAGGATTAAATTTACTAAAAAAAAGTTAAAGTGTAGCAAATCTATCTATATGGGACCTTTTCTTTAATGCGGATTCTGTCTAGGCTGGGGTATTCAAAGTGATGGAAACGTAACACCCCTACCTGAGAACCTACCTGGAAAGATGAATTAGATAAATTTGATGCATGCATTCAAGTTAAGGATAGTTCATTAAAGAGTTTAATCTGATTACTTGAACTTGTTTTATTTTAAATACAAAAGTTGTTTTTGAGCGGACTTAAAAATGACTTAGACTAAAATCTATAGCCGAATTGTCTAGGTTAATGAACCCCTAGGTAGAACATTCAGTGGGAGGTACTTGGAGCATTTGATGCTTCATTTAAACCTTTCGCGTTTCTCCCTTATTGTCCACACTGTGAGATCTACCCTCAGCCTCGTGGTACTTTGGGAGTGTCCCCTTAAAGGATGGTGTTTGGGTAGGTCAATATCAAGGTGGATGGAGAGAATGTTCAAAATAAGTGGGAGTGAAAAGTGCGACAGCATATCCCACGATATCTCTCCTTAGGTTGAATAAAGTTTCTACATATGGCCTCGAGGCACCCTAGGAGTGTCCCCCCTGTAGGATGGTAGTTTTGCGCGTTTCTTAATTTGATCTCTTATAAGAGGATAAGGTTACTTAGTCTCTTGTCCTAATCTACTTCTTTCCTATGGTGGGCTCATTAGGGCGGGACTTTAGGACCGAAAACGAGGGGTTACACTTACGCGAAATTATTAAGGGTTAACAGTTCTGGACCAAATAAATGGAGACCATTAGGTTCAGTTCCAAGAGTTGGTTATGCTTGATGGTTGAGAATGTCTCATCCCAATGAAGGGACATTTGATCACCTCACCGCGACGTTTGTCCTGCCTCGCTGGGGCATCATTGCAAGATAGAAGTTTTATCACTTAGGATACTTAGAAACTGTTTTGCTAAAATTATTTGGCTAAAATGTGGTTTAGCAAAGTCTTATAAAAGTTTGTTCATTTTTTAGCAATGGTTTTAAAATTTTCTACAGACATAATTGCATTGTTAAGCGCCGAAAAACTTACTGGCGATAACTATTCGAGTGAGAAACATATGATCACGACGATAAAGATCTCATGTTTGCCCTTATGGAGGTCTGTCCTCCTATTCCAGCTCTAAACGCCACTCAAAATGTTCGAGAGGCGTACGAGCGATGGACATGTGTAAACAAGAAGGCCCAAGCCTATATCTGGGTCAGTCTTAGTGACGTGTTGGCCAAGAAGTATGAGCCTATGGTCTCAGCATGTGAGATCATGGAGTCCTTGTGGGGGATGTTCGGACAACCGTCTGGACAGCTCAAGCACAAGGCTCTAAAATACATCTTCAACTCCAAAATGGAGGAAGGCACCTCTGTTCGTGAACATGTGCTTAACATGATGGTCCACTTTAACGTGGTGGAGATGAATGGGTCTAGAATCGATGAGGGCAGTCAGGTTAGCATAATCCTGGATTCATTTCCAGAGAGATTCCTCCACTTTGTTATCAATGCGATTCTTAACAAAGTGGAATATACCCTCATAACTCTCCTCAACGAGTTACAGACATACCGATCTTTACTGAAAAGTAAGGAGAGGAAAAGAGGTAAGGCAAATGTTGCCTCGTCTTCAAGAACGTTCCATCGAGGTTCGACCTCTAGGACAAAGTCTGCACCTTCTACTTCTAACTCTTAAAAGGGGAAGAAGAAGGATGGTAAGGGGAAAAAGAAAGCAGGACGGACACTGGAAGAGGAATTGTCCTCATTATCTGAAGGAAAGGAAGGAAGCCAAGGTTAAGGCCAAGGCAGACATAGGTAAATATGATTTACATGTGCTAGAAACGTGTTTAGTGGAGAATGATGATTCTGCCTGGATAATTGTTTCGGGCGCCACTAATCCCGTTTGTTCTTCTTTTCAAAGAATTAGATCCTGACTAGAGGCTGGTGAGATGACGATGCGAGTAGGTATCGGGCATATCATCTCAACTGTGGCAATGGAAGGCATCGATTTAACTTTACATAATATGTTTCTTGTATTAAAAGATGTTTTTGTTGTTCCTGATTTAAAAAGGAACTTAATTTCTGTAAAGTGTCTGTTACAATGTAAATGCACCTTTCTTTTAATCTGGATAAAGTTTTTATTTATAAAGCTGGTGTTGAGATTTGTACAGCTAAACTGGAAAATAACTTGTATGTGCTAAGAGCTTTAGCCTTAAGTTCCCTTCATAACATAGAGATGTTTAAATCTGCCATAACTCAATTTAAATGTCAACGAATTTCTCCATAAGAAAATGCTCAACTTTGGCTCCTTCAATTAGGGCACATTAATTTCAATAGGATTGTGAGATTGGTGAAGAATGGCCTTTTAAGTGAGTTAAAAGAAAATTCTTTACCGGTGTGTGAATCTTTCCCAGAGGGTAAGATGACTAAAAAATCTTTTACTGTAAAAGGTTATAGAGTCAAAGAGCCTCTTGAGTTAGTACATTCTAACCTTTGTGATCCTATGAATGTGCGAGCCCAAGGAGGCTATGAGTATTTTATCAATTTTACTGATGATTACTTTAAGTATGGATATGTTTATCTGATGCAATGGAATTCTGAATCTTTTGAAAAGTTTAAAGCGTTCAAGGCTGAAGTTGAAAATGCATTGGATAGACGGATTAAAACACTTCGATCAGATTGAGGTGGAGAGTTTTTGGATCCAGAGTTGCAGGACTATTTGATAGAACTTGAAATCGTTTTTCAACTCTCAGTGTCGGGTACACCTCAGCAAAATGGTGTAGCGGAAACGAGAAACAGAACCTTGTTGGACATGGTTCGTTCGATGATGAGTTACGCTTCCTTATCGGACTCATTTTGGAGTTTCACAGTTGAGACTACGGTATACATACTCAACTATGTTCCTTCCAAGAGTGTTGCGAGAACACCTCCGAAGTTGTGGATCGGGCGTAAAGCTAGTTTACGTCACTTTCGCGGTCGAGGTTGTGCCTCTTTGTAGGTTACCCCAAAGGTACACGAGGGGGTTACTTTTATGATCCATCGAAAAATAGGGTGTTAGTTTCCACGAACGCTATATTCTTGGAGGAGGATCATATTAGGGAGCACAGTACACGTACTAAAGTCGTGTTACGTGAGCTTTTTAACAAAACTACTGAAACTTCAATAAGAGTTGTTGAAGGGTCTGCTTCATCAACAAGAGTTACTGATGATAGTTCATCTAGTAGGTCGGTTCCACCTCAAGAGTTGAGGAAACCTTGACGTAGTGAGAGGGTTGCAAACCCACCCATTCGCTATCTGGGTTTCACAAGCTATGGTAGCAGATGGCGACGTTGAGGATCCATTGTCTTATCAGAAGGCAATAGAGGATATAGACTGGGATGAATGGGTCAAAGCCATGGATCTCGAGATGGAGTCAATGTACTTCAACTCAGTATGGGATCTTGTAAATCAACCTGATGCGATAAGATCTATAGGTTGTAAATGGATTTACAAGAGGAAACGAGGTGCTGATGGGAAGGTGCAAACCTTAAAGGCTTGACTTGTGGCAAAGGATTATACGCAGGTGGAGGGAGTCGACTATGAGGAGACTTTCTCGCCTGTTGCCATGTTAATGTCGATCCACATCCTGCTGTCCATTGCCACTTATTATAATTATGAGATTTGGCAAATGGACATCAAGACGGCTTTTCTGAATGGCAATCTTGAGGAGACCATTTACATGGTGCAACCCGAGGGATTCATTACCCAAGGCCAAGATAAAAAAATTTGCAAACTGAATCGGTCCATTTATGGGTTGAAACAAGCATCTCAATCTTGGAACATTTAGTTGGATACTACGATCAAATCGTATGGCTTTGACCAAAATGTTGATGAACCTTGTGTCTACAAAAAGATCGTCAATAGTTCATTAGTTTTCTTAGTGTTGTATGTAGACGATATCCTCCTCATTGGGAATGATGTAGGTCCACTGACTACAGTTAAGCACTAGTTAGTGACCTAATTCCAAATGAAGAATTTGAGAGATACTCAGTTTGTTCTTTGTATATAGATCTTTCAGGATCATAATAATAAAGTGTTAGCATTGTCCCAAGCATCGTACATTAATAAGATGTTGCTCAAGTACTCGACGCAGTAATCCAAAATGGGCTTATTTTCGTTCAGGCATGGAGTCATTTTGTCTAAGGACATGTGTCCTAAGACGCCTCAGGAGGTTGAGGAGATGAGACAAGTCCCATATGCATTTGTCGTTGGTAGTCTAATGTTTGCGATGCTCTGTACTAGGCTAGACATCTACTATAATGTGGGAATAGTTAATAGGTATTAGTCTAACCCAGGCCAGGGTCACTGGACTACAATTAAGATTATCCTCAAGTATCTGCGGGGAATGAGGGACTACATGCACGTGTATGGATCTAAGTTAATCCTTACTGGATACATGGATTCTGACTTTCAGACTGAAAAACAGTCTCGTAAGTCCACTTCAGGGTCAGTTTTACTCTTAACGGAGGTGTTGTAATGTGGCGAAGCATAATGTAGGGGTGCATCGCCGACTCTACGATGAAGGCCGAGTACGTAGCAGCTTGTGAAGCTGCTAAGAAGGTCATCTGACCCAGGAAGTTCCTGATAGAGCTGGAAGTTGTTCCATATATGTCTAGGCCTATCACTCTCTATTGTGACAATAGTGGTGTTGTAGCGAACTCTAAGGAGCCCAGGAGTCACAGGCACGGAAAACAAATAGAGCAGAAGTATCATCTAATCTGCGAGATAGTGCATCAAAGAGAAGTGATCATCATGAAGATCGCTTTGGAGCACAACGTTGCTGGCCCGTTTACGAAGGCTCTCATGATTACAGGGTTTGAGGGTCACCTTCAGAGCATGGGTCTACAGGACCGCCCACGGTTGGACTAGGGCAAGTGGGAGATTTTATTGTACTAGGCCTTAGTGCCCTAGTGTACTGTTTTGTACTAGTTTTTGTACACCCCACTCACTTTAGAAAAGTGGGAGATTGTTAGGAATGATGCCCTAAAATCTCGTGTCCTATAGTTTGTAAACATAGTTTTGTACAAACGCTTGTGATGTAAAATATATGATATTTTCTTCACTACTTGTCTTTGCACATTGGAAGTTTTATTTGCTTTACCACAAACCAATAAACTAAAATCCCTGGTTTTCATTATGTAACTTAAGCACGTATATGGTGACATACAAGTGGATCATGTCTTAAGTGATAACGAAAAATGGTCTGTAGTATATAGATATAGGAGGGAAAATATATCCTGGTAATGCTATGGGTGCGGCCCGCTTTGTGGAACAAGTTACTAGTATTATGATTTACTACAGATAGTTTGATCCTGATCATTCATGTGGGGACGTGCGAGCAGGGGCATCCTATACAAAGAGTTTGTATAAGACCTGAACATAAAGTGTTAACGTCTCGTTATATAACGTCGTTCATGACAGAGACTTTATTCAATAGGATGACCATAAGTAACATGACCTCAGTCCTGAGTGAGTTGGGAACTCCTGCCTTTGAGGGCGATCCTTTGATTTGCATGGGTGCGAGTGGCCAGGTCGCCGACTCAAACCTACCACTTTTGAGATTCATCTAATTTGGGAGCTGGGAACTCAGCTACACAAGATGGAATTCACTTCTTCCCCAAAGCAGGGGTAAGTAGATAGATTGCTCCCTTAAGGAATGATCCCACGGCTTGAATGATGTGGTGCCACATACGTTCTCATGGCCTGAGAGGACTATGTTGTATTCTTCATTAGAGGGATCAGTGGTACTTAAGGAGTTAGATGTAACTACAGGGGCAAATCGATAAGTTGGCCTAGCTGTACTTACGAGCATCTGAAGGGTTATCGTACTAATGATTGGTTATATTCGATGGACACAGAAATATATCTATGTAAGAAGAGTTCAGCTGCCGGTCTTTAGTTGAATGTTTGTTATTTAACGGATGGTGGATCTCGTGACTAAAGAGTTTAGTTAGCAATTCACGTACTGTTGGAGCTTCGAGCCATAGGTCCCATATGGTCCCCTTGGTAGCTTGGATTCAAGTTGAGAATAAGTTTTTAGGTCAGTTTAAAATGTTCAAATTGACAAGAGGGACTTCGATTATATATGATATGATTGAACTAGTTAATTATATATATGATATAATTTACTTTATGTATGAGATACATTATTTGGAGGAAATTGAATATAAATATGATTTATATCTAGTAGAGGAGAAAACACTATGGTTGATATATGATATTAAACTATAGGTTATGAATATAATATGATTATATTTATTATTTTGTTGATTGGAGAGTTATGGGATAATTGGCCGCCGTTTTCTCTGTAACCATACATTAGTGGGAATTTCCATTCGATTTTCGTAACTGAAGAATAAAATGAAATTGGTTTTCATTTTACAAAACACACAGTTAATAGCTCATGAAGTGTTTGCATTCTAGTGCCGAGCTTTTACTAGACGATCGTATAAACGATCACTTACCTTTTCCTACACGATCATATACCTCACCTAAACGATCAAGCACTTTGTTTATACGATACACACGCCTTTTCTCCCATTTGCTTGATTTTTGTATACGATCTTTTTTCCTCCTCCCCTCTACCAAATTCGAACAGAGCCCACTCTTTAGATTCTCACTCCGAGAATACTAAGGGTTCTAAGTGGTGGTGTCGTCCCCATCTTCTTCTGTTTGTGTGGATTCCATTCGTGGTAGACGATCAGTTGTTGTTAAACGATAGCTTGCCGCTCTAGCGAGAGCGAGAGCGTCCATTCATAGAGAGAGCGGGGTTTTTCGAAAAGAGAGTCTTCAACTAGTAAGTTTGCTTGGACTCTTGTTTATTTATCTTTAAGAATGTTGGTAATTTAGTAGTTCGATGCATATCTGTATGTGTGAATGTAAATATGAATGTAAATGTGATAATTTTGTCACAATGCTTTTGGAAAGATCAACTTCCGCTCAGAGGTACTCTTATATAAGAGTTCCTTCAGATTTGAAATGTTCAAATTGACAAGAGGTAATTCGATTATATATGATATGATCGGTATGATGTATGAGATACATCTAGTGGAGGGTTAATGTAAATGAGATTTACATTAACTGCCATGGAATAGAAAATGAGCTATGTTTTATATGTTTCATGAGATAAAATATTAAAACTATAGGTTATAAATATAATATGGTAAGTTGGTTATCATTTATATTTATAATAATATTAATTATTAGATAATTATCTCTTTTTCTCTAATAACCAATTGAGTGTGAGGTTATTAGTGGTTTCATGGTTACTGTGTGATAAAAGGAAATATATTTTCCTAAATTAGTAGTTGTTGAATTGAGAATTCCTTTTTTGAAATTAGTCACAGAAAAGATTGTCAAGTAAATCAGATTTATTAAACAACAGCTTTGAGAGACTAGACGATCGTGGAGTGTTCCTAAACGATAAAATCCCAGCTAGATGATTAGTTAAACGATCGCATAGCTTTAACTAGACGATCGCATAGCTTTTAATAAACGATTGGGCATTGACCTATACGATAAGCTTTATCATCTCCCGCTTGCTCAATCATTTACACGATTGTTCTCTGTCGGTCTCATCCTCTAACCAAGTCCACACAGAGCCCACACTCTAGATTCTCACACCGAGAATACCAAGGTAACCTTTTTGGTGGTGACATACTCAACTCGACACAGTCGAGGTTTTGTGGAGGTCGTTTGTGGTGTTCAGAGTGTTCGTGACCTTGGTGATTACTTTGTTCAAGTTTGCTGTGATCGTGCAGTATAGTGGTCGTGTTGTATGAGCCTTCGAGTGTTTC
The DNA here is from genome assembly GCF_027475165.1 of Benincasa hispida. Taxonomy (NCBI): domain Eukaryota; kingdom Viridiplantae; phylum Streptophyta; class Magnoliopsida; order Cucurbitales; family Cucurbitaceae; genus Benincasa; species Benincasa hispida. Next base: position 21,769,894 of record NC_143479.1, on the reverse strand, counting down.
AGTGTTGCCAATTGTTTCAGCATTCGTGATCTAGGGATCTTGAAGATGTGTCTTCAAAGGTATATGAATTCTTCCCTTGGTCCTATAGTAAAACATGCTGTAGTTTTTGTTTTGTGCATAGCCCGTTGTTTCCCTTTGTGACTGTAATTGTGTATGTTCATATACAAATGATATTTGGAACGATCCTTCCGCTGCTCATGGAAATCCTCATGTCTGATATCCTTCATATGGTGCTTTAAATACTGGTTCAGCTTCTGGAATTAAGTCTATACAAAATTCTATTTATTGACTAGGTGGTAAACCTAAAAGCTCTTCTGAAAATGCATCTTCAAGCTCTCTTATCACAGGAATGACCTTAATATCATCCTTTTGGTTTTGTAAATCCATCACGCTTCCTAGATATGCCCAAGCCCCATGGTTGAAAAAATTCTTAATTTTTAAGGCTGAAATCATTCTTGGGGCTGATTTTGTATTAGAACTGTTAAATTTAAATTTTCGTTCCTGTTGGGAAGGTAAATATGATCTCCATGTTATGGTAATATATGCTTTCATAGTTTGCTACTAACTAGTCCACATCTAGTATTATGTCAAAATCACTTACGTCTAAGAATCACCCATAGTTTATGTCCTGATACTAACAACTCGCAGTTTTCCACTGCTGAGCTAGCTAGCATATATACTTCGACTGAAGTAGCTAAGGTTCTAATGTAGCCTAAGGGCTTTGATTTTAGTTGAGCATGTTGTGCAAATATTGTGGAGATGAATGTACCTGTAACAACTGCAAATATTGTGCAAATATTATGGTAATATAGAGCTTGATTCAAATAAAGTGAAGGCATATACCCGAGGACGAGTAATGTACCTGTAACAACTGCATCTTGATTTGCCACCTCTTGATGTGTAACAAAAAACACTTGCCCTTTCTACTATTTCGTGGCCTTGTTACTGGTAGGCTGGGTGGTCTGAGCAATTGATAATTGGGTGACAAGCTTTGGGAAAGCCTTTGCATAGTGACCCGTCTGACCACAGTTAAAACACACTCCTAAGTTCCAAAGACATTGCCCCTGATGGTGTTTTCCACAATATCCGCAGTTACGATATGTGAAAGTTTGGCTCTTCAGTTGTTACGGTACGCCCTGAGTGCCTTGGAAATTTTTGGCTTGCCGTTATGAATGTTGGAAGCCTTGTTGGTTGAATTTTCTCTTTTGATTTAGCAAGAATCCTCGTTCAGAAGTTGAAGTCATGCCACCTACGCTATGTCCTTACCTACAAAGTCTGTAAAATAGGATGAGTATATAATATACTCAGTAAGTAGTTCTCACTTAAGGTAGCGAACAAATTCACAATCACATACAATATGTCATGAAAATATATGATTGAGATCCAAAACATAAACTTATCATAACATGAGGTAATTGGTTACACTTCCAACATGAGTTCTCCCCTAGTAGGAAGATCTGGACTTAAGCGGAAACTAACCGATCTAATGATTAGCAATCATGCAGTCAGGAGGGCTAGAGTCGCATCCAACACCAATCATTAACATAAACATAAGATTACATTAGAGGGGTGCATCCATACATACCCTGCTAGTCCCTAGCATAAACATAACGTAAGATTGGGCCTAGAGGGTGCTACCATACATGCCCTACTAACTCTGGAAGCATAACTATACCTAATTAAAACTTGATCTTAACATAATCATGAACAAACATAATGCATGGGGTCCCTTGTAGAGAAACGTATTTTAAACATGTAATGCAATATAACAATAATAACATAATAATAGTAACATAATAATGCAACATAACGAAGGTGCACTACCATAAAATACTTAAAGAGATAGTGAGATAAACTAGTTACCTAGATTGTGATCTTAATTATTGCTTACGGTTTGGTCCTATAGATTTTATTAAGAACACTTATGATTAAAACTAGTTTTAAAACTATTGGATTAAGGAACTTGATGAACATGACCTACTTATTTATAGAAATGATTATTAAATCTTGAGAGTACTAATATAACTATGCTTAATTATTTAATGATGATGATGACGACGATGATGATGATAATGATAATAATAATAATAATAATAATAATATATTATTATTATTATTTTATTTTTATTTTTATTTTTTTTCACTCTTTTACCGACTTACATTTACACAATTTGTTATATATATTTTAAATTATTTTCACTCTTTAACCGACTTACACTACACAATTTATTGTATTTTATTTGTTATTTATTTTTTTCTCTATCTTTAGATAGTTCTTCAACATTTTTTTTTAATTTTATTTTAACATTATAGATATTTGTTAATAGATATTTCTTCGTTTAAAAAAATCAAAATACTATTTAATTATTTACTTATTTTAACGTCCTAGATAATTCTTTAAAAATATCTTTACATTATTATTATTTTATTTCTTATATATTTATTTAGGTTTTTTATATTTACTAAATTTTATTTTGTATTTAGTTAATAGCTAAGGAGATTTTAGTACCAATTTTTTATCCATAATGTATTAAACATTGAAATGGTCTTCTCTAACTAGTTTAGTCTTAGGAAAGAAAATTTAATGTAGAACCTTAATTAAAATTAAAGTTCAACTTGTAACTTCCTATAATATTTATGTACAAATTTGGGTTGTTACACGTATACTGTTGGAAATGTCCTAGAATTCGCAGTCCGTAAATTTTGTGTTAAATATTCTATTTATCAATAAAATATTATTGAGTATCTTATTCAATAAAGTTGATGATTTTGCATTCTATTATGAAAATCCAATAAACATATCCATGACTATAGTATGAATACTTTAATTTTATGTGGTGATATAAACATGATCAAGTTAATAGTATATAGCCTAAATGGTCTATAAGTATATGAATGAAATTGGGTATCTCATCCTAGTAACACTATTGGATGCGACCCATTTTGTATAGGTAATACAATGAGTTTCCATATAGACTGGACCACGACATAGTCACTTTTCTTTATAACGACTGTTTATGGTTAAAACTGACTATTTCATACTAAAGTAACCTAGGATAACTCGATCTTAATCCTGAGCTAGCTATGAACTCCTGTTTATTCGAGATTATCCTTTGATCTGCATGAGTGAGAGTAGTCCAACAACACTGCTCAATAAGCCTTCCATTTTGGGATAAGACCGGATGAATAGTTGAGGACATAGCCTTGCAAGATGGAATCCATTCCTACCCATTTTAGGGTTAGCAAATAGGTTGTTCTCTTAAGTGTTGATTCCAGGTCTTGAACAATCGGGGCCTCGCCTTCTCATAGTAGAGAGAGACATGATTCATAAATAGTATTATGAATCAAATTGTTAATTAGAGGGTCAGTAGAAACTTAAGGAATAAGATGTATTTACAGGGGTAAAATGGTAATTTTGACCCAATGACATGTGAAGGATCGACTTATTGATTATGGTTTTTATGGACAAAAATATATATACAGTGAGGAGAGTAAAACTATCGAGCTATAATGGTGTACCTTGATAGTTAACGAATAGTAAATTAATTTGATTAAAAAGTTTAATGAATTAATTACAGATCGCTGGAGCTCATGATCTGTAGGTTCATTAGGTCCCTCTACTAGCTCTTAAATTGAAATAAAAATTTGAGTATTGATGTATGAAATTAGGGTTATGAATTTAAAATGTTCAAATTCAATTTTAGGGTTTTCAATTGATTATATATGATACAATTAGAAACGTTTAATTTAATTGAAATTAAACGAAATTGGACAATCATTTAATTTTAAATTATGATTTAAATATGAAGTTGATTTATATTGGTGAAATTTGTATTTTATTGATTTAATATTAAGATATTAAATTAATATTATTTTAATTAAAAAGTTTAATTAAAAGTTAATTAAAATTAATTTTATTTAAATTAATTATTTTGAATTAATTTTATAAAAAAATTAAAAAATAAAATAAAATAAAATGGTTTTTGAAATTATTTTTTAAGTTAATGGATTTTTCCATTTTTTTGGGAAAACCCCACTAACTATTTTTTGATGGATTATCACAAAAATCTAATTGAATCTTGTGATGATCACTAAGTAGGTGGTGCCCTCCATGAAGCCTATTGGTTTTGCATGAATTCTCTCTATATATTGAAGCTCCATGTAGAAAAATCATCAATGAATCTGAGTTTTACTTGCTGAAGTGAAAACTTGAAAACCCTACTCGACCCTCAATTGTTCATCCTCAATTCAGCTCCATTTAAATGTTTCCACCACACGTTCCTATTTGAGCATATGGAGAAGATCTTGGTGGTGGTTTTCTTGAAGATTAAAGCTCTATCTTGGTGGATTCTTGCTAAATTCATGAAAGAGATCTTCAAAGGTAATATGTGTTTCAAACCCTCTTATGAATATCATATGAACAACATATTTAAAACTCAAATTAAATGTAGTTTAAGTGTTTATTGATTCTGAAGTCTTCCATTGCATATTATATTACTCCTTCATATACCCGGTACATGATTAAGGTTTAATCTAGTTTACACCCCATGGACGCTAGATGAGTGCCATGTCAGCCACGTAGACCAAACTCATGGACGGGTTCCACGATTTTAGTATTTTTTTTTTTCAATTTTGATTATTCTTTTCTATTTGTAACTAAAGATTTTCTTCCTTACTTATTTTGTTCTTGATCTTTTATATCATACTCATTTACTAGATTCAGTGTCTCATGAGAAAATGTAATTTCATTAGTTCTTTAATTTCAAAATAGAAGTTCACATGAAGTTAAAAATTTGAATTACAAGTCACTTAGTTTTCCACAGGGTGGTCGTCTTTGTGTACCTCTAGATTAGCTTTGCTTTGTTGTCATTTTCATCTACGATGAATATGTCTTTGATTAGTGTCAACAACATTGAGTCATTTTTTCTGTTGAATAATGCTTTCTATATTTACTACGGTTTGGTCACACATTGAACCCAACTCTAAAAAATTGTATCGTACTAAATATTGTTGTACATCTTGGACAAAATTATTCTGTATGATGAAAAAAAATTAATACTAAATAGTGTTCATAACATACATTTGGGAAATCTAAGATAATAAAATTCTTACCATGCAGTAATAGTAAGCACCGTCAGGTGTGATAAATCGCCTTGTGATTTAATGTACTAGGAAAAATAGTCATCTGATACAGTTGATCCACTTGTTATTTCTCCTTGTGCAAATGATCATGACGTGCATGCAGTACGATATATATTCTGCATGAATTCAGCGCCAGTCTTAGTTGTGCGTACCTCTTAAATCAATTCGGTGTAGTGTCGGGAGTGTATAACACAACAAAGATATCGTTTGTCGCGGACCGAGTTGTCTCGACACACGATCTAGTTTATGCCACTCTACTATATGGAAGCATATAAAAGGGCTAACAGTCAACCAAATATCTTGACCATCACGATAATAATCGGGTAGTAATGACCAAATATCTTGCGTGTATGACATCCAATTAATTTGAAGAAAAAAAAAGAGAATAATTAGGCACCCAAAAGGTATGTAATATTAAATGTCAAATAACATTCCTTTTTGTATATTTATTTGTTACTCGATCGTGCATCAATTGGTCAAGTATTTGTCGGTATACTAGCAACATATTTGCTAACTGTTCAAAGGCAGCTAATACTCCACTTCATCTAAAATTTTTTAAAAAAACAATCAATTTATTTTATTATATAAAATGATAACATAATAAATATATAAATAAAATAATATCGGATACTGAGTGGATGATGATGTAAGGCCTGTAACTGGACTTATGGTACTATAATTTTAAATCTTTCATAAGCCCATACTTGTAGTAGTATCAATGGCCGTGCTATTTCCAAAGTTTGTGCATTAGTAGCTCGACATAGTTCTCTATAAAACCATGCAAGACAAATACCACCCCACGAGTACGTACCAACATGCTCGAAATCAGACAACAGCTGAAGAAACTTGAGATGTACCATGACTACATACTTACGCATTTGGTGTTGATTTCCTTCCTTAAACACCAAATCTTTCAGTTGCTTCGATTTGTATTTCATATTGGATTACTAGCAACATGACAAAAACAATATCGATGGTACGCTTTAGGTTCACTCCAACCTATTTCCTCATTGTTAATTGCAACAACAATGTTTTTATATATATATCAGAAGTCAAGCAAATACCATCTCATTGGGTAACATATTCACACAATACCCACAGAAACCATGACCAACTACATAAGATTTCTCCTTCAACAATAGCAAAAGCAAGGGCAAATATATGCCCATCAATAGATAAGGCAGTCAATAATTTTCCCTTATATTTTCTGTAGAGATGAGTTCATCAATTTGAATTAATGACCTACAATATTTCACCCTTCTCTTGCAGGAACAAAGGACCAAAAAACTCAACCAAAGGATATTCGTATCTGGCTCATCAGATAGAAGAAAATACCAATCTGGTCGTATGCTAAGATTGTAATGCACAACAACACTCAACCAATACAAACTCTGAATATGAATTCTCCCACTCACCAAAATCAACAATCAATACTTTTCTCTTTACGTGCCACACACGTCTATAAGTAACATTATACCTATATTGTTTTTTAATTGTTTCTTGGAGTAAGGCCACAGGAACCCAGGGTCAGATCTTGTGTCAATTTTGAGTACGAACATGAGTGCTTGTCTTCAACTCTAGTAATTTCAAACATTCCATGAGTTTTCTACCGATATGCCCATAACCTCCAATCACAACTATCCTTTCACTGTTTGTATCTCACATACCAAATACCTTTGATTCTACTTCGACAATCTCATAGTGTTCTGTCACGCAAAATTTTTTTAAGGAGTGTTGTAGATCTTCTTTAATGTCAAATGACATTCCTTTTTATATTGAACTAGAATTATTTACGCATATACTCCTTTCCTCCAATGTTGACCTTTGTTCACAGGTTGAATTAATAATATCTCAATCTATTTGGGTGAACATCTCTAACGGTATCAACTCAAGGTCATGTTTGGCACTTCTATCATTTCCAAATAACTCACCGCCGTATGGCTGACCGGCGATTACTCAAGTTCTACATCAATATCACTGTCCCCATCATTTTCAGGTTAAAGAATGGCTAAATCTTTAGGACGTATCGACATATTAACTAAAATCTTTACAACTGTTAAATGCAATATTAGTCTAAATTAATACGTTAATACTAGCAGCCCAAACCAACATCAATCCAAAAGATAATCAAAACTCAATTTTATAACCAGTCCATTTGATAACCATTTGGTTTTTTGTTTTTGATTTTAAAAATTAAGTCTATAGACACTACTTTGACAACTAAATATCTTCCTTTATTATCTACTTTTTACCAATGATTTAAAAAATCAAGCTAAATTTTGAAAACAAAAAAAAAATAGCGTTTAAAAACTTGTTGTTGTTTTCGAAATTTGGTTAAGAATTCAAGCATTGTACTTAAGAAAGATGCAAATTGTTGTAAGAAATTGGGAGAAAATAGGCTTAATTTTAAAAAAACCAAAAACAAAAAACTGAAATTGTTATTAAACGGGGCCTAATTTTGTAGTTTTCAAAGTTCGGCATAGTTTTTGAAAACATTGGTAAAAAGTATATATTAAAGCAAGAAAAATTAGAGGTGGAAGAAGTGTTTATAAGCTCAATTTTCATATATATATATAAAGATGGTTACCAAACAAGACCTTAGTTTTTTGAAATTAAGCCTATAATCATCTTTGTCATCTCTATGTTTTTTTGCTTCATTATGTTATCTACTTTTTGCCAATGTTTTAAAAAACCAAACCAAGTTTCTTTTTTTAAAAAAAATTGTTTTATTTTTTGGAATTTTGTTAGGAATTCAACTCTTTTAGTTAAGAAAGTTGTATAACATTGTAAGACATTAAGAAATAAATTCATTTTTCAAAAAAAAAAAAATCAAATTGATCTTAGTTTTCCAAAATTTGCTTTGATTTTAATAATACTATCAAAATGTAGACAACAAATTATAAAAATTAGTAAATAGAAATAATTCTTACAAAACCCTATTTCTAAAACTAAAAAACAAATAATTACCAAACTCGACTTTAAAAATATGTTTCTGGAATGTAGTTCACTTTCGATTAAAAGGAAAGTTTTACGAATATGGTATCACCACCATACGAAAAGGAAAGTTTTACGAATATGGTATCACCACCATATATAGTAATGAAGTTTGAAGCCATTAAATATCATTTTCCCATTTGCATTTTAGCGAGAGTTGATCAATTTTATTTTGTTTGTTTCTGTTTTCCTTCCATATTTTTCACTTATGTTCTATTCACTTCAAGGGTATTAGACGAAAATCAAAAACAGAAAAATTGAAAAATGAAAATTTACTTTTCTTCTTATGGTGATGTAATAAAAAAAATCAATTAGTGAGGATCCATCACTAATTTTAAAATCACTATCCTATTAAAATGTAATTCTATTGTTATCCAAAGTGGACATCATTGTCATTCTTATTTTTTAAATTGTTTTGCAAAATTGATATCAATCTCATTCTTATTTTTTAGACCATTCAATTTTATTTTACAATAATTATGTGATGGGAGGGGAGTTTAAACCACTAACCTCTAGTTATGAGAATCATGCCAATACCATCGAGCCACATTCACCATAGGGTAGACCAAACAATTTGTTTTTATTAAGGCAAATATTAATTTATACCCCTAAACTTTGGATATGGTATCAATTTAAATCTTTAATTAAGAATTGTACCAATTTAAACAACTTCTAGAATTGTATCAATTTAAACCTTGAACTTTGAGAGTTATATAAATTTAAACCCCAAACTAATAATTGTATCCATTTAAATCCTGAACTTTCATAAATGTATCAATTTAAACCTTGAAGTTTCATAAATATATTAATTTAAACCCTAAACTTTCATAAGTGTATCCAAATAAAATATAATTGGAGGGTTTAAGTTGATACAATTATGAAAGTTCATGGTTTAAATTGATACACTCAAATAAGTTAAGGGTTTAAATTGTTACAATTATTTATTTGGGGTTTAAATTGATATAACTCCCAAAATTTATGAAATGATATAATTATTAGTCTAGAGATTAAATTAATACAACACCCAAAGTTCAGAGGTATAAATTAATATTGACCCTTTTTATTAATTACTTAGGCCCCGTCGAGTAACCATTTTGTTTTTTGTTTTTTGTTTTTTAAATTAAGCATATTTTCTCCCTATTTCTTATAATGATTTGAAGATTATAAGAAATATAATCTTATAAATTAATATTGACCCTCTTTATTCTATTTTATTTTTTGAACATTTTTATTTTATGTTTGTTTTTTATTAAAAAAAGAAACTTAATTAGGCTCCTTGGTTATGATAGTGTTTTACTAAAATGTAAACATAAAATAATTGAAAAGAATACGCTTTTTATTTTTTTCTTTTTTACTTGGGATGGATTTCATGTCAATACTATTGAACCAAATTCACCTTAGTGAAAAAGAAAGAATACATTTTTACTCCATTGAATTTTGAGTCTAGTTTCCATAGTCTCAAAATTTCAAAACGGTGCGCTAAATTGGTTATTATAGTAAATTATTATAGTAGTGGGTAGGTTATTCTAGTGGGTAGGTTATACTAGTCTATGTTTCGAGTGCAAATTATTTTAGTTTAGATTATAGTAGTCTGTGGTTAGAGTGCTGACTATTTTGGTCCTGGAAGAAGTAAACCAGTATAAAATTTTGAAATAGATGATGAGTAAGAAATAGTAAATATAGCAATAAAAGGATATGAAATAGTAATACTGTAGTTAAATTATAGGTTATAATAGTTGGAAATGACAACTATTATAATGGGTTATCCAGAAGAATAACAGATTTTAACTTTTCATTTGTAAAAATAGCAATCAACATTTCATTCATAAAAATGACAAAATAAATTAAAAATAAAAAATAAACGAATTTATAAATGTCTAAACTACCTCAGCCATATAAATGAGATTGAAATTGGCTTATTAACAAATATCAATAATTACACTGTAATTAAAACAAACATCTAGAGACTATAGGTTGTCTAGACTCTGAGCACTGCATCGACTTGGTTTTCTCCAACAAAGTTGCGGCCATTTTGCTCTCCAAAATCATCTCCTCCACTAATAGTGGCAACACCTTCGACTTCAATTCTCTCTTCATCCCTTGCTCTGTCAGGTATGGTTCCCTTTCCTTCCATCAAAACTTCAGCATCGGCTTCGACTTTGGCTCCTTCTCCACCAACTTCATTTATTGCTCATTTGGAACCACTAGTGATCACTCAAATTCCATCTTCTTCTATCTTAACTTCTCTGACACAGGCTCCGTCGCCAACCTCAACCCCTAACAATAATGTCGTCATGAAGAGAATCACTTACTTCACTTACTTCCTGTATTTTCTGGTCTACAAGGTAAGGATCCGCACAAACACTTGAAACAATTCTATGTGGTGTGCAATGGAATGAGACCTAATGGGGTGACCCAGGAGTAGATAAATATGGGGGCATTCCCTTTTTCATTGAAGGTAGATGCCAAGAAGTGGCTCTACATTCTTCTTCCTTGGAGTATCACGGTCTGGGAAGAGTTGCAAAGGAAGTTCTTGGAAAAGTTCTTCCCAGCATCTGGAGCTACCAGTATCATAAAGGAGATTTACAGCATTATGCAGTTCGATGGGGAAACTCTTCACGAATATTGGGAACAATTCAAAAAGACCTGTGCCAAGTTTCTTCATCATTAGATCTTAGACCATTTATTGATCCTGTACTTTTACGAGGGACTAATGCAAACTGACAAAAGCAGCATAGATGCAGTTGTAGGAGAAGTCTTAGTCAATAAAACCCCGATTGAGGTAATGAACCTGATTGCTACTATGGCAACAAATTCCCAACAGTTGGGAACCAGAGTTGCAATCAGTGTCAAGTTCGCCAATGAGATAAGTGAACTTAAGAAAGAAATATCTAACTTAGGTTTTGTTGTGAAGAAACTGGCAAAGATGTAGATTGGGAAGCTCGCTACTGTTTGTCGAGTGTCTCACTGAACTGGCCATTCAACTGACGTTTGCCTAAGTGCTCTACAAGGAGCAATTCCTGAGGTAAATGCTATTGGAGGCTATAATTTCAATGGACAAATAGACAGTGGAACCCATTCAATTAGACTTACAATCCTAGGTGGAGAGATCACCCAAACTTCAAATGGGGAGGATAGAACAAGCAGGCTCAACTTAGTCATAGAGCCCCAGCTGGTTCAGGTATGCGCTTATAAGATATGGTTACAAGTCTTGCTGATAATCACTTTAAGTTTCAGAGTGCCATTAATGCTTTGGGGATCCGTCTCTCAACTAGCCACCTCGATGAATAATTTGGAGAGACAGTCTGGCAAACTCCCATCTTAGCCAGAATAAAATCCTAGAGAAAATGTAAGTGCAATAACGTTAAGGAGTGGTAAGGAGTTGAAGCCACTTCCTAAGTCAAAAGAGCTAGAATTGGAAAGCCTTGGAACTTCTTCTTCAAATTCTAACGTCATACCACCACAACATAAATAGGAAGTATCTTCTCACCCTTATCCTCCTTTAGATGCGTACATGCCTAAAGCGCCTTTTCCTTCCAGGCTTGCAAGGTCAAAAGAACCAATGGTAGACAAGGAGAAAAAGCTTCTAGAGATGTTCAGAAGGGTGGAGATAAATATTCCTCTCCTCGATGCCGTCAAGAAAATTCCTAAATATGACAATTTGTGTTTGCAATTGTCCAAAAAAATTTTCCTAGAAAACAATAGGATTCAGGTATGTTTTCTCTCCCTTGCATCATAGAAAAAAAGAAAATTGATAGGGTCATGCTAGATTTAAGTGCATCAATAAATGTCATGCCTTATTCAGTTTATCAAGAATTAAAATTAAAACACCTAACTGGAACTAAAATTGTGATTCAACTAGCTGATAGGTCTTTATACACCCATAAGGAGTCATAGAAGATGTCCTAATTCAGGTTAATGGTTTGCTTTTCCCTGTTGACTTTTATATCTTAAGATAGAAGAGTCCATATCTATTTCATTTGCATCCATCTTGCTTAGTCTACCTTTTATGAGGATGATTAAGACTAAGATTGATGTGGATGAGGGCAATTTGTCTATCGAGTTCGATGGTGAGATAACTAAGTTTAATGTTTTCAATGATATGAAATCTTCCATTGTAGGGCATGAACAGTCTCTGTGTCAGATTGATGTATTTGACTATTTTGAGCAAAAAGTTATATGGGACATTTATGATGACGATGAGGATGATTCAGGAGACTTGATTTCGGTTATGGAGCTTCCTGCTTTATTGATGATTAAACCGGTATGTAAGCACTCTTATTCTGACAATGAATCATCTGACATGGTATTTCTTTATGTTTTGCAGGCACCTGAAGTAGACTTGAAAGTGCTTCCAGACCATTTGAAGTTTGCCTATTTGGGAAAAGCTGAGACCTTGCCAACAATTATTTTGAAGAACCTGACTGAGAAAAGAAATCCATGTTTTGTATTTTGTGAGGTTATGGAGAAATTTTCTAACGAGATCCAGTTGATAGAGTTAGAGGTCGAAAGACCTCACCCTATTTTATCCTCTAAGATTTCCTACATATTTGAGTTTTATTCTCCTAGTCCTCATGAGTCTATTGCGTTCGTTATTTATGTGGGCCTTTTAGAGTCATTTGAGTCTTTTTATGCTTTATTTTCTTTACCATATTCCAAAAAAATCCAAATTTGACCTACCCGGTTCTCTTCTGAAGATGAGAAGCATTTTAGCTTATCAGAGTATATTGATTTATCCAAGAAGGGACTTAAGAAACACGAGAATTTTTATTCACCTTGACAAAAGATAGGTCACGGTCGAGCAATTGACCATAAATATTTGTGCTTCCTAGAGGTAACTAGACTTTAAATTTTCTTGCTTTCTTTGTATAGATTTCAATTCAGTATTTTTTTTCTTTTATTTTTGTTGAGCCTAATTCTTTCTATCATTCTTGTTTTGCTAGTATTTGTGGTGAAAAAGAGTTGATTCGAGTGTCCGATATCATTCCTTCACTCCATTGTTCAGGGAAGTATTTTATCCCTCATGCTTTATTTTGCTCACATTGAGGAATGTGCATTTTAAAAGTTGTGGATGGGTTGTTTGGAATTTTAGGCGATTATTGGGCTGAATTTTTTTTTCTGATGATATTATTTGGGGCCCTTCAGTGCTATGCTCGGGTAATGTTTACTTGATTGTGTAGTTTTTCTTACTATTTTGTTCCTTGCAATGACTAGTCTATGACACACTCGTATGAATCGATTTTGCATGAGGATATGTTGGATGAAAGGATTCATATTTTTCATGATGTTTTTGAAAATTATACTTAATTTTTTTTATTACATCTTCATGCCCTTTGCATATCTATCTTGACCCAATATGCTTGCTTAGAATTGAATTATGAGATCATAAGTTTGTTGTAACTCTGATAAGGCTTTGGTGATAGATGTCAGTCTTTCCACGGTTTAATTTAGTAATGCATGCTTTGAGATGTAGTCAATTAATATCATTGTCCCCTAGTCCAAAAAAAAAAAAAAAAAATGAGAATTTTCATGTATGCATGTATAGAGGGTCTACTCCTCTTCTTCAAGGGTATGATTAAACTGGGGCGGCCATGACACCCGTGGTTTCCTTTTAAGCTAAAGTATCCTAGAAGAATGAGTAAGCTCTGGCACTTTTGAAAGAAAATTGGTCCGGGTTGGATGACTTGCATGACACCCGTGTGGGCAAGCCAAAACGAAAGTCGATTTCTTAAATTACGTTTCCCCTTTGCGCTTTAAAAAAAGAGAAGGAAAATCATGCACTAAGGATGATGGATGATTAGATTTTAACCAATCCAATTTGATGACATTACCACTTTGAATTTAGAAAAACTAATTTTGGAACCATCGAGCAAGTGTAGAGGAAAACAAACGGAAGATTCATAAGGCCATTATGGGTTCGCTCTTGTTCGAAATAAAAAACTTTGAGCATGGACATGCATAACAAATCTTAAAATGAATTTTCAAACCGTTCTTGAAATGATGAAATGTTTTTTGACTACCTATTCGATTGTGAAATTAATTCTAGTTGACTGTTGAGGTTTGAGTAAGGAACATTCTAGTTTAACAAACTGTTTCTTTTTTGCATGGTTGCTTAACTTTCTCGAGGGTGATCAAGATTTAAGATGGGGGTGTTTGATAGCACTGGAAATGTGCTATATTCTTCTACTTAACTCGAGGTTGTTTAGCTACTTAATTTGACTAAATTTATAATTTTGTAGGACTCGAATGTACAAGTATTCGAATTAAGTATTCGGGACAAAAAGGTGTTAAAATGATGAAGTTGGGAGCTAAAATGACCAAATGATGAAGGAAAGAAGGTTGTTGCCCTGTCGAGCGCTGCAACACTCTCATTATACCTAAGTCCAATGCTAGCTCAATGCTATTGAATAAAATACTTGGACGCAGGGCAGCGTTGCAACACTACGGAGATGCCCCAACACCACCGTCGCACCGCTCGTCAACACTGCACCTCCAATGCTCTAGGACGTAATAGGCAATGTTGCAATGCTCTCCCAGAGCTTTGCAATGCTACGTAGTTTTACGGACATTCAGCCTCGGTGCACACACAATGCAGCATCAAAGAAGTGTTGTGACGCTCGCCCAACGCTCGTCCAATTTGTGCCACAGTGTTAAAGGGCCAATTTGGTCAGCCGATGACATTACAACTGAAACACTCGATTTTGAATGCCACTGTCCTATTCCAGCTCGATTTTAGCCCCATTTTCACATGATTTTGTAGTAATTCCTTCCCCTTTGAGCTCCGTATCAATTTTTGAACACTTTTCATGGCTAAAGGGTAAAAACTTAGCTTGGGTTTGTTGGTTTAGTTTCATTTTGATCGATTCTTGAGACTTGTTATGTAATTCTGTGAGTTTGTTATGAATTTATGAGAATTTATCTTGAGCACATTCTTCAATTGTCTTGTACGGGATAATCTGACAAATTAGCTATGCATGTACAATTTACTGCTTTGATTAGCCCTAATTTGTAATTATTAGATTGTTTTCACTTAGAAGCATGGGTCATGTTAGTTTGTTGTGTTAAATTGTTATTCAATTTAGTAAGCATTTACTTTCTAACTTAGATAAATCTCGCTCGACTAATTGGTTAGACGATGGAAATCAATTATTTGGCTTAACTTTGCCTTAAATCTTAATGCCTATTAATTGATTGATTGGTTGAGGATTCTCGTTTTTCCTTTAACTAACTTGATTTTATGGATTACTGGTTAGGATTCTAATCGAGTAGACAGTTTTAATTTAAAAATTCTCACGTTTCTTTTGATTAGTCTGTGATAGCATTGAAAAGAGATTAATTAAACTAGAATTACCCAAGCTAAGTATTTTGTTCAATTGATTATTCACAGATCCGTTTGCATCGTGCACTTTCGTTTTCTACAATTTGCTTCACAATTTTCATAAATCCCCCCACCCCCCGCACCCTTTGGTTACTTCCTACAAGTGTCAATTCTCGAGGAATCCAAATCGGCTCTTTTTGGTTCGACCCTGGACTTGCCGCTTGTACTACAAGTTAGTGTAAGTAGTCGGTTTGGTGCATATAAATATCATTTGCATAGGCGCGAGTTCACGAAGGATTGTGAATCCGGCAGCCTGCCAGGCGATCAATAATTTTCCATTATACTTTATGTTGAGACAAGTTCCATCAATTTGAATTAATGGCCTAAAATATTTGAACCCTTCTCTTGTAGGACCGAAGGACCAGAAACTCAACCAAAAAATAGTCGTATCTGGCACATCAGACGGAAGAAAATACCAATTCGATCGTGTGCCAAGATTGTAATGGACAACAACACTCAACCAATATGATAGCTTTGAATATAACTTCTCCCAATCATCAATTACAACAATCAATACTTTTCTCTTTGTGTGCCACACACATTTGTAAGTAACATTATACCCATATTGTTTTTAAATTGTTTCTTAGAGTAAGGCCACAGGAACCCCAGGGTCAACTCTAACCATATTTTGATTTCAACTCATAAAATTTGAATCAAGCTGTGAATGATCTTGTGTCAATTTTGAGTACAAACATGAGTACTCCTCTTCAAGTCTAGCACGTTCAAACATCCCATGAGTTTTATGCTGACATGCCCATAACCTCCAATCACAACCATCCTTCCACTGTTTGTATCTCACTTACCAAATACCTTGGTTCGATTCTACTATGACAATCTCATAGTGTTCTATCACGCAGTATTATTTTACGATCAATTGTAAATCTCCTTTAATGTCAAATAACATTTTTTCCTATTGAACTATAATTATCTACACATCTACTCCTTTCCTCTAATGTTGACCTTTGTTTAAAGGTTGAATTAGTAATGTCCCAATCTATTTGGGTGAACATCCCTGACGGTATCAACTCAAGGTCAAGTTCTGCACTTTTATTGTTTTCAAATAACTCATCAGGTTCTAGGTCAATATCGTTGTTCCCATCATTTTAAGATTAAACAATGACTAAATCTTCAGGACGTATTGACATATTTACTCAAATATTTACAATTGTTATAGTTAACACAAAATTAGTCTATATTTTGATTTCAAATCATGTGTCAATTTTGAGTACAAACATGAGTGCTCCTCTTCAAGTTTAGTAAGTTCAAACATCCCATGAGTTTTATGCCGACATGCCCATAACCTCCAATCACAACCATCCTTTCACTGTTTATATCTCTCATACCAAATACCTTGGTTCGATTCTACTACGACAATCTCATAGTGTTCTTTCATGTAGTATTTTTTTACGACAAATTGTAAATCTTCTTTAATGTCAAATCACATTTTTTTTTTCTATTGAACAAGAATTATCTACACAAATATTCCTTTCATCCAATGTTGACCTTTGTTCAGAGGTTGAATTAGTAATGTCCCAATCTATTTGGGTGAACATCTTCGACAGTATCAACTCAAGGTCATGTTCTGCATTTTTATCATTTCCAAATAACTCATCAAGTTCTACGTCAATATCATTGTTCCCATAGTTTTCAGGTTAAAAAATTACTAAATCTTCACGGCGTATTGACATATTTACTCAAATCTTTACAACTGTTATAGTTTTTGGATCGACACCATCACGCCGCGAAAGAAATCAAGATCCATAAGTACCCTAATTCATTAATTTTGGTTGAAAAGAAACATGTTAAAAACAGAGTGTAATGGGTTTCAAGAACATAGCTTGGCCGAATCAACGAAATCTCCACTTCTAGCTACTAAATCCTCCAAATCCTTGTGTAGACCACCACAATATCTTCCCTACTATCCTCTTGATGCTCTCGATTGAGTTGTGGGACTCAAAATAAGCTGAAATCAAAAGGAATATGGAAAAAGCTCACTGAACCAACCCATTGAAGAACACCTTCTTCATCCGAATTTTTAAGCACAAATGCAATCGGTTCATCACTTCTTTAATATTATGCCAAGAGATGTGTTACATAAGATGCAACTCATACTTGGAGTAAACCAAAGGAGAAAGTGTGTTCCTATTAAGCTAGTTGAAGATGAAAAACCCATTTTCAATTTTGTGTAATTTTTCAATTTCCAAAAACTATTTTGATTTTAAAATCACATTTTATTTCTAAAATCAAAATTTATCAATTTTACAAATTAATTTCATAAATTAATTTTCTAATAAAATTAATAAATAATTATTAAAATAATTTAAATAATTCTAATTAATTTAAAATCTAATATTAAATTAATTTTTACACAAATTCATCTTCGTATATTTAAATCATTTTAAATATATTTTCTTAAATTCCGTTTGATTCTAATTTGAACGTTTCAAATTAACTTATCACACTACTCTAGAGCTAATCCATTTCCGAGCTAGTAGGGGGACCTCATGGACATACAGATCATGGGCTCCAACGATCCGAGATTAATCGGCTAAACTCATTAGACTGATCTAACTCCCATTCTTTAACCAATGGGTCACTCCACTAAAGCCCATAGTTGAACTCCCCTCAATGTAGATATATTATGTCCACTCGATATAACCATAATTAGTAGGTCAACCCTTCACAGGTTGTTCGTAATAATGGTTGGGTCAAATCTCTGTTTTACCCTAGCAATTATCTCTTGTTCCTTAAGTACCCACTGATCCCCTAATAAACAATTGTTTTGTGATCCAATCACAAAACAGAGTCACTCTCATGCCAAATGAGAGGGCGGGAGCCTTTGTTCAAGCCCTAGAATCAGCACTTAAGGGAACAACCTCTATGCTAAGCAGGTAGGAGTGAATTCTCTCTTGCACCTTATGTCCCAAGCTATCTATCCAATCTTACCCGTGAATTGGCAGTCATATTAAGTCGACGCTGTTGTGCCAACTCTCACATATGCAAATCTAAGGGCAATCCCAGATAAACAGGAGTTCATAGTTAGCTCAGGATTAAAGTCAAGTTACCTAGGTCATCACTTTGAAATAGTCAATCTTAAACAGGAAACAATGTTATAAAATGAGAGTGACTCATTTCGTGGTCCGATCTTGCACAAACTCTTTTGCACAAGGACACCTCCACTCCTCATGTCCAACATGAACGAATTAGGATCACTTCTTTGTAGCACTTTACAACTCCTTGTAATAACTATAGAGCAGGCCGTATCCAATCGTGTTACCAAAATAAGATACCCAACCTTATCTATATACTATAGATCATTTTGACTATTTACTCGAACCTGATCCACCTTTATTTCTCCACATAAATTTCAAATACTCATCCAATAGCCAAGGGACTTTTAGGTTTATTGAATTTCTATTCAAGCAATAGATCTATTCGATAACACCTTTATTGAATTTTTTAGAATAAGCTCCATTGTTTACATAGAACGAGTTTTAGGATATAAAACCCAATAAACTGCCACTTGGACTAAAACTCCAGTGGTAACTTATACATCCGATATATAAGATTGAGTTTCTGAGTTCTATAGAGAAATGCAATAAACTAGGGCATCTCATACCCATCTTTTATCATTCGGTAACTCTATACTCGATATTTCTCCCACTTGCCCTAGGTTATCTAGTATTCCTAGTCCTACTAGGTAATTCTTAAACACTTTAGCCGAGAGAATTATTGTAAACATTTTAGTATACAATAGGCTTTAGATAAAACTATAAGCGGATTGCATCTTAATCTCAATAATGGCCAGGAAGCACATTTTCCTCCCACTACATTGAGCTACTCTCAACTCTTTGAGCAAGATGCATCTGACCTGTCTCAACAACTCTTTGTTAACAGTCAGATCTAGAAATCTTTAAACTTTTTATACTTTGATCTAGCCATTTAGATATCCGAATATCTACAAATGGCATTTAACAATTTGATTCTCAACAGAGGTTGCTAGAACAAACATAATTTTTTAAAATGAACATTTCATTTATCCCAAAAATATATACAATTTGTTCTACTCAAGATTTAACAATTAAAAAACAAGTAGCAACTTCTCTCACTGGATGAGCTGAGCAAATGGTCCTAGGGTCAGGTTAGCCTTGTTACCTTTTCTCTGCTCTCTTCTCGACAAGATATTAAGGACAGTGTCTCCTTCAGTGCCCTTCATCGTTGCAATGGAAACATTTCCCTTTGCAGCGCTATCCTTGCCTTTCAATCCAGTAGGCTTTTTCTTCCCTTTCCCTTTACCTTTCTTCACAAGAATACTCTTACTCTTTGAAGAGGAAGCAACTTCAGGCTTGGAGGAGATTCCTCACTTCTCTGCAGTAGTAACATTTACTTCTGGCATCAGACCCTTTGTTCTCAACATTATCTGGTAAGCCTGTAGCTCATTAAGTAAAGTAGTCAAATTTTATTCATTAATGCATTCAAAATTTGCAAAAAACTCTTCAGAAGAGATTCTAGAATAAAACCAACTTGACTTCTCTCGTCCATGAGAGTATCGTTTACTTCTACCATATGAAAGTGGGCCATCATGTCTAGGGCATGTTCACAAACATTGGTCCCCACTTTGATGCGACTGTTGTAAACGTACTTAATGACATCCCTCATAGAGATTCCATAATCTCTTTGGCAGTATTCATATCCTCATACTTCTTTTGTCAACACATCAAATAAGCTGGTGAGGATATAAGCATAGGCTATATCATTATCCTTGACCCATCTTCATATACATCCCGAAAATTTTGGTTTGTGTTAGAGCTAGGAATGGGAGGACAGTCCTCAGTTAAGACAAAACTGCAAATGGTCTATCACAAATCTAATGTTTGGATAACCTTATACTTAGGTTCTTTTCTGGCTAAATAAAAATAACCCTAAGTCTATGTAGTTTATCCAAGTATAACTCTTATAAATGGACTTAAACCTATGATGTCTAAGCGATAAACCCTTTTATTACCTCACATCGCTCAGAGATACTCATAAAACTTGTTACCAACGCTCAATTATTCGGCCATAATCTCCAGGTAGGAGGTGTTCCGTCTATCCTCAACTTAAATACCCCCAACCTTCGACAGGATTATATACCGGTTGAGTTTGTAACCCTAGTTTTACAAGTTTAACGACCTATTTTAACTAATTAAAACAAGTAGTTAACCTACGTGAGCCAACAACAGTTCTTCGTTATGGATTTTAAATGTCTAACCTAATTTTATAACAGCTTATAAAACTTTAGACATGCTAAACATCCACAACATACAGGCATTCAATATCTAATATAACATTTATATTAAATATAAGAAACCCTAACATGCATACTATATATTATAACAAATTATAACATACTTTCAATGCAGGTTGCATGCTTCCTATGGTGGGATTTTCAATCTAAATGATATACTATATGCACATACAAGATTTATTTAATTATAGCATACATCCAATGCATAAATAATTAAACACGACTGATATGATTTTAGTTTTGGCAAAAACAAGAAAGCAAAAGCCTAACTATTACAAAAACAGCTTAAACACCGCTCGAACCGCTCTAAAACTGCTTGAACAAGACCAGCAGAGACTGAACTGGACCAACCACAAACCATTTGAAGCTGAACCAGACCAAACCTATAGAGAACCGGTCGAACCGACTTCTCTTACTTTCACTCAAAATCTCGCCAAGTCTGATCGTTTAGCAATGACGACTATTGTCATGCAATTGGCTTGATCTTTTAGTGTTTGCTTGATCGTTTAGCAACCAACGCCTATCGTTTAACAAAGCTATATGATCATGTAGTGTTCGTCTGCTATCATATAGTGTCATCATCTATTGTCGGAGGATGCTACACGATCGCTTAGTGTCAAACACTATCGCATAGCTCCATCGTTTAGCACCATGTCTTGATCGTTTAGCATGCACCCGAGGTAAGCGATTGCCTAGTGCTATCGCATAGCAATCGACGTATTGCTCAGCTGTCGCTCATAGGTAAACGATCATGTAAGCGATTGTTCAGCACCATCGCGCCATCGCGTAGCTCTTCACTACATCGTTTACCTCCTGATCAAAGGTAAACGATCATTTAAGCGATCGCTCAGCACCATTGCATAGCTCTTTACTGCATCGCTTAGCTCCCACCCGAAGCTACACGATCGTGTAGTTCCATCGTATAGCAATACAACGCATCGCTTAGCTTCAGAGGTAGACGATCATCTAGCGCACAACACCTAAACAATTAACGCCTGAACCTACACGATCGTTTAGCTTTTTCTTCATATCGTCTAACGCATGAAGCTAAACGATCGTTTAGCTACTAAAGCTCAATGACGATATGAGTATAGGCTGATGGTCTGGAATCTTCAGCTCGGCTCCTTCGCTTGTTTTTTCTAATTACTGCTTAATTCTAATGATTCCAAATAAATTATAAAAACTTGGGAAGACATTAAAGCTCATCAAGCAAGAGCCAAATACAAATTTAAACAGGAAATAAAAGAGAAATTAAAGGCCAAAACTCATAAAACCATATTATTACAGCAGTTTCATATTTTCATACAAAACACCCCACCAAATTAAAATTAATCTGATATGAATGCTTATAAGATGCTCTGATACCAATTGTTAGATCGACACCATCACACAGTGGAAGAAATCAGGATCCATAAGCACTCTAATTCATTAATTTTGGTTGAAAAGAAACATGTTAAAAACAGAGTATAATGGGTTTCAAGAACATACCTTGGCCGAACCAAGGAAATCTCCATTTCCAGTTGCTAAATCCTCTAAATCCTTGTGTAGACCATCACAAGATCTTCCCTACTATCCTCTTGGTGCTCTAGATTGAGTTGTGGGACTCAAAATAAGCTGGAATTAAAAGGAATATGGAGAAAGCTCACCGAACCAACCCATTGAAGAACACCTTCTTCATCCAAATTTTTCAGCAAAAATTCAGTCGGTTCATCACTTCTTTCTTCACTCCAATCTCTTCAATATATTGCAGACTATCATGTAAAGAGATTTGTTGTATGGGATGCAACTCATGCTTGGAGTAAACCAAAGCAGAAGGTGGGTTCCTTGTAAGCTAGTTAAAGATGAAGAACCCATTTTCAATTTTGTGTTATTTTTCAATTTCCAAAAATTATTTTGATTTTAAAATCATATTTTATTTCTAAAATCAAAATTAAATAATTTTACAAATTAATTTCATCAATTAATTTTCTAATAAAATTAATAAATAATTATTTAAACAATTTAAATAATTCTAATTAATTTAATATCTAATATTAAATTAATTTTTACACAAATCCATCTTCGTATATTTAAATCATATTTAAATATATTTTCTCCAATTTCGTTTGATTCCAATTTGAACGTTTCAAATTAACTTATCACACTACTCTAGAGTTAATCCATTTTCGAGCTAGTAGGAGGACATCATTGACCTACAGATCATGGGCTCCAATGATCCGAGATTAATCGGCTAAACTCATTAGACTGTTCTAACCCCAATTCATTAACCAATGGGTCACCCCACTAAAGTCCATATATGAACTCCCCTCACCGTAGATATATTATGTCCACGGTAAATACCTCTTATTCCTTAAGTCCCCACTGATCCCCTAATAAACAATTGTTTTGTGATCCAATCACAAAACTGGGTCCCTCTCATGCCAAATGAGAGGGTGGGATCTCTTGTTCAAGCCCTAGAATCAGCACTTAAGTGAACAACCTCTCTACTATTCCTAAAGCGGGTAGGAATAAATTCCCTCTTGCACCCTATGACCTCACCTATCTATCCAGTCTTACCCCTTAAATGGCAGTCATATTGAGTTGGCGCTTTTAAGCCAACCCTCACCTATGCAAATCTAAGGGCAATCCTAGATAAACAGGAGTTCATGGTTAGCTCAGGATTAAGGTCAAGTTACCTAGGTCATCGCTTTGAAGTAGTCAGTCTTAAACAGTAAACATCATTATAAAGTAAGAGTGACTCATTCCGTGGTCCAATCTTGTACAAACTCTTTTACATAAGGACACCCCCACTCCTCATGTCCAACATGATCGAATTAGGATCACTTCGTTTGTTGCACATTACAACTCCCTGTAACAACTACAGAGCAGGTCGTATCCAATAGTGTTACCAAAATACGGTATCCAACCTTATCCATATACTATAAATCATTTTGACTATTTACTCGAACCTGATCCACCTTTATGTCTCCACATAAAGTTCAAGCACTCATTCAATAGTCAAGGGATTTTTAGGTTTATTCGGTTTCTATTCAAGCAATAGATCTATTCAATAACACCATTACTGAATTTTCAGAATAAGCTCCATTGTTTACATACCACAAGTTTTAGGACATAAAACCCAACAATAGTGAACACAAAATTAGTCTAAATTAATAGTTAATACTAGCAACCCAATCGAACATCAATCCAAAAGATAATCAAAACTCTATTTTATAACGAGTCCATTTGGTAACTATTTAGTTTTTGGTTTTTGTTTTTAAAAATTAAGTCTGTAGACACTACTTTTACCTCCAAATTTCTTCCTTTGTTACCTACTTTTTGTCAATGGGTTAAAAAATCAAGCCAAATTTTCAAATTTAAATAAAGTAACTTTAAAAACTTGTTGTTTTTTTCAAAATTTAACTAAGAATTCAAGCATTGTACTTGAGAAAAATTCAAATTATTGTAAGAAATTGGGAGAAAATAGGATTAATTTCCAAAAAATCAAGAACAAAAAATCAAAATTGTTGTCAAACGGGGCCAAATTTTGTAGTTTCAAATTTCGGCATAGTTTTCGAAAACATTGGTAAAACGTATATATTAAAGCAAGAAAGTTAGAGGTGAAAGAAATGTTTATAAGCTCAATTTTAAAAAATATATATAAAAAAAACACATATGGTTACCAAACGAGATCTTAGTTTTTGGAAATTAAGCCTATAATCATCTTTTTCATCTCTATGTATTTTTGGTTCATTATGTTATCGACTTTTTATCAATGTTTTAAAAAACCAAACCAAGTTTCTTTTTGAAAAAAGTGTTTTATTTTTTGGAATTTAGTTAAGAATTCAACTCTTTTAGTTAAAAAAGTTGTATAACATTGTAAGACATTAAGAAATAAATTCATTTTTCAAAAAATAAAAAAAAATTCAAATTGATCTTAGTTTTCCAAATTTTGCTTTGATTTTAATAATACTATCAAAATGTAGACAACAAATTATAAAAATTAATAAATAGAAATAATTCTTACAAAAACCTGTTTCTAGAATGTAGATATAAATTTTATGGATTTGATAGTCAAAAACTAAAAAATAAATGATTACCAAACTCTACTTTAAAAACATGTTTCTGAAATGTACTTCACTTTCGCTTAAAAGGAAAGTTTTAAGAATATGGTATCACCACCATATATAGTAGTGAAGTTTGAAGCCATTAAATATCATTTTCCCATTTGAATTTTTGTGAGAGATGATTAATTTTGTTTTGTTTGTTTGTGTTTTCCTTCCATATTTTTCACTTATGTTCTGTTCACTTCAAGGGTATTAGACTAAAATCAAAAACAGAAAATTTGAAAAATGAAAATTTACTTTTCTTCTTATGGTGATGTAATAAAAAAAAAAATCAATTAGCAAGGATCCATCACTAATTTTACAATCACTATCCTATAAAAATGTAATTCTATTGTTATCCAAAGTGGACATCATTCTCATTCTTATTTTTTAAATTGTTTTTCAACATGGATACCAATCTCATTCTTATTTTTTAGACCATTCAATTTTATTTTACAATAATTATGTGATGGGAGGGGAGATTAAACCCCTAACCTCTAGGGATGAGAATCATGCCAATATCATCGAGCCACGTTCACCATGGGTAGACCATACAATTTGTTTTTATTAAGGAAAATATTAATTTATATTCCTAAATTTTGGATATTGTATCAATTTAAACCTTAATTAAGAATTATTCAAATAGAGTTCATTGTAACAATAAATATAATATAAATTGACGTAAGATATCAAACTTTCAATTAATAAAAGTAGCAAGCATAAGATCTATTCGAACATATTTTAATAGATAACACACTTATTACCATTTCAAATATAGATGGTTTGAATTCTCTCCATTTCAATTTTTGACCTTGAAAAAGGAAAATGTAATAAATACCTTACTCTTTTTACTTTAAATTAACCTCAATTCTACAATACATGGAACAAAGCTCGACAACATATGAGGAAGGGAGGTATAAAATATCTGATCTTTTTCAGTTGAGGTCATATGTCTTGACACAATTGAATTATACTCATGTTGAAATTCATAAAGGAACAAAGTTACATCAACAAGAACTGTAGTTTCAATCACCATCATGATGCCAAAACCCCAACTCCATATCTTCCCCTATATAAGAGGCTCACAATTCACAACTTTTTCACACAAACAAAGTTGAAGATTCCATAATTCTCTAGACCTCCACACTCGTTTTTCTTCAAACAATGGCGGCAAAGTCACTTGACATATCTGCAATGAAGTATGTGCTTGTATTTCTTGTTTGCGTAGCCATTTTAGCACCATCGACGACAATGGCGAGCACGACAACTGCAGCACCTAGTCCATCAGTACCTCAAAATTTCCCTTTTTCTAAATGTGGTCCTCTTATTTTAGAGGCAACGGTTTGTGTGGCAGATATTATCAAGTTTCCAGTGCTCCTCATCCTGCTTGTTGTAAAGCCATTTTTAAGCTCAACGACTGTGCCCCTGAAATCTACCAAAAGATTCCTCCTAAAGACATGGATGTGATTAAGAAGATTTGTAGTTGGTAAAGAGGTTTTAGCTTCTTAAACTAAAAGTTCTCTTAGTGAATTAGAATATGATGAATAAGAAAGTTATTTGATAATAATGAGTTTGTTTTTCCCTACAGTACAATGTTCTTGTAAAATTTGGTAAGGAGGAATGGATTTCGTTGGAGCAAAATTCTTTCTTATCCTTTTGAATGAGAACGAGCATTTCCCACCTTTTTATTGAGTATTGTTTGTACTCCGTCATATATGATAAACTTCTTATGACATGTTCGAGAGTGATGATGAAATTACTAAAATCACTCGTCATTATTAAAATTATTCAAAAAATAATTTTAATAATAATTCAAAATGAATTTTAATGGTATGAAAAATGTGTTTAAAGGTGTAAATTAATTAAATATAATTTTTGAATTATTAAGGATGTGTATGAGAGTTATTTTAAATATTTCTAAAGCGATTTTAGCCATTTCAAAATCACTCTTAAATATACACTTCTTAAATATGTATTGATTAAAAGAGAAAACAAGTTATGGATGGAAAATGTGTTATAAAATATATTTTAAAAGGTTTAATTGCAAATGCAACTCTAAGATAAGGTTTGAATTTTGTTCATCAATTTGGAAACATAATCCTCAAATGACTCTTGTTTAAAAGTTTATGTTTTGCTAACTATAGTTATAGCTTTGTTTCAATTTCTTTAATTAATTTTGATTCTGTAGAACGTTATTTTAACACTACTGACTTTTTTAGCCCTTTAAATAGTTTAAATTTAAAAGTTATTTTTTAAATACAAAATTGGTATCTTAATAATTACAACCTTATTTAGTAATAGTTGCATGTTTTTAAATATTTCTAAAGCGATTTTAGCCATTTCAAAATCACTCTTAAATATGTACTAATTAAAAGAAAACATAAGTTATGGATGGGAAATGTGTTATAAAATATATTTTAAAAGGTTTAATTGCAAATGCACTATAAGATCACCGTAAGAAAATCGACCTTTTTCGAAGGTCAAAACCTTCGAAAAAAACATTTAATAGACCTTCGATACATTTTTTTCAAAGGTTATCTCAACCTTTGAAAAGTGTCAAAATAGATCCCATGGAAAAAAAAAATTTCAAAGGTTTATTAACTTTCGAAAAATATTATTTTTCAAAGGTTTATTAACTTTCGAAAATTATTATTTTCAAAGGTTATATATCTTTGATAATTTTCAAATTATTTATCGATAATTATCTATTATCAAGTAGTCTTTTTTTGAAGGTTTTCATTATTTTTAAAGGCTTATCATGCTATTTTCAAAAATTTTAAAACCTTAATAAAAAATTATTTATCAACAATTGTATATCCTTTGAAAATTCTCTTACAAAACCTTTTTAACACAATTATTAACAAATCTCGGAAGGTTGTTTATACTAATTCATCTACATGTAGTACCCTGAATTACAAAGTATAAGAATAGAATAAAAAAAAACTAGACAATGACATGGATGTAAGTAAACTTATATGTCATAAACGTACACCAAAAGGCTATCAAAATTCTGTAACATCAAACTACAATTGATTAACTAGAAACAAAACTTTTACGCATCTCTGTCCTCATTTTTTGAAATCTATTCTCAAAACGATTTTCTAATTCACTTGTTTGACGCCTAAGTGCTTCTACCTCAACCTCTTTTTGTCGTTCAGATTCTTGAAGTCGTTGTTCGGACTCATTAAAACAACGCTCAAGATCGCGTATAGTAGACGATGACCAAACAACTCAGAAGGAATAACACCTACTCCATAACCACGAACACGCCCGTGTTTCTCTGGTCCAAATATTCGTACGAAAATCTCGTCCTCGTTCATGTCAAGTGTACCATCAATTACTTGAGAAGCATATGATTTAAGTTTCAACTACAAATACAAATTCACATATTATAATTCAAAACTAACACATATAAATTCAAATGTTTACAACAAACAAACACGTGTCTTTGTTTGAGACTCAAGAAGTATTTTTACCTCAATTGGGGAAGATGGAGATTCAAGAAATATTTTTATTATATCTAACAATATAAAATTATTACTTTAAACTAGTTTACAATTCAAAGAATAAAGGGAGAGAATGACAATAAAAGAAAAGTAAATAATATATTTAAAAGTAGTTTAATAATATAAGTATTCATCATGATTTTTCATTGTGTTTTTAGTTTAAAAAATTCAGAAACCTACTTGTTTAAAGGTATGTGCCCAATGGTCCACTGGTTGGTATTGTTCCAAACAAGTCATTGTTTGAGACATCCTTAAAACAAAGGAGACACAATCCATCATAAACCAATCACATGACATGGCACAAAACTTCAACCAGGGATGTATATCACCTAAATGAACTAATACAAAACGGCGAAATTATACAAAGACTTACACAAGTTTAGGACTTGCAATGCCAGTAACTTCTTTCAAGATTGGTCTATTTAATCGGTTATCAGTAAGCCGTCTGCAAAACAGAATAAGAGTTCATAAAAGATTGTGAAAAGAAATGGTCACAGGAGAAAGCATTCATTCAGATTTTACTTCCATCCAGAAAAAAGGGAGAAGAATATCTCATTACTTCCTCCCTGAAGAATTATGTATAACTTAGACTCGTAAATCAACTGAGGATGCTTCGTCTTGACATTTTCATGCACATGAGAAAATTAAAGCAAATTAGATTTATGTTTTACTAAGAACATGAATTGGCTCATAAAGAAAATGAAGACTACAGTATTCAACTCAATGAAGCATTACTAACACAATGAACAAATAACTATGCATCAAAAAACTCAACTGAACACACACACATAATCTATTTGCTTTAAAATTCTTTGCATTCACTATCCCTCCAAGTAGCATAACCAGAGAGGATCAACGTTCCACTCAACGAAACCAGGAAAATTTTAAAGTAAAACCAAAAGAGAACCTGTCTGTCTATCAGCATTTGCTATACCAGGAGGAATTTCAGAATTGGTTCTAGCACCAGCACCCTGTAGAAAAAAAAAAGTACACTTAGTGCGGTTAAAAGAAAGGGCACAGTTGCACAACAAAAGCAAGTCACATATAACTAACTAGGGCACGGGTTGGAGGAGTGGCTAGCTGTGACTACTAATACTTTAAAATGGTCCAGTCAAAGACATAATCAAACTGGAAACTTATAGCAAGAAAACAAAGAGCAGCAAAATAGACAGGATTTCAATAATAGACGATTGGCAACAAAAAAAAAGCTGCAAGTATGAACTATAAAAGAAAAACTCATACCTTCACGAATAAAGAGATCACGAAATATTCTTTTCAGATAAGCATAATCTAGCTTATCATCAAAACGAAGTGATCGGCAATAATGGAAATATGATGCAAACTCTTATTGATATCCATGACATAATGCCTTGAAAATAATTAAATTATTTAAGACACAAAATAGTGTTAAAAATGCTCCAAAATTTACATTTGAGAACAACTTACCTCAATAGATGTAGAAACTTTTTTTTCACTGATTTGATATGACATGTAAGGTCTTCTCTTATGCAGTTCTCAAGTGATATTGTAAGGTCTTCTCTTATGCAGTTCTCGACACCGAACATAAATTATAGAACAGACATGTATATATTCTTAGAATTACAAATATGAAAATGATGAGCAGGATTTGCCAAACAATCAAATGAATATGTAACTGACCAGATGAACATTTTTCTTTAATTTTCAGAAGGAAAGAAAAGACTCTACAAAATGTCTACGTCTCCTCTCCTCATTATGACACAAATAAATTTCAGACCATGACAAACCACAGCAACAATATAAAAATTAGAACTTCAAATTAATTCAAGCATATTTCCCGAGTATGAATTCAGGTAGAATATACAACCTTCTCAATTTAAAGATCTATATTTTTAAGTAAGGTTGCCTATACATAACTGGATGAAACAGGGGCAGGGGTCCTCAATTCACTCTGCAATCTCGCCAACTCTTTCTGCAAATGCTTAACCGAAGCCTTATCAACGATCTCGCGCATAGCTTATCGTTTAGCTACCGCGCCCATCGTTTACCTCCATCGTTTAACGCTAACGCCTTATCGTCTAATGCATTCGCCTATCGCTTAACGTCATCACCCAGTGCCTACATCTATCACCCAACGCCCATCGCTTAGTATTCTGCCTATCATGTAGCGCGTCTGCTCATCATTTAGCACAACATAGCTATAGTCTAGCGCTTTCACTAATTGTGTTATACTTTGCCTATCAATCACCTACCTCTTCGCTTAGCTCAGCGTATTGCTATACGATCGCATCGTAAGTCATATCGTTTCGACTTTTTCGGGTAAACCGGTTTTCGGGTATCTAGGCATGGTTTATGCCATGATCAGTATAGGTGTTCTTGGATTTCTTGTATGTTCTGTTACAAGGTGATGCCGTTTGGTTTAAAGAATGCCAGGGCGACCTACCTGCGAATTGAAAATGTTGAAGAATCGATGAAACAACCTTTCTTCCTTCCCTTTTCTTCTTGCTTATCACGCCTACCTCATCGTTTAGCTTCCCGCATTACTACACGATCGTCCAGCGCGCACCTACACGATCGCCTACCTCATTGTGTTGCACCGCTCACTTATTAGACGATCGTCTACCTCATCGTGTATCTCTGCTCATTTGCTACACAATCGTCTGCTCAACGCCTTACGCTTAACATTTAGCTTTCTCTACTCTTTCTCACGCATACCCAATGCATAAAAAACTCTTGGCAACGCCTCTTGCCAATATTTCGGCCAATCATGCGTTCAACTTTACAAATGCATGGTTGCCTTCTCCTTACAACCTTATAATGCATGCGTCCAACATTACGTGTCACACCCCACCCATGATCACCTTCTTAGCCTAGAGAAGGGCGTGACTGCAGCAGTTATCAACCCTTAGGTTGACACTTATTGCATAAAAACTCTTGCGGAATAACTCTGATATCAAATACAAATTATATGCAACGGGACGACTGTAGGCCCACAATTTATTAACTTAGAAACTTAATATGTTTAGAGTATTCACAACATTAGATTTACAAGTCCCAAAACCCACAAACCCTAGTCCCTATATGAACAATAGTAACATGTGTACAATATTAATAGTAACCACCTAGCAAACGATTACAAGTCTTTTCGTCCTTTAGTAGCAGAGCAGATATTGAGCTATCTTCAGAGGATTTGAGTGCTACCTGTGGGGGGGAGACAAAACATTTAAAAACGGGGTGAGCTCACGCCTAGTGAGTGACCGAAAAAACATAATAAATTCTCATGCATAATTTCAGAAGATAGTTTTATCTGAAATATAATTTAATGCAGCATAAACAGTTTCCAAGCGTAATGTATATAAAACTATTTTAAACATAAAACAGTAAAATCATTTCTCAAATCAAAGTACTGTATAACTGGTAAAATAATCCCAACACCAACTACTAGTCCAGAGAGAACCCTTTTGCTCAATCTCTGACTTTATTCACCTGTGGCCACATTAGGTACTACTGCTCAGATACCTTCTCCTTGTACTTCAGTATCGAGCTACTAGGATACCTTCTCCAACGTACTTCAGTATCCCGTTGGCTTGGTACCTTCTCAAACGTACTTCAGTACCAATAGATACCTTCTCCTTGTACTTCAGTATCTAGTTGGGTGGATGCCTTCTCCTTGTACTTCGGCATCGCATTTTACCAAAACTATTTATAAACAACTTTTCTCTTTAAATCATGTATACTATAACACATATACAACATGGCTTTAAAGATGATAACGCATGCTGGATAAAATCAACATATGTAAATAGTTTTTCAACAATATGCATGCGTTCAAATCACAACTCAAACTTGCTTGGAAACCACTTTATAAAACTAGTAGGCATGAGAATTATTTTCGCAAACATGCTTTCTGTAAATGTTGTAATCAAAACAGTTTAAAAACTTTTTAGTTCGAAAATATTTTAGCTACTCACCTCGAACTCTTAGGAACTTTTCACTCTAGTAGCTCCTCGGGTTCCTTTTTCACCCCTAGAATCCAGATTCAATTTACAACTTAGATTACTTATAGTTCTGAACCTTATTTGGAAATACTTCCTTCTACAAACTTATTCTAAAATGTCTTAGAAATCTTACCCTAAACTTTCAGCTCATAACTTCTTGTGGTTTGGCCGGAATCTCAAAATCTTCAAGTCTGGCCCAGACTGATCCGACAGTCTGACCTTTCTGCCTTCTTCTCAACCTCCAGCCCAGTTTCTTTGAGCCTTTTCCTCCGGCAGCCCCACTCTAAAAACTAAACTTCCAGAGCTTTCAGATGGCTTTGTAATAACTCCAAACGCACGAGTAGATTGAAAGATCTCCTCATCCAAATTTGACACATTCCTCTGAACCCTCACCGCTTTCTACTTTTTCTACGAAATTTATGATTTTTTGTGATTTGAAAATGACATCCCAACTCCCTATTTATAGGCGTTTAAATTGCTCGTGGGATTGACAACACCTACTTGACTGCATGGCCAAATGTTAATCCTCCCTTTATCAACGTAAGCTGACTTCACCTTGGTTCAATGTGTTCTTCCCAAATGCATCCAACACAATTTCTTAGGGTTTAAGAATTTCTCTTAATCGGACACCTAGATTTTAATTGACATTTTCCCTTACGTCTTCAAGCTTTTTTTGTATTCAAATTAGGGTTTTTACATGCATAATCCACCCCAACGCGTCCAAATACATCGCCTAGAAACTTGCTCGGTCGTTCAATGCATAGGCGAGGCGTGGACATGACGTTCGAATCGGACAAAGCAAGGTTAACGCATAGGTGTTCTCGCTCTTTCCTCTCTCGGCAGTGTCTCTCTCTCCCACTTTTTCGCTAGTCTCGCTCTCTTCACTCTCACTCTCTCCAGCAATCTCGTTGGTCTTGCTCTTTCCAATCTCTCTCTCCCTCTCGCTCTCTCCAACTTTCTCGCTGGTCTCGCTCTTTCCCATCTTCTATCCAATCTTGCTCTCTCCCATTTCCTCGCCAATCTCGCTGGTCTCGATCTCAATGATCTCACTGATCTCATTCTCAACGAGCTTGCTCTTAGCTAATGCGAACATTATTCTCAGTACACGTTTGCTCACTACTTTGTGATACTTTTACACGGATCTTCCAGGATAATTCCAAAATAATATTTTCTATATTTTTCCTTCATTCCTTACTCCGTACTTCACCTAATTTTTCATACTTAGCCGTATTCTTCCCCGAATTTTCCAAACTCAATCTTCATATATTCCACATTAATTCCACATACTTAATTTCTATATTTATTCCCACTTAATATTTTCCCCAACTTTTCTAATATTATTTTCTCCTTTCAAATCTCCATTCCTTCTTTCACCAATCACACTAACTGTTTTCAACAACCTATTTATTATACAAATTTAAATAGAGACACACAATTAAGTGGAAAAGTAAGATAATTTAAATAAGAAAACATACTTAAGTGTAAAATTGGGATTCGGGGTTCACATTACGTCTACTGAAATAAAAATCTTCTTTACAGTTCACAGAGGAAATATCATAAAAGAACATTCTAGTAAGCATTTGTATTTGAGAATATAAACCATTCATAAACTAGATGCGATTTAGACAAATTTTATGTGACATGAATAAAACTAAGAATGGTTGATCATGTAAGAGCCGCTTGCGAACCTGAAAGTGATGGAATGGCTTGGTGGAGCTGCTTGCGAACATAAGAGCGAAGATCGGAACTTGAGCCTAAAAGTGATGGAATGGCTTAGCGGAGCTGGAATAGAGCGAACAAAATGAAGCTTAGCAGCGGAACAAACAACGCAAAGATGAAGAAGAACCACCAAATCAAAACAGCAAGATGAACGAAATGAAACGAAAACAAAATCATAATAGCGCGAAGATGAACGAAACAAAATAAGCAAAAATAAAGAAGCAGAACTGTAAACACGAAATGAAGAAGAACCACAAAATTAAAACAGCAAGATGAACAAAATGAAAACGAAATCAAAACAGCGTGAAAATGAACGAAACGAAATAAGCAAAAACAATGAAGTAGAAGTGTAAACACAAGATAAAGAACAACCACGAAATCAAAACAGCAAGATGAATGAAACGAAATAAAAAAGAAATCAAAACAACGCGAAGATGAATGAAACAAAATAAGCAAAAACAATGAAGCAGAACTGTAAACACGATATGAAGAAGAACCATGAAATCACAACAGCAAGATGAACGGAATGAAACGAAACGAAAACGAAATCAAAACAGCGCGAAGATGAAGAAAACGAAATAAGCAAAAACAATAAAGCAGAACTCTAAACACAAGATGAAGAAGAACCACGAAATCAAAACAACAAGATGAACGAAATGAAACGAAAACGAAATCAAAACAGCGAGAAGATGAACGAAACAAAATAAGCAAAAATAATGAAGCAGAACTGTAAAGACAAGATGAAGAAGAACCACGAAATCAAAACAACAAGATGAAGTACGGATCTGAATGGCGACAAGCAAGATGAAGAAGAACCACGAAATAAAAACCCTAGAGGTTTTTTTTTTTTGTTTTCTTTTCTAAATTATTACAAATACATATTTTTCTCAAAGGCTTTTACTAACCTTTGATAAAAGTAAATATTTCCAAAGTTATTTTCACGTCATCGCCCAGCGCTTGCGTCTATCGCCCAACGCCTATCGCTTAGTTTTCCGCCTATCGTGTAGCACGTCTGCTCATCGTTTAGCATAGCACGACTATCATCTAGCGCTATCGTTTAGTTTCTACACTTATCGTCTAACGCTTTCACTGATCGTGCAGTACTTTCCCTATCGTATAGCCCAATTGTCTAGTGCGTCACTCCTCATCATTTAACGCCGCACGCATCTTCACGATCGTCTTATGCATTTGCCTATCGCTTAACGTCATCGCCCAGCGCTTGCGTCTATCGCCCAACGCCCATCGCTTAGTATTCTGCCTATCGTGTAGCGCGTTTGCTCATCATTAAGTGCAACACGGTTATCGTCTAATGCTATCGTCCAACTTTTAAGCTTATCGTCTAGCGCTTCCACTGATCGTGCAATACTTTGCCTATCGTATAGCCCGATCTTCTAGTGCGCCACTCCTCATCGTTTAACGCCGCACGCATCTTCACGATCGTCTAACGCATCCGCCTATCGTTTAACGTCATCGCCTAGCACCTGCGTCTATTACTTAACGCCCATCACTTACTATTCTGCCTATCATGTAGCGTGTTTGCTCATCGTTTAGCGCAGCACGGCTATCGTCTGCTCATCGTTTAGTGCAACACGTCTGGTTATTACAAATGCATATTTTTCTCAAAGGCTTCTACTAACCTTTGATAAAAGTAAGTATTTCCAAAGGTATTTTAACAACTTTTGATAAATGTTAATATATATTTTTATTAAATAAATATCATCTTTAATAATTTTATTAAGAATAAACTATTTTCAAAGGTTTTCTGAAACCCTTTGATAAATTTGATAACATTGTTATATTTCTCAAAGGTGTTTTTTATTAACCTTCATTAATAAAAAATACATATTTCTCAAAGGTTTTTCCAATACCTTCAATAAATGTATATCTTCCTCAAAGGTTTTTATTAACCTTCAGTAAAAGGTGCATATTTTTCAAAGGACTTATCAAAACCTCCGATAAATATATGTATTTCTCAAAGGTTTTTATTACCCTTCGATAAAAACTACATATTTCTTGAAGGTTTTTTCAAAACCTCCAATAAATATATATCTTTTTCAAAGGTTTTTATTAACCTTCAATAAAAAGTACATATTTCTCAAAGGTTTTCCTATACCTTCAATAAGTGTATATGTTTCTCAAAGGTTTTTATTAACCTTCAATAAAAGGTGCATATTTTTTAAAGGACTTATCAAAGCCTCCGATAAATGTATGTCTTTCTCAAAAGTTTTTATTACACTTCGATAAAAACTACATATTTCTCAAAGGTTTTTTCAAAACTTCCAATAAATATATATCTTTTTCAAAGGTTTTTATTAAACTTCAATAAAAAGTACATATTTCTCAAAGGTTTTCCAATACCTTCAATAAATGTATATCTTTCTCAAAGGATTTCTTAACCTTCAATAAAAGGTGCATATTTTTCAAAGGACTTATCAAAGCCTCCGATAAATGTATGTCTTTTTCAAAGATTTTTATTACCCTTCGATAAAAACTACATATTTCTCAAAGATTTTTTCAAAACCTCCAATAAATATATATGTTTTTCAAAGGTTTTTATTAACCTTCCATAAAAAGTATATATTTCTCACAGATTTTTCCAATATCTTCAATAAATGTATATATTTCTCAAAGATTTTTTATAGCCTCCGATAAAAGATTGTCGAAATAGCTCAATTTTCTTGGAGTGGATAAGGTTTCAATTTTGTTCATCAATTTGGAAACATAATCCTCAAATGACTCTTGTTTAAAAGTTTATGCTTTGCTTACTATAGTTACAGCTTTGTTTCAATTTCTTTAATTAATTTTGATTTTGTAGAACATTATTTTAGCACTGCTGACATTTTTAGCCCTTTAAATAGTTTAAATTTAAAAGTTATTTTTTTAATACAAAATTGGTATCTTAATAATTACAACCTTATTTAGTAATAATTGCATGTTTTTGTTTTGTTTCTGTTTTTCTTTCAATTTTTTTTGACTTTATGATACTGATGTGTTTTTTTACCAACTTCTAGCTACTTTTTTAATGCTATTTTCTCTAATGAAAGCTTACAATATATAATACCTATCTTCTAAAAAAATAGTTAAAATATCAAAATAAAATATAATGAACTATGTTTATGTGAAAATTTGTATCAAAATAAGCATAATTTAATTTATATAATGTTTAAACTATAAAAAAAATACTAATCGCTAAAAATTCAATTATCCTCCTTAAAATAACATTCAGAGCCTAACTTTAATTTAGTTGTAGCAAAAAAAAAAAAAAAAAACACTTGGTTAATGTGGTTTATATTCTTTAAAATACTGAAAAAAAAAAATAACTGGTTCTAGAATTTAGATTTCATGAAATATTTGACTTTTGTGCCTTTCAACAGTTTAAAAGGAAAGTTTTTACACATTTGGTATCTCCATGATCTTATATAGTAATAGAATCTACTTTTGTTTTGTTTGTTTGCATTTTGTTTGTTTTTATTCTATTTTATTTTTTGAAGATTTTTATTTTATGTTTATATATATATATAAAAAAAAAAAACTTAATTAGGCTCTTCTTGGTTATGATAGTGTTTTACTAAAATGTAAAAATAAAATAATTGAAAAGAATACATTTTTTTTATTTTTTACTTAGATGAATGTCATATCAATACTATTGAACCAAATTCACCTTAGCGAAAAGAAAGAATACATTTTTACTCCCTTAAATTTTGAGTCTAGTTTCCATAAAGTCTCAAGATTTCAAAACGGGACGCTAAATTGGTTATTATAGTAAATTATTATAATAGTGGGTAGGTTATAGTAGTGGGTAGGTTATACCTAGTTTATGTTTCGAGTGCAAATTATTTTAGTTTGGATTATAGTAGTCTGTAGTTAGAGTACTGACTATTTTAGTCTTGGAAGAGTTAAATCAGTATAAAATTTTGAAATGGATGATGAGTAAGAAATAGAAAACCTAACAATAAAAGAAGATCTGAAATAGTAATATTGTAGTTAAATTATAGATTATAATAATTGGAAATGAGAACTATTATAATGGACTATTGTTTGATTTATGGCAAAAAAGCGTAATATGGTGGGCCCCATCTTCCTACTTATTTCTTCAATTTTGTCCCTTCCAAATCTAACGCTTCCATCATTATCTCCCTACAATTTTAGCAAAATATAGTTCTTACAAAAATACAACTATTACGGTTGGAGTATATCACCACAAATTTAGCAAAAACTAGAGAAGTTTGTAAACTTATTACGGAGAGATTTTGTTTAGGATTTAGTTTTTAATTAGTAGAGATGATTTAGAAAATTAAATCCAAAAAAGTTTCTAAACATTTTGTCCGTGATTGATTTGGATTGTAATAACACATTTCAATTGTTTCTTTTTAAATTTTGATATATTTTTTAATTCCAACTACAAAGGTCAAGATCACATCATATATGATTTCCATTTCAATTATTCCTTCTTCTCTCTCACACATTCCACTTTTACTATACCTCTCCGCAAACCAAGTTCGATTTCTTACTCTTTTTATCTCCTATTTTAGTGTGGATCGTTAAGAGATGTAACTTGTTTCGACTGTGTAAGTGAGAATGGAAGGTACTTCGCTTCATGGAACGCTTCACTCCACAATCTATGAAGTCGACATGTAACATACTGGTGATGGATCCAACGTATTAAGCATGGTACATCTCAACTTGTGGATTGAATTTTTCTTTCGTATTTTGGTGGCATTATCAATTTGGAGTGAATATTTACCTGAAAAGGTTATTGATAGAAAAAATCTAAAGTCTAGATTTTAAAGTTTTCCAAACGTGTTTCCCCCAGCCTCCTATTTTTCAAAGTAAAGTGTATTTCCATGACATAACGAAGATTTTAGCAATTAAGTTCAAGGTATTTGTGTGACTTCTTTTTTTAGTACATCGTATTTGCATGACTCAAATAAATAATTCAAGATATCTGCATGGTTCAGAAATTACAACATTATTTTTTTAGTATAAAGTACTTGTTTTTTAGGTTGGTGGGGAATTAATAGTCACTTAAAACTTGTTGCTTCTCGTCCTTATACTTTGTATTTTCTTTGGAGGTTGTTCCAAATCTTCCATGTATTTTTTTTTCTTGAAAAACATTATAAACATTATCTTTAGTTTGTTAAATTGTGTTTTCCTAGATTTTTTTAGTTGTATAAATTTTATTAGATATTATTTTTAGTGTATTAGATACATTTTTAAATTATAACTGTAATTATATGGATATAACTACAGGGTAAATTCGTTCATTTGTAGATTTTAAATTTGGTTATTCTTTAAAATAACATTCTATTTTGACCATTTATCCAATTCATCCATTATTTTGGTTATCATTTAATCTCCAGGGTCTCAAAAGTTGCATTTTACCTTAGAGTTTGATTTAATTTTCATTTGATTCCTTAGTTCAATATTTTACATTTTTACCCTCAAATTTTCAGAAAAGCTCACCTTATGTATTTGGCATTAACTTCTAATTAATTAATTTAAAACAATTATGGTGTAATATTTTTAATTAATTTCAATAGTGACATAAAATTAGTAAAAATGAATTTAATTATAATTAGTTTGACATTAATATCAATGGCCGAAAGTGAGTTTTTTTCTCCAAATTCAAGGGTAAAATTGTAAAATTTTGAAACGGAAAGCCTAATGAAATTTAAACTAAAAAACTCAAAGGTAATAGGAAAACTTTTTGAAGCATACCGGTCAAATGGAAACAAAGTATACTTAAAACTTAGGGACTGAAACAGTATTTTTCCCTAAAATAAATCAACGAGTCCTATCTCATTTCCATTTCCTTTTACTAGATGTTTTACCACATGGTATGCACGTGATATTTCATTTTATATGACCTGTATTAATTAACAAAAAAGAAAGTTAAAAAATAAATGGATAATTCTAAATTTGAAAAAATATAAGAAAATTGATTATAATTTTGAATATAAAATAAGTATTAATAATAATAGTGAGAAAGATGAAAACTTTACACAAATATATGATTCTTCCCGTATACTATTGTGTCACTTTCATAAATCAAAGAGTAAATTGCTCTTTTAGTCGGTACACTTTGAAGTTTAATTTTAGTGATTATATACTTACAATTGTCCATTTTTAATTCATGTACTTTTAATAAATCTTAAACTTAGGCTCCACTACTAGTCTATGGTTGATTTTTTAAAAAAAATTATGTAATTTATCGGTATTTTTCCTATAAATTTTGTAAATATATTTACCTATTGTATTTCCTTGAATTTATAATTTATAGTAATAATTATAGTATAATAAGAGAAAAAAATCTAAAAATATATTATATTTTTAAAATATTTGAAAATATAGATGAGTTGACTAGTCAATCTTTGAATTTTTTTTAATTTTCAATTTCGCCCTCCCTTGTCTTATTTTGTTGTAACTTTTTTTTAGTCTTTTTATTTTATTTCTCTTCTTTGATTTTTGCTTCTTCCCTCCCTATTTTCATTTTTTCATTTTATTTTCTTTCTTAGTTTTTGCTTCTTCTCCTTTTTTTTATTTTATTCTTTCCTTTATCCGATTTTTGCTTATTTCTTTTATTTTTTTTATTTTTTTTCATTTCCTTCTTTTTTCCTTTTTTTTTCATTTTTTTCATTTTCTTTTCTTTCTTCAGTCTTTTATTATTCTTTTATTTTTCTTTCTTCAGCTCTTACTTATTCCTTTTTTTAATTTTTATTTTCTTCCATCTCTTCGATTTTTTGCTTCTTCTCTTTCTTTTCCTTTTTCTTTTTTAGTTTTTCTTTCATTTTTCCAGTTTTTTTCTTCCTTTTTTCTATTTAATTTTCTTCCTTTTTCTTCCTTTTTGCTTCTTCTCTTTCTCTTATTTTTAAAATTTTTCTTTCCTTTATTTGATTTTTTTCTTCTTCCCCTTTTTTCACAAGAATTATGAGGCTGAGTTCCATATGCATGACTTGAAAGTATTCAATTCATAAGTGACTTAACACCAACAAGCCAATCATCAATTTTGATTATTATAACAAATAATACATATAAATAGCAAATGAAAGTCTATCAATGATAGCCACTAATATTTTCTATCATTGATAGCTTAATCATTGATTATATTTTCTTAGTTAATAGCCACTTGTAGAAATATATCATTGATAGCAAACTTAGTGAATTTAATTAATAAAATTGAATCTCGAACTAAAATGTAAGTGGATGCCTAGAAGTTATCACTAATAGAATGTTTATCAGTGATAGAAGCTATCATCGAAAAGAAAAGAGACTTATAAATGTTTGGGAAGGACAAGAAAGGGGCAAAAAGGTGTTTAGTGGTTATGATTGATAGAAGCTACTACTAATAGCATGTTACCAATGATAGGAGCTAATATAATAGCATGTTATCGATGATAGAAGTTATCCGATAACACGTTATTGGTGATAGAAGCTACCACTGATAGCACGTTATCCTTGATAGAGAACTATTATTGATAGCATGATATCAGTGAGATCGTTGATAGCATCTTATTAGTGATGTTATCAGTGAAAGAAGCTATCAC
Source organism: Benincasa hispida (assembly GCF_027475165.1). NCBI lineage: Eukaryota > Viridiplantae > Streptophyta > Magnoliopsida > Cucurbitales > Cucurbitaceae > Benincasa > Benincasa hispida. The sequence goes on along the minus strand of NC_143479.1, from coordinate 21,728,262 downwards.
TGATAACCACAATATGAGTGATGTTAGTAATATCGGTGATAAAACTTAAGTGATATCTATATATCGAGTTTCTTTCAAAGGTGATAACCAGTTATAGAAATCTATCATTAATAGCCTTAAGTGTTAATATTTCAAGGTTGATTCTAATTGATGAAAGTCTAGTAGTGATAATGACTGATAGCTGCTATCGGTGATAGCCGTGATAAAAGATTATTAGTGATAACTACTATGGTAAAAAGTTGTTGGTCTTCTTTCAAAGTTGATCACTATTTATAAATTTATCATTGATAGCCACTGATAGTCTTAAGTAGTAATATTTCAACGTTGGTTCTAATTGATGAAAGTGAATAAATGATAGCTAATAATAATTGATAACAAATTAAAAGTTAATATTTCAAGATTGTATTAATTTTTTTAAAATTGAAAGTTATTGCTGATAGCAACTATCATTGATAGCAATTGATAGAAGCTATCAACGATAGCAGCTGATAGAACCTATCAGTGGTCATCACTAATAGCTGCTATCAGTGATAGTAGCTAATAGCAGCTATTAGTGGTTATCACTGATAGCTTTTAATTTGAGAAAACTGGGAAGAAGCGAAAAAATGGTGGCTAGGCATGGGTTTTTTAGTCTTTTACCATTTTTGATCTATATATGTAATTATTTTATCCTTGTAGTATACATTCTATTATTTTGGGCTTAAATTCTATTTATGCAACTAGCCCTTATATAAAAGGGTTGTTTCTAAATATAGAAAAATGAATCAAAATATTTACAAAATATAACAAAATTTTAGAAATATCAATGATAGACGTTGCAGTGACAGCGTCTATTATTTATAGTTCTAAAATTTTGTTATATCTTATAAATATTTTCAACGATTTTACCATTTTAAATAATTTTTCTATATAAATTTTATAGTAATTATTATAATTATCAGTATTTATAATTATGTAAAATTCGAATAAAAAGTAACATGTGAAATATAATAATAATAATTAAAAAGTATATAAATGAATAATCATTAAACTAAAACACATTTAAAACAACAACAATATTATTAATAACATTTCAGTGACAGTGGAATCTAATTGTCAATCATCCATTCAAATCGAAGGAAAAATAAAGTAAAGAAATAAGGTGAAGCTATGTGTTTTGTGATTAAATGGATGATAAATGGGTCATTTAGAATAGTAGAATATTGAGGAGTTACAAATCTTTTAATATTTCAAGTTTTTTTAAAGAAAAAATTATCAATAAAATGATGATATTCTGCTATTTTATTTTATTATATTTATCAATGGTTATAAATACACGTATTAACACATAATATGAAAAAAGTGTAACTTATGTAAATTGGATTTTAGCTTATAAATTATCTAACGGGGGTGGGCGGTTTTAAAATTAATCCGTGTTAATTTAATCTGTATGTCTCCGTTATTATTCACAAAAGGAAAATAAAAGACGTAAGAATGTTTTTTTAGTTCAAATCGAAGTAAACTAAGGAGAGAGTAGATTTTGAAGAAATCTTCTCTTCAGTTGCCATAATAAAGTCGATTAGAATACTTTTGTCCATAGCCACATTTTATGATTATGAAAATGGAAAATGCATGTCAAGACAGCTTTTCTGAATGGCTATCTTGAAGAGAGTATCTATATGTCTCAACCAGAAGGGTTTATATAGCAAGGTCAAGAGCAAAAGGTTTGCAAGCTTAATCGATCCATTTATGGATTAAAACAAGGTTCTAGATCCTAGAATATGAGATTTGACTCTGCGATCAAATCTTATGGCTTTGAACAAAATGTTGACGAACCTTGTGTATACAAGAAAATCATTAACAAAACTGTTGCTTTTCTAGTGTTGTATGTTGATGATATTCTACTCATTTGGAATGAGGTAGAATATCTAGTTGGCTTAAAGAGATGGTTGGCTTCACAATTCCAAATGAAAGATTTGGGAGAAGCACAGTACGTTCTTGGAATCCAAATAGTTCGGAATCGCAAGAACAGAACATTAGCATTATCTCAAGCATCTTATATAGACAAGATGTTGTCTTGGTATAAAATGTAAAATTCCAATAAAGGTTTTTTACTTTTCAGGCTTGGAATTGACCTGTTTAAGGGACGCAGTCCTAAGATACCTCAAGAGGTTGAAGAGATGAATCGAATTCCATAAGCATCAGCAGTAGGGAGTTAAATGTATGCAATGTTGTGTACTCGTCCCGATATATGTTATGTCGTAGGAATTGTCAGTAGATTTCAGTCCAATCTTGGTCATGATCATTAGACTGCTGTTAAAAACATTCTCAAGTATCTTCGGAGAACGAGAGATTATATACTCGTGTGTGGTGCTAAGGATCTGATCCTTACTAGATACACTAATTCTGACTTTCAGACCGATATTGATTCGAGGAAATCAACTTCGGGGTTAGTATTCACTCTAAACGGAGGAGCAGTTGTGTGGAGAAGCATCAAGTAGAGTTGTATTGCCGACTCCACATTGGAAGCTGAGTATGTAGTTGTAAGTGAAGCACCAAAAGGAGTTGTATGGCTCAAAAAGTTCTTGACAGATCTGGAAGTAGTTCCTAATATGCACCTGTTTGTCACTCTCTATTGTGACAACAGTGGAATAGTTGCAAATTCAAAGGAACCACAAAGCTATAAAAGAGGAAAATATATCGAGCGAAAGTACCATCTCATCAGGAAGATTTTACATAGAGGAGACGTTACCGTCATCTAGATTGCTTCCCAAGACAACTTAGCTGATCCATTTACAAAGGCCCTCTTGACTAAAGTATTCAAGGATCACTTAGTAGAACTAGGTCTACGAGTTTTGTATCACTATGGCAAGTGGGAGAGTTTATGGGTTATGTAATGCCCTGATTTATTGTATTTGTACATTTTATTCTCTCCATGTAAACTCAACATTGTATATATTTGTATATATTGATCCACTGAAGTTTTAGTCTAAGTTGGAGTATTGTTGGGTTTTATGTCCTAAAGCTCGCAGTTTGCAAAATAATAAACATTTTCTATAATCAATATACTTATTATTGATTTCATAAATTGTATGAATGTCTAAATCCAATAAACTAAGACCCATGACTATTGTATGAGTACTTGAACTTTATGTGGAGACATAAGAGTGGATCGGGTTCGAGTAAATAATCAAAATGATCTATCGTATGTGAATAAAGTTGGGTACCTTATTTTGGTAACACCATTGGATGCGGCCTACTCTGTAGTTGTTACAAAGAGTTGTAACTACATACGATGTGATCCTAATTCGTACATATTATGACATGAGGAGTGGGGGCGTCCTATTCAATGAGTTTGCATAAGATCGGATCAAGAAATAAGTCACTCTTACTTTATAACGTTTTTTACTGTATAAGACTGACTATTTCACCTAGATGACCTAAGTAACTCGATCTTCATCCTGAGCTAACTATGAACTCTTGTTTATTCGAGATTACCCTTATATTGCATAGGTGAGGGTTGGCTCAACAATGCCGACTCAATAAGACTCACATTTCAGGAGTAAGACTGAATAGATAGCTGGGGACATAGGGTACAAGATGGAGTTTACGCCTACTCGATTTAGGGATAAGGTTGTTCTCTCAAGTACTAAATCTAGGTCTTGAACAAGGGGCCCCACCCTCTCACTGGGCTGAGAGAGTTTGGTTTAGTGATTGGATCACAAACCAGTTGTTCATTGGAGGATTAGTAGGAGCTTGAGGAATAACACATAATCTCGGGGGTAAAACAGATATTTAACCCAGCCGTTATTACGAACAACCTGTGAAGGGTCGACTTGTTGATTATGGTAAAATCATATGGACATAATATATCAACAGTGAGGGGAGTGCAACTATGGGTTTTAGTGGAGTGACCCATTAGTTAACGAATGAAGGATTAATTTGGTCTAATGAGTTTAGCAAATTAATCTCGGATCATTAGAGCGCATGATCTGTAGGTCTGCGAGGTCCCCGTACTAGCTCGTAACGGTCTAGCTCTAGAATAGTGTAATAAGTTAATTTGAAACATTCCAATTAGAATTAAGGGAATTAGTAATTATATGAGATATAATTACGTGTTTAATTTGTGAATTAAACGGAATAGGAGAATTTATATATTTAAATATTATTTAAATATATAAAGATGGATGTGTGTAAAAATTAATTTAATATTTGATATTAAATTAATTAAGTTTTTTTAAAAAATTAATATCTGAAATTAATTAAAATTTTTAGTTTTTAAAATCAAAACAGATTTTAAGAAATCAAGTTTTGGTTTTTGATAAAATTGGAAAATAGAAAAACAAAACCACAATATGGAAAAGTCATGTTTTCCATTATCCATTTTTACACTTGCTCACAGAAAATAGCATTCACTTTGCCTTGTCTTTCTCCAAGCATGAGTTGCAATTCATGCAACTCTCTCCCTTGCATGTTGATGTGTAATATAATGAAGAGTTTGGAGCAAAATTCGGACATGCAATCAAGAGAGAATTTTAGAGAAAATTTGGGTTGAAGAAAGGGTTCTTCAACAAGATTGCTACAGTGAGTATTTCTTCTTCATCCCTTGATTCAAGCTTGTTTTGAGTCCCACAACTCAATTTAGAGCACCAAGAGAATAGTGGGGAAGATCTTGAGGTGGTCTACAACAAGATTTGGAGAAGATAGCAGCTAGAGATCGAGCTTTGAAGAAGTTCTACAGGATGTCTTGAAACTCACTTGTTTTCTGCAAGAGCATGCTTTATATTTTGCCAAAATTAATGAATTAGAGTGTTTAAATGATCCTTATGCTTTCGCTGTTACTGATACATTCCTACAATTTGGTAGTTATGATTTCTGGTCTGATGAAGTTCATTCATTTATCTTTAATCATGAGCTTAATTCTCTAAGGAGTTTAGCAATGTGGACACCCTAGGGTCTTATGACTTAAGGAATGCCTATACTTCATATCGTCTTTACTTATGCATTATTTCCTTTATTGAAGTTAAAGATAAAAATTGTTTTAAACTTGTCACTTAATTTGGCAATCTAGTGGAGTCTCAATGTTGAGAAGGTAAGGATATAAACCGATGTCACAAAGAGATATGGGACTAAGAATCTAGAAATAAGGTTGTCATGTTGCCTTAGAAACAAGAGATACAATGGATAAAGAAACTACATGTGAATTAATCTAGGATCTTGCTAGCTATAGAAACATAGCTATTAGCTGCTTAGAACTCCTAAAGGAGCTTGACACAAGACCGAACAGGAGAAGTTTTCTATCCATGATTAAGTCACTATCTAGGTATGGAGCGACCATGTTGCCAAGGCACACTGCATGACTGGTTGAAACATTGATACACCTCTGTTCATCTATTCTTGTTTCCTGCTTTTAACCCAATTACCTACTTATTCACTATCTAATCATACACTCGGTTATCTTCGATTACATTGGTTCTTGATCTTAATAGCATAAAATTGATTATAGTCTTGTGGGATTCAATTCTTGGAGTACTCCAAGAATTATTACTTCATCGATAGTGTATGTTTGCACTTAGACTTGTTTATCCTTATTTTTACCACTCATATACAGCTGTTCGATCATCTAGCTTAGCCAACTCATCTAGAAACACTGAGAGTTCAAATTATCTAATTAGCCAATTAGATTAAATGAGATGCATCCCTAAATAATTGAACTAATCACATTAAGCTTAGAGAATCGCTAAGGTGAATTTTTTATAGGGAAATCTTAGTTAAATATTCACTATGACTCTTTTCTAGGTCGATAAAACGATGTTATTTGTTATGTATAAAAAATCGCAAGTCTAACTAACTTTTTCCTATTTATGGATTAAAATACACTTATATGTTATGTATTGCAAATTAATCCTTAGCTATCGATGATATATCCTAAATTAGTATAAAAAACATTCATGAGAAAACATAATCAAAATCATTCCAAGCAAGAATTATCCAAGAACAACATAAAGAATTATAATTAAATTGATCAAAATCTCACATGTCTAAAATCATTGTGGAAATCTACATAATGCCTAAACTAGAATCACATCCTTAGCACATAATCCTCATGATAATGAAGGAGGAGTAGCTTGAGTACATTAAAAGAGAAAAGAACTAAAGAAAATAGAGAGGAAAGCAAAGGAGAATCGGCTGGTATCAGAATGAGTCAACTCTAGCGGCTGAAGTTATATTTATAAAAAACGAATTAACCCCAGCCGATTTGTATATTTATTAAGTACATGAATTGAACTCTTAGCCAAATTTTGAAATCTAAGATCTCGTTTGGTAACCATTTTGTTTTTTTGTTTTTTAAAAATTAAGCCTAAATACACTACTTCCACCTCCAAATTTCTTCCTTAGTTATCTACTTTTTACCAATGGTTTAAAAACTTAAGCCAAATTTTAAAAACTAAAAAAAAGTATCTTTTAAAATTTTTTGTTATTGGAATTTGGTTAAGAATTTTGAACTTAAAAAAGATGCAAATCATGGTAAAAAATTGGGAGGAAATAGACATATTTTTCAAAAACAAAAATAAAAAATGATTACCAAACGGGCCTAATTTTGTAGTATTCAAATTTTGGCATAGTTTTTTGAAACATTGGTAAAAAGTAGATATTTGCAAGAGAAATTAGAGGTTTATTAAGAAGGGTTTATAAGCTCAATTTTAAAAAATAATTATTAAAAAAAAACATATAGTTACGAAACAAGACCTTAGTTTTTTTTTTTTTTAAATTAAGCCTATAATCATCCTTTTCATCTCTCTCTCTCTCTCTTTTTTTTTTTTGCTTTGTTGTGTTATCTATTTTCATTTTTACCAATGTTTTAAAACTCAAACCAAGTTTTGAAAAAAAAAAAGTATTCTTTTAAAAAATTTGTTATGTTTTTTAGAATTTAGTTAAGAATTCAACTCTTTTACTTAAAGAAAGTTATATAACATTGTAAGAAGTTAAGAAGAAATAAGTTTATTTTTGAAAAATTAAAAAAAATAAAATTGATCTTAATTTTCAAAATTTAACTTTGATTTTAATAACACTCTCACTCTCAATATGTAGACAACAAAATATTGAAACTAGTAAATAGAAATAATTCTTACAAAAACCTGTTTGTAGAAATGTAGGTACCAATTTTATGGGTTTGATGACGAAAAATTAGAAAACAAATGATTATCAAACACGACTTTAAAAACATGTTTCTAAAATGTGCATTTGCTTTTGCTTAAAAGGGAAGTTTTACAAATATGGTATCACCACCATATAAGGGAAGTTTTACAAATATGGTATCACCACCATATATAGTAATAAAATTTGAATCCATTAAATCATTTTACCGTTTTCCATCTGAGTGAGAGTTGATTAATTTTGTTTTGTTTGTTTGTGTTTTCCTTCCATACTTTTCACTTATGTTATGTTGAAATTGAAAAATAAAAAAATACTTTCTTCTTATTGTGATGGAATAAAAAAAAAATCAATACAATCCTATAAAAATGTAATTCTATTGTTATCCAAATGGATATAACTCATTTTTATTCTTATTTCTATATACCATACAACTTTTGTTTGAGTATAATAATTACGGAATGGAGATCGAACCTCCAACCTCTAATAACGAGGATCATGTGAATATCTCTAAGTCACATTCACCATGGCCTAGACCATACAATTTATTTTTATTAGAAAAAATATCAATTTATACTTCCAAACTTTAGGGATTGTATCAATTTAAATCATGAACTTTCATAAGTGTATCAATTTAAATCATGAACTTTCATAAGTGTATCAATTTAAATCATGAACTTTCATAAGTGTATCAATTTAAATCCTAGACTTTCATAAATATATCAATTTAAACCTTAAACTTTCATAATTGTATCTAAATAAAACATAATTGATTTGTTAAGTTGATACAATTATGAAACTTCAAAGTTTAAATTTTGATATGCTTATAAAAGTTAAGGGTTTACATTGATACAACTATTAGTTTGAATTTAAATGGATACAACCCTCAAAATTTAGGGTTTAAATTGATTCAATTATTAGTTAAGGGTTTAACTTAATACAATACCCAAAGTACTGGGGGTATAAATTAATATTTTCCCTTTTTATTAATCACTTAGGCTCTGTTTTGGTAACAATTTCGTTTTTTTTTTAATTAAGCCTATTTTCTCCTTATTTCTTAAAATGATTTGCATCATTCTTCAGTACAATGGTTGAATTTTTAGCCAAATTCCAAAAAAAAAAAAAAGTTTTTAAAAGCTACTTTTTTTAGTTTTCAAAATTTGGCTTAGTTTTTTAAACCATTGGTAAAAGTTAGATAACAAAAAGAAGGAATTTGAAGATGGAAGTAATCTCCATGAACTTAATTTTGAAAAAAAAAAAAACAAAAAACCAAATAATTAACGAACAGTACCTTAATTTTTTACTTGCCTTGATCTCATCTATAAATGAGACTTACGTTCTTGTTATTAGTTAAAATATTTTAATGAATACGACGTTTATTACCATTTCAAATGTAGATGATTTGATATCTCTCCATTTGAATTTTTTACCTTGAAAAAGGAAAAAGTAATAAATACCTTACCCTTTTAACTTTAAATTAGCCTCAATTCTACCATAGATGGAACAAAGCTCAACAACACAGAGGTAGGGAGATTTTGAATATTTGACCTCTTGATTGATGTCATATGTCTCAACACGGTTGAGTTATATTCATGTTGAAATCCATACAGTTACATCAACAAGAACAGTAGTTTCAATAACCATCAGGATGTCAAAATTCCAACTCCATATCTTCCCCTATATAAGATACTCACAACTCAACTTTTTTACACAAATAAAGCTGAAGATTCCTAATTCTCTAGACCTCCACGTTCATTTTTCTACAAACCATGGCGGCAAAGTCACTTGACATATCCGTAATGAAGTTTGTGCTTGTATTTCTTGTTTGCGTAGCAATTTTAGCACCATCAGCGACGATGGCGAGTACGACAACTGCAGCACCTGGTCCATCAATACCACAAAATTTTCCTTTTTCTAAATGTGCTCCTTTTATTTTAGAGGCAACATTGTGTGTGGTAGATGTTATCAAGTTTCCAGTTGCTCCTCATCCTTCTTGTTGCAAAGCCATTTCTCAGCTCAATGACTGTGCCCCTGAAATCTACCAAAAGATTCCTCCTACTGACATGGATGTGATTAAGAAGATTTGTAGTTTATAATGAGGTTTTAGCTTCTTAAACTAAAATTTCTCTGAGTGAATTAGAATATGATGAATAAAACAGTTATATGATAATAATGACTTTGTTTTTCCCCTACAGTACAATGTTCTCGTAAAATTTGGTAGGGAGGAATGGATTTTGTTGGAGCAAAATTCTTTCTTATCCTTTTGAATGAGAATGAGCATTTTCCCATCTTTTATTGAATATTGTTTCTACTCAATAGGCTTCATCTGGTACTAAAAAAAACAATGTTATATATGATAATCTTGTTATGACAAGTTCGTGAGTAATTATAAAATTATTAAAATCACTTTTATCATTTTAAAATTATTCAAAAAAAACTTAATAATAATTCAAAAGTATGAAATATGTGTTTAAAAGTATAAATTAATTAAATATTATTTTGAGTTATTAAGAATGTGTATTGCATTGATTTTAAATATTTTAAAGTGATTTTAGTCATTTCAAAATCATTCTCAAATATGCGGAACATGATTCATGGAAGGGAAATGTGTTATCAAATATATTTTAAAAGGTTTAATTGCAAATGCACTCTAAGATAAGGTTTCAATTTTGTTCATCAATTTGGAAACACAATCCTCAAATGACTCTTGTTGTTTAAAAGTTTATGTTTTGCTAACTATAATTACAGCTTTGTTTCAATTTGTTTAATTATTTTTTATTCTGTAGAACATTATTGTAGCACTACTAACTTTTTCAGCCCTTTAAATAGTTTAAATTTAAAAAGTCAGTTTTTTTTATTATTCTTATTATTATTTTTTTACAACATTGGTATCTTAATAATTACAAGCTTATTTAGTAATAGTTGCATGTTCTTTTTTGTTTCTGTTTTTTTCCATTTTTTTAAACTTTATGATACTGATGGCTTTTCTTACAAACTTCTAGCTACTTTTTTTTAATGCTATTTTCTCTAATGAAAGGTTACAATATACAATACCGATCTTCTCAAAAAAAAAAAATAAATAAATAAAAAAAAAGTTAAAATATCAAAAGAAAATATAATGAACTGTGCTTATGTGAAAATTTGTATCAAAATAAGCACATTTCAATTGACATAATATTTAAACTATAAAAAAATATTAATCGGTAAAAATTCAATTATCCACCTTAAAAAAACATTCAGAGCCTAACATTAATTTAGTTATTGAAAAAAAAAAAACTTTAATTTCGTTAATGTGGTTTCTATTCTTTAAAATAATGAAAAAACTGGTTCTAGAATTTAGATTCCATGCAATATTTTATTGTACTATGACTTTTGTGCCCTTCAAAAGTTTAAAAGGAAAGTTTTTACAAATTTGGTACCTCCATATTCGTAATAGTAATAGAATCTACTTTTGTTTTGTTTGTTTCCGTTTTGTTTATTTTTATTTTTATTTTATTTCATTTTTTGAAGATTTTTATTTTATGGTATTTTTAGGCTCTTCTTGGTTATGATAGTGTTTTACTATAATGTAAAAATAAAAATAATTGAAAAGATACTCTTTTTTTACTTGGGATGGATGTCATGTCAATACCATTGAAACAAATCCACCTTAGTGAAAAGAAAGAATATAATTTTACTCCCTTAAATTTTGAATCTAGTGTTCATTAAGTCCCAAGATTTCAAAATGGTGCACTAAATTGATTATTATAGTAAATTATTATAGTTTGTGGCTTATAATAATGGGTAGGTTATACTAGTCTATTATTAGAGTGCAAATTATTTTAATTTGGATTATAGTAGTTTCTATTTAGAGTGCTGACAGGGTAGAAAATAGTAAACCAGTATAAAAGTTTGAAATAGATTATGAATAAGAAATAGTAAATATAGAAATAAAAGGAGATATGAAATAGTAATATTGTAGTTAAATTATAGGTTATAATAGTTAGAAATAGCAACTATTATAATGAGCTAACAAGAAGAATAATAGATTTTAACTTTTCATTTGTGGAAATAGCAAATCAATATTTCATTCATATAAATGGAAAAACAAATTAAAAATAAAAAAATAAATGAATTTATAAAAGTCTAAACTTCCACAGCCCTACAAATGAGATTGCAATTGACTTATTAATAAGTATTCATAATTATATGGTACTTAAAACAAACATTTACAGATTATCGGTTGGCCAGACTCTGAGTACTGCACCAACCTCATCTTCTCCAACCAAGTTACTGCCATTTTTCTTTCCAAAATTGTCTCCTGCACCAATAGTGGCGAAACCTCCAACTTTAATTTTGTCTTCATCCTTTGCTCTGTCAGGTGTGGTTCCCTTTCCATTCCATCAAAACTTCATCATCATCTTCGACTTAGGCTCATTCTCCACCGATTTCATTTATTGCTCATTCGGAGCCACTAGTGATCACACCAATTCCATCTTCTTCTATCTCAACTCATCCGACACAGATTCCATCACCAACCTCAACTCTTAACAATGATGTTGTCGTGAATAGAATCATTGTCTCTTTATTTATCATTGCAGTATTTTCTCCACTCTACAACTTTAAATGTGTTTGGTCTATTTTCACTCTTTACTAGATTTTTCAGACTAATTAAAAAATTGATATTTGATTGTATAAATTTTTCAAACTAATTAAAAAATCAAAATGCAGAAACATTAAATAAGTTGAAAAAACATTAAAATGATCAAAACAAATAAATAAAATAATATTTAAAAAATTGGTTTAGTTTTGATATTTGAAAAAAAAAAATAACAATATGATTTTTTGATTTAAAATAGGGAGATATTTTAGGAGAAAATAAAGATGTATGATAAAATAAACGTACAAAGCAGTGTAACTCTAAAGAGGGTTTTGTAGTCATAAAAGGTCTTTTGAAAGTTTTTTGTGATACTTTCAATGAGATATTTACATGTCCTACAAATACATCGTAATTAGTCTCCACACTATGGCCAACAATACACCAAACTTAGAAACAAATACACTGCAATTGAAAATCAATTAACTAAACTATCTAAATCACTTCTGAAGTTAACCAAAATTCTATAACAATACTTTTTCTTGTTCTAGACCCAAAATTGTAATGACCTGACTTTTCGAGTACTTTGACAAGGGTCGTTAATCATATTACACATTTACATTAAAAACATTTTGACTATTGAAGTAAAATTCATTAAAACAATGGAGACAACTTTCAAAACAATATGTAATTTTAATAAAATAAACAAATAGATAAAATCCTTTGTTCGGGGCCGTAAAACAACTAAAAAACTAACACTTAAACAAATAATTTTTTTGACCAATCATCTAGTTTCACATAAAAACTTTTAAATAGCTTAAAAATATAAACTTAACGGACGCGATTTTTTTGTCCAATGTGACACAATCACAAGTCCTTCTCATCACTCGTCGGTCTGTTCCTGTTCTTACTTGAAAAACTTAAAATATAAAAGGTCAAGTATAAAAATACTCAGTAAGTGACTCTCTACTGAAGCCATTTGGGTGAACTGTTAAACCCGACCTAACATTGGCATAATGTACATAACATAGTATAGCATAGCATGGCATGGCATGGCATAGGTAGTGCTCCCGTAGGAACACCAAATCAGTCGTAAGTGTGAACCCGGAGGAACTCAAATCATAATAATAGTGGTGATCCATAGAGACACCGAAACAGTCATAAGTAGTGAACCCGAAGGCTCACTAACATAGGATGTAAACATCCCGATAAGAGAGTTAACAGCCACCCCTTAGCCTAGCATACACAAAATAGTCAAACCTTAGAGTCATAGTCTATGGCTTTCCAACATGCTCATAATATAGCTTAAAATTACATAGCTTAGCAAATCATTCCAATCAATCTTTAGCATGCTTTTATGGTTCCATTTAGTTAACATTTTTATTTAACTTGATGTCCAATTCAAGGGAATTCTAGTAGAAAATCACTTAACTCAATATAAACGAAGAAATCCAACTCTCTTAGCTTGAGAAACTTCTTGGTGTAAATCCCAAATTAATCTTCAATATGAAAATTGCCTCAGAATCGACCTTAAAGTTATTGAATAACATGCTTTTGATTCAAAAATCCCTCCGGGCCTTCAATTTGAGTCCACAATTTTTTTCAAGAAAAATTTATAAACACTTACCAAAATTTCTAAAGTCAATCTTTGATAACGCCAGGCAACATGCTTTGTCAGTTAAAACTCCAGTTTGATGCCTGAATATATGAGAAATATGACTTTAGTTCAAGATAAAACTCTAATTGGCCTCCCTTTAGAATGTAGTGAATGGTTTGGAATGAGGTGGATGATTGTATTTATAGAGGAAAAATAATTCTAATCCTAAACCATTTGAGATTCCATCACTTGAAGTAGTAAATAGATTAAATTTTCTTTTTGAATAAGACATTGTCTAATTAGGAGATCCATATTTGAATTAATTTGAAAATCCATATTCTAATTAATTTGGGAATTCATATTCTTTTTGAATTAGAAATTTCATAATCTAATTGTTAGAAATTCCATAACCTAGTAATTTAAATTAAATCCAGATTTCTCTTATCAACTCAACTTAAATTAATTATCTTCTCTAATTTGGATCCAAACTCTAAAATTAAAGAAGATAAAATTTAAAACCATAATTTCTTTTTCTTTTTTCCTTCTTAAGTTTCAAATTCCTTTTAATTTCCAAAATCCCAATTCTTTTCATTTTCTTTCTTTTCAAAACTTTATCCAAAATAATCCCAAAAAATCCAAATTTCTTATCAAATTAATCTCAAACCAATTAACTTAATTTTGGGTCCAAAACCAAAATTAAAGTGAGTTGAGATAAATTACATCCTTCAAAGTATTTAATCAATTTAAAATCACGCTTTCCCCCAGGTAAATTAATCCAATTTTTCCTTAAATTGAATTAAAATTCCAATTCTTTACCAATGTATTTAAAATCAATTATCTTGCCTTTCAAAATAAATTTTTAGCCCCAATTTATCCAAAATAATACCCAAGTATTTCAAAATAATTTAAAGGAAATTACATGAAATTTCGGGGTGTTACATTCTCCCCTCCTTAAGAAACTTTCATCCTCGAAAGTTGTAAATCAAAAAAATTCTCTGCATACTAAATCCTTATCTTGACCTTTCATCCCCAACTACCTCCATCGACATGATAGAGAAGCTCCTCCCTTTTCATAGCCCATGCATATTTCCTTTTCATACCGGCAATGCCTCCAAAATCACAAAACTAAAAGAACCATCTCCTTCTTCAACTTAGGATTGATTAGTTCTACACATCCCCTAACCAACTAGGCTCATTTTCATACGAACTCTATGTGGGTATCAAACCCAACAAACTCACCCATGCCTAAGACAACGTCAAAAGCTTGAATGTCCGAGTCTATCACCTACACTTGACATTCCTTTTACTAACAAGCGAACCGTACTTCCACCACTTAGCATTGCTTTAAACTCCAAACGCTTACACTTCCTCTTGGCATAAGTAATTAAACTTGAGCATTTTTATTGCAACAAAAACATGAACATAACCCAAGTACCTTAAGAACGATCATTCAATCCAACAACTTATTTTCTCCCATTTAAAGCCAACTATAATTTCAACCATCTTGGTTTTCCTTGACCAATTCATCATACCTAGGTCATGTAAAGAGTTCCTCATACTATTGCTCTATGCTCCAACTAGTAATTATTCTTCTTTTTAGGCACGTTACATGAAGAACCAAAACATGAAAGTTGCTTTATGCTCCACATCATACTCAATCCACCAACTTTGACACCATGGAAGTGTTCATCACCTATTAATCCTTTCAAAATTTCTCTTGAAACATTTTGACTCTATTATCTAGTAATCCTTAATAGAACTAAAGTATCTTCACCTCTTTCTTATTTTCTAAAGCAACTTTAATCCATACCTAAGAATATGTGCCTTGTGATAAAGTTTCTTCTAGGACCACCAATTTTATTCTCTTAATGCAAAACTTAATATTATTTCTTCATTGAATTTCTAATTCGCCTACCTTATCCTATGACTTAAACAAATGCAACATTTTCTTTCTTTCCATGATACCAAAAGAAAATAGCCATCTTCCACTAACTTCTTTCAGGTCATTAAGCTAGCAATAACAACCAGTCGATACATAAAGCTTAAATATGAATGCTTTAAAACACATTTTTTATAAAATATTCATTGACAAAACATACTTGGCAAGGACAAAGGATCCATGAATGGGTCATAAGGGACATACATCCTAAACTCACATTGTAAGTCAGTCTACAAAACCTAAAACTTAAGCTTTGATGCCAACTATAATGACCCAATCATTTGAGTACTCTGACAAGGTTCGTTACTCATAATTACACATTTACAATAAAAACATTTAGACTATTGAAGTAAAATTCATTAAAATAATGAAGACAACTTTCAAAATAATTTATAATTTTAATAAAATAAACAAATAGATAAAATCCTTTGTTTGGGGCCCCTAAAACAACTAAAATAAATAACACTTAAACATATAAGTTTTTATTTTGACAAATCATCGAGTTTCACATCAAAACTTTTAAATAGCTTAAAAACATAAACTTTACGAAAGTGATTTCTTTGTCCCATATCGCACGATCACAAATCTCTCTCATCACTCGCTGGTCTGTTCTTGTCCTTACTTAAAGAACATAAATTATGAAAGGTTGAGTATAAAAATACTAAGTAAGTGACCCCCTACTGAGGTCATTTGGGTGAACTATTAAACTCGAGCAAACATTGGCATAATGTACATAGCATAGCATAGCATGGCATAGCATGACATTGTTGGGGATGATGCCCTAAACTCTCGTGTCCTGTTGTTTGTAAACATAATTTTGTACAAACGCTTGTGATATCTAATATATGATATTTTCTTCACTACTTGTCTTTGAACATTGGATGTTTTATTTGCTTTACCACAAACCAATAAAATAAAATCCGTGGTTGTCGTTATGTAACTTAAGCATGTTGTGGTGACATATAAGTAGATCATGTCTTAAGTGATAACCAAAATGGTCTGTAGTACATGGATATAGAAGGGATACCTTATCCTGGTAATGCTACACATACGAGCGGGGGCGTCCTATACAAAGAGTTTGTATAAGACCTTACCACGAAGTGTTAATGTTTTGTTATATAACGCCGTTCATGATAGAGATTTCACTTCACTAGGATGACCATAGGTAACATGACCTCAATCTTGAGTGAGTTGGGAACTCCTGCCTTTGAGGGCGATCTTTTGATTTACATGGGTGTGAGTGGCTTCGCTGACTCAAACCTACCACTTTAGAGATTCGTCTGATTTGAGAGCTAGGAACTCAACTACACAAGATAGAATTCACTCATTCCCTGAAGCAGGGGTAAGTAGATAGATTGCTCCCTTAAGGGTTGATCCTGGGGCTTGAACGATGTAGTGCCACACACCTTCTCATGGCCCGAGAAGTGTCCACACATAGTAGGAATATGTTGTATTGTCCATTAGAGGGATTCGTGGAACTTAAAGAGTTAGATGTAACTACAAGGGCAAAATGGTAAATTATCCTAGCTGTACTTACGAGCATTTGTGAAGGGTTATCGTACTGTTGATTGGTTATATCCGACGGACACAAAAATATATCCGTGGTAAAGAGAGTTTAGCTGTCGGTCTTTAGTGGAATGCATGCCAGTTAGTGGATGGTGGATCTCGTGGCTAAAGAGTTTAGTTAGCTATTCACGTACTGTTAGAGCTTCAAGTCATAGGTCCATAATGTTCCCTTAGTAGCTCAATGGATTCAAATTGAGAATAAGTTTTTGTGTCACTGAAATGTTCAAATTGACAAGAGATAGTTCGATTATATATGATATGATTGAACTGGTTAATTATATATGATATGTTTGACTGTATTTATATCTAGTGAAGGAGAAAACACTATGGTTTATATGTGATATTAAACTATAGTTTAATGAATATAATATGATTATATTTATGATTTGAATTTGAAAATTATGGGATAATTGTGCACGTCGTTTTCTCCGTAACTGTATGTTAGTGGGAGGTTTGATTCAGTTTTTCGTAACTTAAGAATAAAATGAAAATCATTTTCTTTTCAAAAGATCACGTAATTCGCTAAAGCAAAGTATATACTGTCCATCGTTTAGCTAAAGGAGAGACTATATGATAGCTTTAAGTTGCTACATGATAGTATACAAGTACACATCTTTCTAAACGATCGTATAGCAACAAGCATTTACTAAACGATCGTATAGACAATCGCAGCCTATTTATTACATGATCGTGTACTTCTTCTAAACAATCAAGCACACTCTATACGATAGACCCTGCCTTTCTTCCTCTTTCTTAGTTGTTGTATACGATCTTCATATCCTTATTCCCTCTACTAAATCCCAACAGAGCCCACTCTTTGGATTCTCACACCGAGAATACCGAGGATTCCAAGTGATAGTGTCGTCGCCATTTTCTTTTATTCATCTGGAGGTCGTCTGTGAGTAGACGACTGGTGTTGTTGGTGAATGATAGCTTGACGTTTCTGCAAGAGCTAAAACACCAATTCGCTTGGACAGAACAAGATTTTCTGTGGAGAAAAGTTCTTCAACCGGTACGTACGTATTTCTTGTTCTCTTAGTTTTAGTCTCAAAACATGTTGGTAATTTTGTAGTATGATGCATGTCCGTATGTTTGAATGTAAATGTGGTAATTCTATCATATTTTTTTGCAAAAATCCACTTCTACTCACAGGTACTCTTGTATAAGAGTTCCTTCAATTGGTATTAGAGCTAGGTTCTGATATTCCAAATTTATTGATGCAAAAAATTATATTTACATTCTCGGTGGGCAAGAGCATGTCTACTATCTGTTTAAACGTTAAATAGTTTGTGAATGTGTGGATTAATGTAGTTTATGGGATGAAGCCTTTAGATTTTTTAAATTCTTTTACATTTGAAGTTAATTGTATGGGCCCCTACATTTTTTGGCACATTAACTGCTATCAAGTTTGTAATTTCAAAAAGTTTGAGTCTGTAGGTCGTTCGTGAAGAAGCTTCAAGGCAAGGGTTATTGTTCTTTAAAGATGAAGACCACCAAGCATTGGTCGGGTCGTGTAAACGATGGGGTAGACAATCGTTGAATATCGAATACTCGGGAGCTATTTTTCGCGCGCGCACTAGACGATTGTCTAGCTCAGTAAGCTTCATCGTTTAGTTACTGACTACACGATCGCGGAGTAAATTGTTTACCTATTGCATGTTAAGTGATCATCTAGACGATCGAACTTCACTTCTTTATGTCGTCTAAATGATCGTTTAGCATCCGCGTGTTTTCGTCTTGTGCGTTAAACGATCGTATACTTGGTGAACGTTTACTAAACGATGGGAGCTTCGCCCGGCGGTTCAAGGCCTGGTTCGTTGGTGAACTGGTTTGCTCGATGGCAAATGTAATAGATAGAATTTTTCTTTCCGGTTTTGAGGTGCTTCATCTTGGTCCATTACTTCTTTGTTAATATACATAAGATGTATGTTTTATTTATATGTCATATGGTATGCCATATAGAAAAATCTCACCTTAGGTTATGCATTGATCATGCATTATCTCTTTATTATAAATGTTATGATTTAGAGAAGCATGATTTAAATTACGTAAGAGCATGCTCTTGCATCATATAATATAAGAGTTATATTTATTCATGCATAAAGCATTGTCATGCATCATCTTTATATTATAAGTGTTATAGTATAAGGATGTATGGAGCATATGTGTTTGGTTCATTACATGTATATAAAAGTTATGTATAGTAATGACTGGACATTGCATGAAACTTGACACATAGGTTGAATTTATAAGTGTTATAAATACCTCGTTGTGTGACAATGGATGGTTTTAGTTGTTTCTTTTATAAAAGTTATAAAGAAATTAGGACTAAAATCTGTAAGAAAGACATGCATGCCAGCTTAGGTTTAAATCATGGTTTTAAAATGTTTTAAAACTTGGATGAGATAGACCTAACATCACGATTCTAATATGCTTAGCAACCTTAGGCTTTAATCTTTTAATCAGTTTAATAGGATTTAGTTGACTAATAAAAGGTTAAAGTATAACCAATCGATCTATAAAGGACCTTTTGCCTAAGGCGGGTCTGTCTAGGCTGCGTGTTTAAGGTGACGGAAACAGAAAACCCCTACTTGGGAACCTACTTGGAAAGGTGAATTAGATAGAATTGATGCATGCATGCAAGATTAAGGACAGTCCATTAAAGAGTTTAATGTGACTACTTGAACTTGTTTCATTTCAAAGAAAAAAGTTGTTTTTTAGCAGATTAAAAAGGACTTAGACTAAAATCAGTAGCCGGATTTTCTAGGTTAACGAATCCCTAGATAAAATATTTAGTGGGAGGTACTTGGGGCATCTGATGCTTCATTTAAACCTCTCGCGTTTCTCCCTTTATTGTCCACACCCTAAGATCTATCCTCGACCTTATGGCACCCTGGGAGTGTCCCCCTAAGGGATGGTGTTGGGTAGATCAATATCAAGGTGGGTGGAGAGAATATTCATAGTAAGTGGGAGTAGGAAGTGTAACAGCACATCCCACACACTCTCTCGTTAGGTTGAATAAAATTTCTATGCATCGCCTCGAAGCACCCTGGGAGTGTCCCCCTATAGGATGGTAGTTTTGCGCATTTCTTTGTTCGATCTTTTATATAGGATAAGGTTACTTAGTCTCTTGTCCTAATCTTCTTTTTTCCTACAGTGGGCACATTAGTGTGGGACTCTGGGGCCGAAAACAAGGGGTTATACTTACGTGAAGTTGTTAAGGGTTAATAGTTCTAAACCAAACAAATGGTGGTTGTTAGGTTCAGTTCCAAGAGTTGATTCTGCTTAATGGTTGAGAGTGTCTCATCCCAGTGATGAGGCATCTGATCACCCAACTGGTGACATTTGTCCTACCTTACTGGGGCATCATTGCAAAATAGAAGTCTTATCACTTAGGGTACTTAGTAACTAGTTTGCTAAAACTAATTGGTTAAAATGTGGTTTAAGCAAAGACTTATAAAAGTTTGTTCATTTTTCAGCAACAGTTTTAAAATGGCTACAATCACTAATGCTTTGCTAAGTGCTAAAAAACTAACTGGCGATAATTATTCTAGTTGGAAACATATGGTCACGACGATACTCATCATTGAGGATCTCATGTTCACCCTTACGGAGGTTTGTCCTCCTATTCCACCTTCAAACGTCGCTCGAAATGTTCGGGAGGCGTACGAACAATGGACACGGGCAAACGAGAAGGACCGAGCCTATATCTTAGCTACTTAATATGATGGTCCACTTCAATGTGGCAGAGATGAATGGGTCTAGAATCAATGAGGGCAGTCAAATTAGCATAATTCTGCATTCTTTTTCGGAAAGCTTCCTCCACTTTATTAGCAATACGATTCTTAACAAAGTGTAATATACCCTTACAACTCTCCTCAACAAGTTGCAGACATACCAATCTTTACTGAAAAGTAAGAAGAAGAGGGGAGGTGAGGGAAATGTTGCCTCGTCTTCAAAGACGTTCCATCGAGGTTCGACCTCAGAGACAAAGTCTACATTTTCTACTTCTAACTCTGGAAAGGGGAAGAAGAAGAAGGGTGGTAAGGGAAAAGGGAAGAAACCTGCTAACCTGCCACCTATCGCCTAGAGGAATAGGCGTCCGGTACCGGTTGACAAGGAAAAATGTTTCCATTGCAACCAGAATGGACACTAGAAGAGGAATTGTCCTCGCTATCTGAAGGAAAGGAAGGCCGCCAAGGCTAAGGCCAAGGAAAACAAAGGTAAATATGATTTACTTGTGTTAGAAACTTGTTTAGTGGAGAATGGTGATTCTGCTTGGATTATCGATTCGAGTGCAACGAATCATGTTTGTTCTTCTTTTTAAGGGATTAGATCCTGACGGCAACTGGAGGCTTGTGAGTTGAAGATGCGAGTAGGCATCGAGCACGTCGTCTCAACTGTGGCAGTGAGAGGGATCCAATTATCTTTACAGAATAGATTTCTTATTTTAAAAGATGTATTTGTAGTTCTTGAGTTGAAAAGGAACTTAATTTGTGTAAAATGCCTATTACAATGTAAATATACACTTAATTTCAATGTGGATAAAGTGTTTATTCATAAGGATGGACTTGAGATTTGTACAAATAAACTGGAAAATAACTTGAATGTGCTAAGACTGTTAGCCTTGAGTTCCCTCCATAACATAGAGATGCTTAAATCTTCCGTAACTCAATCTAAACGTCAACGTGTTTCTCCAAAAGAAAATGCCCAACTTTTGCTCCTTCGATTAGGGCACATCAATCTCAATAGGATTGAGAGGTTGGTGAAGAATGACCTTTTAAGTCAGTTAGAAGAAAATTCTTTACTGATGTGCGAATCTTTCCTTGAGGGTAAGATGACTAAAAGACCTTTTACTGAAAAAGGTTATCGAGCCAAAGAGCTTCAAGAGTTAGTACATTCTGACGTTTGTGGTCCTATGAATGTGCGAGCCAGGGGAGGTTATGAGTATTTTATCAGTTTTACTGATGATTACTCTAGGTATTGGTATGTTTATCTGATGCAATGGAAGTCTGAATCCTTTGAAAAGTTTAAAGAGTTTAAGGCTGAAGTTGAAAATGCATTAGATAGACGAATTAAGACACTTCGATCGAATCGAGGTGGAGAGTTTGTGTATTTGGGATTCCAAGACTATTTGATAGAACACGGAATTTGTTCCTCGAGTACACCTCAGCAAAATGGTGTGACAAAGAGGAGAAATAAAATCTTGTTGGACATGATTCGTTCGGTGATGAGTTGCGCTTCTTTACCGGACTCGTTTTGGGGTTTTGTAGTGGAGACTGCGGTATATATACTCAACCGTGTTCCTTCCAAGAGTGTTGCGAGAACACCTCTTGAGTTGTGGAACGGGCATAAAGCTAGTTTACATCACTTTTGCATATGAGGTTGCCCAACACATATACTTGAGGTTAATCCCAAGAAGATGGAACCACGATCGAGGTTATGCCTCTTTTGTAGGCTACCCCAAAAGGTACAAGAAGGGGTTACTTTTATGATCCATCGAAAAATACGGTGTTTGTTTCCACGAACACTACTTTCCTTGAGGAGGATCATATTAGAGAGCACAATCCATGTAGTAAAGTCGTGTTATGTGAGCTTTCTAACGAAACTACTGGAACTTCAACAACAGTTGTTGAAGGGCCTGCTTCATTAGCAAGAGTTGTTAATGATAGTTCATCTAGTAGGTTGGTTCCACCTCAAGAGTTTAGGGAACTTTGACGTAATGGGAGGGTTGCGAACCCACCTGTTTGCTATCTAAGTTTGACAAAAATCTTGGCCTTGTTAGCCGATGGCGACGTTGAGGATCCGTTGTCTTATCAGAAGGCAATGAAGGATGTTGACTGAGATGCATGGGTCAAAGCCATGGATCTCGAGATGGAGTTGATGTACTTCAACTCAGTATGGGATCTTGTAGATCAGCCTAATGGGGTGAGACCTATAGGTTGTAAATGGATCAACAATGTAAACAGGGTGCCGATGGGAAGGTGTAAAGCTTCAAGGCTCGACTTGTGGCAAAGGGTTATACCCAGGTGGAAGGAGTCGACTATGAGGAGACTTTCTCACCTATTGCCATGTTAAAGTTGATTCGCATGCTTCTCTCCAATGTCGCTATTATGATTATGAGATTTGGCAAATAGACGTCATGATGACCTTTCTGAATGACAATCTTGAGGAGACCATTTACATGGTGCAGCCTGAGGGATTCATTGACCAAGGTGAAGAGCAAAAAGTTTGCAAACTGAATCGGTCCATTTATGGGCTGAAACAGGCATCTCGATCTTGGAATATTCGGTTTGATACTATAGTCAAATCGTACGGCTTTGACCAAAACATTGATGAGCATTATGTCTACAAAAAAATCGTCAACAGTTCAGTAGTTTCTTAGTGTTGTATGCAGACGATATCCTACTCATTGGAAATGATGTAGGACTACTGATTGCAGTTAAGAACTGGCTAGCGACCTAATTCCAAATAAAAGATTTGGGAGAGGCTTAGATTGTTCTGGGTATACAGATCTTTCGAGATCGTAAGAACAAAGTGCTAGCATTATCTTAGGCATCGTACATTGACAAGATGTTGCTCAAGTACTCAATGTAGGACTTCAAAAGGGGCTTACTATCGTTCAAGCATGGAGTTACTTTGTCTAAGGACATGTGTCTTAAGACACCTCAAGAGGTTGCGGAGATGAGACGAGTCCCATATGCATCTGTCTTTGGCAGTTTGATGTACATGATGCTCTGTACTAGGCCAAAAATCTGTTATGTTGTGGGAATAGTCAGTAGGTATCAGTCTAACCCAGGCAAGGGTCACTGGACCACAGTTAAGAACATCCTCAAGTATCTTCGAAGAACGAGGGACTATATGCTTGTGTATGGATCTAGGGATTTGATCCTTACTGGATACACAGATTTTGACTTTCAGACTGATAAGGACTCTCAGAAGTCCACTTCAGGGTCAATTTTTACTCTTAACTGAGGAGTTGTAGTGTGGCGAAGCATTAAGTAGGGGTGCATTGCCGATTCCACTACGTCAATTTGATCAGGTCTTTCATCTATACACTAGTCGATTTGATCGATTAAGTCAAACCTCCAAAGTAGACTTATTGTCAATTGAGAACAAAAAATAAAATCAGTAAAAAAGATGAACAATTTAAAGATTAGATAAAATATAATTTGAAATTGAAGATATGATCAAATTAAATATGATATCTTGAAAAAAAAAAAAGATTACATTCGATTTTAAAATTTGAGAAGTGTTAGGAGATAATTTGAGAGAAAATCAAGATTCATGCAAAAAAATATTTGTAAATAGTAGAATTAGTTGCAGTGTAATTGAAAATCCAGATGAAGGTATCAGAATGAACTAACTTTAGCGACTAAAGTTATATTTATAAAAGACGAATTAACCCTAGCCGATTTGCATATTTCTTAAGTACAAGAATTGAATTCCTAGCATTTTAAAAACTAAGATCTCGTTTGGTAACCATTTGATTTTTTTTTTTTTAAATTAAGCCTACATACACTACTTCGACCTCCAAATATCTTCCTTTGTTATCTTCTTCTTACCAATGGTTTAAAAAACTAAGCCAAATTTTAAAAACTAAACAAAGTATCTTTTAAAAACTTGTTTTTGTTATTGAAATTTGGCTAAGAATTCAAGCATTGCACGTAAGAAAGATGCAATTCATGGTAAGAAATTGAGAGGAAATAAACATATTTAAAAGAAAAAAAACAAAATTGGTTATCAAACGGGTCTAATTTTGTAGTACTCAAATTTTGGCATAGTTTTTAGAAACATTGGTAAAAAGTTGATATTAGGGCAAAAGAAATTAGAGATGGAATAAGAAGTATTTATAAGCTCAACTTTCAAAAATAATTATATATATAAAAAAAAAAAAGACATATAGTTACCAAACAATACCTTAGCTTTTTTTTTAAAAAAAAATTAAGCCTATAATCATCTTTTTCATCTCTAATTTATTTATTTATTTATTTTTTTTTTTACTTTGTTGTGTTATGTACTTTAATTTTTACCAATGTTTTAAAAAATTAAACCAAGTTTTGAAAAAAAAAAAATAATACTTTTTTAAAAGTTTGTTATTTTTTTAGAATTTAATTCATAATTCAACTATTTTATTTAAGAAAGTTGTATAACATGGTAAGAAATTAAGAAAAAATAAATTTATTTTTCAAAATTTAAAAAGGAAAAATCAAATTCATCTTAGTTTTCAAAATTTAGCAAACACTCACTTACTCTCAATTTTATGGGTTTGTTGACGGAAAATTAAAAAAAAACAAATGAATATCAGATACACTTTAAAAACATGTTTCTAGAAGGGAAAATTAAAAATATATGGTAGTTTTAAAAACTATTTATAAAAATATTGTACTTTTGAAACTATTTAGAAAAATATTGTTGTTGTTTGTTTTTTTAATAGGTCAAGGGTTCAAAATTCCACCTATAGGTCGAATTTTGGACTCTCGACTTTTACCCTTTTTTTTCTTTTTAATAATTTAGACATTTGGAAATTCGACCCACCTAGGTCGAATTTTCAACATTCGACCTTCTTCTTTTTTTTTTTTTTAATTTCTATTTTATAAAAATAATTTCTAAAAATATTTTATTATTTTATTATTTTATTTAAACTCTGAAAAGAATAAATTAAAAAAATAATATCTCATAAAAATAAAAAAGTGTAAATTAAAATATCTCATTTATATAAAAATAATTACAAAAATCAATATGTCCCAAAAGGCAAACGTCGTCGACTTCGAATTTGAGGTTGCTTTGGTTCTTCTTGATGTTGCTCTGGTACCTCTGCAGACACTTCATGATATAAATATTCATTATGCTCTCCACGACCCCCACCATGTCCATGCACGTATGAAGACGAAGGACGAGCCTCTGAGTCATAATGTCCTGAACCAATTGTTGGCATCATCATCATCGGACTAACATAATCAGTTTAACTTGTTTGCATCACAAGGGGCAACTCTTCCATATTATGGGCAACCTTATCAAACTCATCCTCTCCCCGTATAGGTTCTCTACGTCTAGTTGTTGGTGGAGGAACAATAGGTATATCGTACATATAATGTATCTCCTCCATATAACTTTGGTTGTCACTACATATAGCAAGAACCTGGTTCGGATCATTCGCAACATCACGAAGTCTACTATTGTTCGATCTCTGTTAATTATAAAATAATTAGATAATATTTAAATAAATTTAAATTAAAAATAATTAGATAATATTCATTCATTTACCAGATGACCCACAGTTGCTCTTGGACGAGTGACGTAGCACCTTGTGATATTCTTATACCAATGAATGTAGTCTTGAGTGACATCTCTATCAAACTGTTCAATAGAAACCCCCACTGCAATAAACCTTGCACGATAATGCCATCGCACTACCAAATGTGCATCTTTTTCGGACCAATCTCCAGTCCTTAAATCAATATCATGCAGTAGGGGTTCAGTATTACAAGGCGATGAGACATCCTACTAAAAACTGAATTGTCTCATCACCCTGACAAGAAGATGCCACTCACTAATGTGAAAACATATGAGAAGACTCATCGTCTGCCATATGTTTTGACCATTCATACAGAAATTGGGCAAAGTATGCATAATAATTTTGTACGGCTCTCAAATAACTTGAAATACAAAATATTATATTGGAGAACATTAAAGACAAATACAATAAAAATGTGTATAAAATAATCAATTAGGTTCAGTGTAATATACCTGATCAGGTTGAAGCAGATCAAACATGTATCCCTATTGGCTGACTACATGTGTGGCTATCCTAGTCACACAAAAATTGTCTCTCCACCTAAATTTTTAAATTGATAATTTAGAATCTAAATTAACTAGATCAGTGATATAAAAATTAAATTGAATTAAAAAAATGTACTGAGAACCATAGGCTCGTCCAACTAACTGAGCATCATTAACATGTTGTAGCTGGTCTTGTTGCAAAAGTATGAGAGGCTCAACTATCTTTTGAACCTCAGGTCTTGTTGCTTTACATAGTTGTCTATACAACCATGTCAAACATGCTCCACCCCATAAATACCGCCCTACATCATGAAGGTTAGCTAATAGTGGCAGGAACATCAAGTAAACAAAATGACTTGATTTATTGGAAAACAGACTTCCACCCATCATTTGTAGTATATATGTTCGCGCATATCTTATGACGGTGTCCTCGTCTGCATCATCTGTGAGCTCACGGAATTGTGTTCTTAACCATATCAAACTTAACATCGATCCTTTAATTTTGTCAGCAGGTGGGGTCACACCGAGGTACAGTTGACAAACTTATGACCAGTCATCATACATCACTCTAGTGATCGGCTCACCATCAACAACACTTCTATGTCTTGTAGAGTGATAGTGCACTCTCCAATAGACATATGAAATGTATGCGTCTCAGGCCTCCATCTCTCAACTAAGGCTGTGATCAGATGCCAGTCCAACTGAATAAAACCCAATCTGGCAACCCCATAGAATCCCGATGTGCGTAGTAGCGGTAGTATTCGAGGATGGAGTGGAATAGTGCGCTGGAGAACTGCCTCTCGACGCCTGCAAGATACTTCTCTAGTAGTACAATCTCACCATACAACAGATGATCGATGAATGGATTGGTTGTACAAAACATCAGGAACAACAGGTCCTAGGTTTAAAGCCATGATCTGAAAGAAAAAAATATTATTTTTCAATTAAAAAAAATATTTATTTCTCAATTAAAAAAATATTTATTTCTCAATTAGAAGAATGTGTACAACTTAATTAACTTAATTAAATAATGTACAACTTAATTAAAATATGTATGTTGTTCATCGTACTTAGTGATCTCGAACAAACAATGCGATTTTTTATTTATTGCACGATGAATAAGATAGTTATATGATAATAATGACTTTTTTTTCCCTATAGTACAATGTTCTCGTAAAATTTGGTAAGGAGGAATGGATTTTGTTGGAGCAAAATTCTTTCTTATCCTTTTGAATGAGATGATCATTTTCCCATCTTTTATTGAATGTTGTTTCTACTCAATAGACTTCATCCGGTACTAAAAAAAACAATGTTATATTTGATAAATATGTTATGACATGTTCGTGAGTGATTATAAAATTATTAAAATGACTTTTGTCATTTTAAAATTATTCGAAATTTTTTTTGATAATAATTTAAAATGGATTTTAATGGTATGAAATATGTGTTTAAAACTATAAATTAATTAAATATCATTTTGAGTTATTAAGAAGGTGTATTATAGTGATTTTAAACATTTTAAAAGTGATTTTAGTCATTTCAAAATCACTCTCAAATATTAAAAGAGAACATAAGTTATGGATGGGAAATATGTTATAAAATATATTTTAAAAGGATTAATTGCAAATTCACTCTAAGATAAGGTTTCAATTTTGTTCTTCAATTTGGAAACATAATCCTCAAATGACTCTTGTTTAAAAGTTTATGTTTTGCTAACTATAATTACAGCTTTGTTTCATTTTCTTTAATTAATTTTGATTCTGTAGAACATTATTTTAGCACTAACTTTTTCAGCCCTTTAAATAGTTTAAATTTAAAAGTCAGTTTTTTTTTTCTAATACAAAATTGGTATCTTAATAATTACAACCTTATTTAGTAATAGTTGCATGTTTTTGTTTTGTTTCTGTTTTTCATCCAATTTTTTTAACTTTATGATACTGATGGGTTTTCTTACCAACTTCTAGCTACTTTTTTTAATGCTATTTTTTTTTTTTTTTTGAAATAGATGAGATTATTATATGACAACAAGGAGGATCTCACAGTTTGGGATCAAGGCATCAACGCAACCAAACACAACAAAAGACAGGGCAACAAAATGCAAACAAAGCCAACAAGATAAAACTCGAACATAACCAAACATAAACGTAAAAAAAACCCCAAACACCTAGGAGAATGCTATTTTCTCTAATGAAAGCTTACAAATATAATACCTATCTTCTCAAAAAAAAAAAAAAGTTAAAATATCAAAATAAAATATAGTGAACTGTGATTATGTGAAAATTTGTATCAAAATAAGCATATTTCAATTGACCTAATGTTTAAACTATAAAAAATATTAATCAATAAAAATTCAACTATCCACCTTACAAAAAAAAAAAAAAAACATTCAGAGCCTAACTTTAATTTAGTTGTTGCAAAAAAAAAAAAAAAAAAGAAAAAAAGAAAAGAAAAAACTTTAATTTGGTTAATGTGGTTTCTATTCTTTAAAATACTGAAAAAACTGTTTCTAGAATTTAGATTGAACTATTTCTGAATATTTTGTTGTACTATGACTTTTGTGCCTTCAACAGTTTAAAAGAAAGCTTTTACAAATTTGGTATCTCCATGATCGTATATAGGAATAGAATTGTTTGTTTGTTTGCGTTTTGTTTATTTTCATTTTATTTTATTTTTTGAAGATTTTTATTTTATGTTTTTTTTTTAAATAAAAAAACTTAGGCTCCTTCTTGGTTATGATAGTGTTTTACCAAAATGTAAAAATAAAATAATTGAAAAGAATACTTTTTTTAAAAAAATTTGGGATGGATGTCATGTCAATACCGCTAAACCAAATTCACATTGGTGAAAAGAAAGAATACATTTTTACTCCTTTAAATTTTGAGTCTAGTTTCTATTAAGTCTCAAGATTTCAAAACGGTGCACTAAATTGATTATTATAGTAAATTATTATAGTTTGTGGATTATAATAATGGGTAGGTTATACTAGTCTATGTTTAAAGTGTATGTTTAGAGTGCAAATTAATTTAGTCTGGATTATAGTAGCCTGTGTTTAGAGTGCTGACTATTTTAGTCTAGGTAGAAAATAGTAAACCAGTATAAAAGTTGGAAATGGCAACTATTATAATGTGCTGACAAGAAGAATAACAGATTTTAACTTTTCATAAAAATAGGAAATCAATATTTCATTCATAAAAATGGAAAAACAAATTAAAAATAAAAATTAAACGAATTTATAAAAGTCTAAACTACTCCAGCGATGCAAATGAGATTGCAATCGACTTATTAACAAGTATTCGTAATTCCACTATAATTAAAACAAATATTTAGAGACTATCGGTTGGCCAGACTCATTGCACCGACCTAATCTTCTCCAACCAAGTTGCCGCCGTTATTCTCTCAAAAATCGTCTCCTCCACCAATAGTGGCGACACCTCCGATTTTAATTCTGTCTTCATCCCTTGCTCTGTCAGGTTTGGTTCCCTTTCATTCCATCAAAACTTCTCCATCATCTTCGACTTAGACTCATTCTCTGCCAACTTCATTTATTGTTCATTCGGAGCCACTAGTGATCACTCCAATTCCGTCTTCTTCTATCTCAACTCCTTCGACACAGACTTCATCGCCAACCTCAACCCCTAACCAATGATGTTGTCATGAATAGAATCATTGTCTCTTTATCTATCATTGCAATATTTTCTCCACTCTCCTACCCTAAATGATATTGTTCTGTCTTCATTCTTCACTCTAGATTTTTCAAATTAATTAAAAAAATGATATTTGATTGTACAAAATTTTCAAACTAATTAAAAAATAAAAATGCAAAAACATTAAATAAGTTGAAAAAAAACATTAAAAAGATCAAAAAAATAAATAAAATAACATTTAAAAAAATTGGTTTAGTTTTGATATTTGGAAAAAAAAATAACAATATGATTTTATTATTTAAAATAGGTGAGATATTTTAGGGGAAAATAAAGATGTAGGATAAAAGAAACGTGCAAAGGAAAAAAATTAATTACAATGTAACTAAGAAGAGGGTTTTGTAGTCATAAAAGGTCTTTGAAAGTTTTTTGCAATACCTGAAAAACTTAAAATATAAAAGGTTAAGTATAAAAATACTAAGTAAGTGAACCCTATTGAGGCCATTTGGATGAACTGTTAAACCCGACCTAACATTAACATTGAAGGAACTCTTATTCAAGAGTACCTACGAGTGGAAGCGGATCTTTCCAATTCATTGTGACAGAATTACCGCATATACATTCAAACATACTTTCATAATGCTAAAGGGATCAAGAAATCATACCAGATGAAGAGTTCTCGAGTCTGAAGCCCAACCGTCTACCTCGAACAATCACCACTCAAACAGAAGGAATCAGAGAAGACAACACCAGTTAGAGCCCTTAGTATTCTTGGAGTGAGAATCCAAAGTGTGGGCTTTGTTCGGATTTGGTAGAGGGAAGGAGGAATAGCGACCGTACACAATGATCAAGCAAGTGGGAGATGTGGTCGTCTATCGCATAGACAATATGCTTGATCGTTTAGGTAAGTATACGATCGTGTAGTACAAGTAAGCGATCGTCTATACGATCGTGTAGGAAAAGATAACCGATCATCTAAACGATCGTGTAGGAAAAGGGTGAGCGATTGTCCAAAACGATCACGTAGGAAAAACTAAGTGATCGTCTATATGATTGTTTAGTAAATACTGGGATGTGAAACCCGAAATTCCATTTTCCCTTTTTAAGTAGAAAATAAAAGGGATTAACTAAGTATGACTTCGATCCTAAGATAAAGAGTAGAAAAATTCTAAGTGTTTAGATAGGATTTGTTAAGTAGCTTTGAAATAAGCTTTAACTGGTGAAAATTTGGTTATGAATCAAAACAGAACTATGCGTTGGAGGCTAGGAAAAAAATATTAGACAAGTGCGTTGGCCTTGTGCTAAGTGTTGGTGTTATGCCATGCGTTGGCCATAAATATTTGAGAGGTTATTTGGGCGTTGAAAGAGGCTGAAGTATGGCCGAAAGGAAAGGCTATGCGGGGACAAGCATGCGGCAGCCTATGTTTGAGAGGTTAGTAGAGCTTACGGTAGCCTCAGGTTGTGTGGACATAGGTGCAAGGCGCTGGAGGTATGCACACGCATTAATCGAGGATGTGATGATGGTACGCGCATGCATTGATCAAGTATGTGACGATGGTACACGCACGCATTGATCAAGAATGCGGCGATGGTACACTCACGCATTGATTGAGTATGCGGCGATGGTATGCGCACGCATTAACCGAGTATGCGGCGATGGTACGCGCACGCGTTGGATGCGGCGATGCTATGTGAGAGTATGCAGCGATGCTGTGCGATGGATGTAGTGATGCCTCGCGATGGTGCTATGCGGCGACCTTGCTAAAGGATGAGCTAGGTGATGAAACAAGCTGTGGTGGACGCATGGTGAATTGTGCTTGCATTGCTAAGGCTTGCGGTAATAAGGGTTATGAGGTTGGTTGCGTTGGTCATAAGGGATGTGTTAGCAAAAACCTAGGCGATGATGAGTTATACCATGAGGTGTTGAGTTGAGAACCAAGTCGACCCAAAGGTTGTTATGCGTTGGTGATGTGCTATGTGCCAAGAACATCCGAGGCATGTGGACGCATAGGACAAGGCTTGAGCAAATAGTATGCGGTGGAAGAAGGTTGGTCATAATCTTAGTTGAGTGCATAAGGGCAAAGGTAAGCCATGCAGTGGAGGGCACGCGGCCAAGAAAGAGCATTGCGAGCGTCTAGTATATGCGACCAAGTTGTGTCAATAGGAAGGCACAAGGTAAGATTGGATGAACGCATATGAAGTTGGATGGACGCACTCAAGGACGTCATCCAGACATGTGGCTTGATGGGGAGGAATCTTAAACCTTAAGTCAATAAGGTAGAGGCAAGAGAAGACATACAATTGTGAGGGCTATGTGTTGGCTAAAGGAAGAAGAAGACACTTTGGTTTGCATTGATAGTGTGGGGAAAAGACACATCAAAGAGGAGGTGGAAAGTGTTGGGCATTGGCAGAAGATGAGGAAAACACCTAAATATATTCAATGGAAAAGGTATCGGACAAAGGAGAGGAGTTAGACGCCTATAAAAGAGGCAAAACGCCTCACTTCAACCCACAAATCATTTAAGTACATAAACCGCAAAGAGAGTAGAAAATAAGAGATATTCGCAGAGAGAAGGGAGGCGTTGATCGAGCAGAGGCACACGCAGAGGTGCCAAAGAAAGCTAGGTGTACGGGCAGACTCTTAGGCTAACTTCAAGCAAGAAGTTTTTCCAAACTACTCGTGCAAATCAAATGATTTTTAGACCAAAAGTTTCTAATTAAATGTAGATTCAGTGTGAGGGCTGCCTTAATGAAATTCTAACTCTAAGGCTATCAAGTTCAAGGAAAATCGAGAGGTGCTCACCAGTGAGGAAACAGTCGGGCCAGGGGGAGTAAACTTAAGACTCGGAACTTTCGCAAAGGAATTTCAAGGCAAAGCTTTAGGGTAACTTAGTTAAGAAGTTTTCACACATTTTTTAAGAAGGAATTTTCTTGAGATAAGGCCCGAAAAAGCGAGTAATCTAAGCTTAAAGTTAAATCTAAAATAGGGTCCAGTGAAAGAATAAGGAAAATCGGGTGAGCTGGGAAGAAAGGCCTCAGCGAGTTACTGTAAGTGGTTTCTTCTTTTACTCTTTTAAGCATATTTTAAATTGATTTGCTGTAGTTTATATTATGAGATGAGTATGACGTTGGGATGGTCAAGGGGTATGTGGACCTAGAGCCTGAGCCCAAAATAAATCCTTACAAGACGGTAGGGGACCAAGGAGTCTAGTTCCTAAGCCAACGGGACGGAAAATCCATGAATTGGATGGTCAAAGGGCCGACGGACCTAGCTTCTGAGCCCATGAAAGGGACAACTATGTGCACATAGGTTGATATTTTTAGATATGAAAGTTAACTATCTATTGTGTGTGTATGTAAGTTTGTGAAAAGCTTTATGGTTTGGTAGAGGTTTGCATTGGAACCTCGTGATAATACTTGTAATCTGTAAAAGACTTGTATTTGTGATACCACTCAATGAGCTTTGTAAAGCTCATGGTTTGTTTCTGTGTTTCTCTCGCAGGTAGTAGAAGAGTCCAAGTTGCGGTGTTGATCAAGGTTTGCCACAAGTTTAGAAATAGTACTATATGAGATAGGTAGTCAAGATAATCTCTCCCATGTAAATGTAACTTGTATTTGTAAACTAGTTTCTAAATGAAGCATGTCAGATTTTTCCGTTGCTATTGTGAATAAGGTTATAAAGTAAACTAGTAAAATAATGTCAATAAAAAGTAGCATTAGTTAATATCATGCCTCTCCTCGGGCTTAGAAGTACGGGCACGGGGCGGGGTGTGACACGGGAGCAAAATGTCGCTTAGTAAGAAGGTAAATGATCGTTTAGATTATAGCACGCGACGGTATAATTGGTATGCAATCGCTTAGTAATATCGTATATGTAAGTGATCGTGCAGTCCTATGATATAGACACTGATTTTCTAAACGATGAGACTATTTTTTTCACAATACCCGCGCACACCGAGATCAACATACCGTCTGCTATTTATAATGCACTCATCCATTATTTTAAAAGAAGAGACTCCTCCCATTTCCTTTATAACCGTCCAATTAATGTGATCTTATCACATTCATAACTTATAAATTAATATCAAATATTAATTATAATATTTTTTTCCTCTACTAGATAAAAATCATATTTCTATCCAATTTTCTCCAAATTAATGTATATCATACATAAAGTTAATTATATAATATTTAATTAACTTGTTCAATTATATCATATATAATCGAACTCCCTCTTGTCAATTTGAACATTTCAAATTGACCCAAAAACTGACTTTCAACTTATATCCAAGCTACCAAGGGGACCTTATGAACCTATGGCTCGAAGCTCCAACGGTATGTGAATAGCTAACTAAACTCTTTAGTCACGATATCCACCATCCGTTAACTACCAGACATTTCACTAAAGACCGACAGTTGAACTCTTCTTGCCATAGATATATTTCTATGTCCATTGGATATAACCAATCATCAGTACGATGACCCTTCACAGATGCTTGTAATTATAGCAGGCCAATTTACCGTTTTGCCCTGTAATTATATCTTCCTCCTTAAGTACCACTGATCCCTCTAATGAACAATACAGCATAATCCTACTATGTATGAACATCTCTCGGGCCATGAGAAGGTGCGTGGCACCACATCATTCAAGCCCTGGAATCAGCCCTTAAGGGAGCTATCTATCTACTTACCCCTGCCTCGGGGAAAGAGTGAATTCCATCTTGTGTAGCTGAGTTCCCAACTTTCAAATCAGACAAATCCCCAAAATAGTACGTTTGAGTCCGCCTTCTGGCTACTCACACCCATGCAAATCAAATGACTGCCCCAAAGGCAAGAGTTCCCAACTCACTCAAGATTAAGGTCTTGTTACCTATGGTCATCCTAGTGAAGAGAAGTCTTAGTTATGAACGGTGTTATATAACGAGACATTAACATTTTGTGGTCAGGTCTTATACAAACTCTTTGTATAGGACGCCCCCGCTCGCATGTCCTTTACATGAATGATCAGGATCAAATCATCTGTGACAAGTCACAACACTTGTGACCATTCCACAAAGCGGGCCACATCCGTAGTGTTACCAGGATAAGGTTTCCCTCCTATATCCATATACTACAAACAATTTTGGTTATCACTCAAGACATGATCCACTTCACCACATACATGCTTGAGTCACATACAAATAACCATGGATTTTATGTTTATTGGTTTGTGGTAAAATCTAAATGTGCAAAGTCAAGTAGTGAAGTAAATATCATTTATATTATACATCATAAGTGTTCATACAAAGTTGTTTACAAACTACTTGACACGAGAATTTAGGGCACAAACCCCAACAATCTCCCACTTGTCCTAAAGAGAAATGGAAAGTACAAGTAAATAGACATAAAAAAATAAACTAGGGCATAAAAACCCACCAGTGCAACAAAATCTCCCACTTGCCCTAGTCCAGCCGCAGGCGGTCCCGTAGACCCATACTCTGATGGTGACTCTCAAACACTATAGTCGTGAGAGCCCTCGTAAACGAATTAGCAACGTTTTTCTCCGAGGCAATCTTTATAACGATCACGTCACCTCGATGCACTATCATACGGATCGACTTTAACATGACAACAAGTGAGAAAGTCTCCTCATAGTCAATTCCCTCCACCTGGATATAACCCTTTGCCATAAGTCGAGTCTTGAAGGTTTGCACCTTTCCATCAGCACCCCGTTTGCGCTTGTAGATCCATTTACAACCTATAGGTCTTACCCCATTAGGCTGATCTACAAGATCCTATACCGAGTTGAAGTACATCAACTCCATCTCGAGATTCATGGCTTTGACCCATTCATCCCGGTCAACATCCTCCATTGCCTTTTATAGGACAACAGATCCTCAACATCGTCATCTGCCACCATAGCTAAGATTTTCGTGAAACCCAGATAACGATCAGGTGGGTTCGTAACCCTCCCACTGCATCGAGGTTCCCTCAACTCTTAAGGTGGAACCGACCTACCGGATGAACTATTATCAACAATTCAGTTTGAAGAATCAGGTCCTTCAATAACTCTTGTTGAAGTTTAAATAGTTTCTTTGGAAAGCTCACTTAATACAACTTTACTACGTGGACTGTGTTCCCTAATATAATCCTCCTCCAGAAAAGTAGCATTCGTGGAAACAAACACCTTGTTTTCAGACGGATCATAAAAGTAACCTCCTCGTGTACCTTTGGGGTAGCCTACAAAGAGGCACAACCTCGGTCGTGATTCCAATTTATTGGGATTTTGCATAAGCACATGTGCTGGCAACCCCATATGTGAAAGTGACGTAAACTAGTTCTACACCCGTTCCACAACTCCTAAGGTGTTCTTGCAACACTCATAGGAGGAACACAATTGAGAATGTATACCGCAGTCCCCACTGCAAAACCCCAAAACGAGTCTGGTAAGGAAATGTAACTCATCATCGAATGAATCATGTCCAACAAGGTTTTGGAGAAATTCATTGGCATTTAGATTGAGTTACGACAGTTTTAAACATCTCTATGTTATAGAGGGAAATTACGGTTAAAGTTCTTAGCACATACAAGATATTTTCCAGTTTAGCTGTAAAAATTTCAACACCATCCTTACGAATAAATGCTTTATTTAATAGTGTAATTGTATTGTAACAGACACTTTACAGAAATAAGGTTCATTTTAAGTTCAGGAACTACAAAGACATCTTTTAATTAAGAAACCTATTCTGTAAAGTAAATTGGATATTGATAACGGGCAGAAATGCACGTTATTACAGCGCAAAGTTATAAAACAATGCAGGGTTGCGATGATAAAAGTATACAATATTGCGTCCAAAAGCATTAAGTTCACAATATTGCGATCACATGCATCCATCGCATGAAAACAGTTAACTTATGTATTTTTGTGTAGAAAATGCGTTGACGCAATGCAAAAATTCGATCCAAAGGAATCAATGTCCAAACGCATTAAAAGATTGCATTGACGCAAGGCTATGCGATCATTTGCGCTCGCGAATATCTGCTCAAGAAGATGGCCACATAGAGCCGGCGCATCATGGTAGGTGCATCTGGGTGAAAAGCATAATAAATCATGATGGGACAGAAAGGTGATGACTGTGATTCCGAATTAAGTTGACAAGCCGTTAACGACCTACTGTAGCAAGTACACTCAACTTTTCGGTGACAATTATTCAGCGCATTAGACAGGAAATTAATGCCAGGCCATCACTGCAATCATAAGAGAGAAGAAGCTTTTCACCCTGAAGCTCTATAAATACCGGAGGCCATCTTCAGTGAAGGAGTTTGTTTAGTTAGTTAATTCACCCAGTCTTAGAGTTCTTGTTCTTAGTTTTTTTATACTTAGAAGGCAGAAGCGAGAGAAGGGAAAAGATGCCGGAAGATCGTCCTGGTCAGCTCGAGAGAGAATCCAGGGGCGTGGAACAATAGAGAGAGGGCCGACTCTTGCGGGAGCAAGATTATCTTTTGAGTAGAGTAGAAAAGAATAGTGTAAAAGCCTTGCGAAGTAAGAAATTACTACCAGGCTCTTTATTCTTATTCTGCATTGTCGTTTTGTACTTCGATTATATATGTATAAAATGGAACTTTCTTATCTACATCTGTTCACTCTCTTTAAAACACGCATGAGTAGCTAAATCTATCGAATGGGTTGAGAAGTACTTAGCTAACATGACCTAGGATCTTCATTTCATGCGATCATCTTGTCTTATGTTGCGCCCAACACCCTTTAGAGCTACTCAAGAGAGAGTCTAAAGAAAGAACCTAAGACTTGAGAGAGCTAGGTTAGAATCTAGACTCGAGAGAGCAAAATTAGATCTGCATAAGCAAGAGATAGGGACTTAGAGATAAGCTCTGTTTGCCAACATGCATCGTATGCACCCTAGAGATAGGTTATGGTAATATGCAGTCACCTTGTATGTGTGTGTGTCATTCCTCATCGCATAGACAAGAATAGAGGCTTATGTGTAAGTCTTATAGATATCATCGCATATATCGCATGCGTTCTAGAACTAGAAGCCGTAGCATTTGCATTGAGAGATGATTTGCTATTGTATGTGTGTAGCATGATCACATAACATGAACGTAATCCTAGGAAATGTTAGCTAAACCCCTTCTCAACCCGTTCCTCTGTATATTCATTGCATCTTCCGTATTATTAACTCTTTTCTTAAATCCATTGCATACATTTTGTACTGTAAACAACAACCTAAAAAACTCTTTGATTTATTTGTTACTGCAAAGTGATTTCAAAATTATCACCGCATATTGTTTTCCTTAGTCCTTGAGTTCGACCCTGGGCTTACCAGGAAACTCAGTAGGATTTATACTTGGGTCATACTGAGAAAACATGTTGCACAACGCATTTTCCACCAACGCAATCCTTCCATTATTTCATCGCATAAAATAACGCATCAGATATCTCCCACTGCCATAGCTAAGACAACGTGCCCTGCTGCCTACTCGCATCATCATCTCACCAGCCTCCACCTGTCGCCAGAATCTAATCCCCTTTTTCTGCCTTAACCTTAGCCTTGGCAGCCTTCTTTTCCTTCAGATAACGAAGACAATTCTTCTTCCAGTGTCGGTCCTGATTACAGTGGAAACATTTTCCTTTTCCAATCGATGGTGGACCCTTCTTATGGGCAACAAGTGGCGGGTTAGCAGGCGCACTTCCTTTCCCTTTACCACCCTTCTTCTTCTTCCTCTTTTCAGAGTTAGAAGTTGAAGGTGCAAACTTTGTTTCTGAGGTCGAACCTCGATAGAACTTTTTAGAGGTCGAAACAACATTTGTCTCACCTCCCTTTTTCTCCTTACTTTTCAGCAAGGATTGGTATGTCTGTAACTTTTTTAAGATAGTGGTAAAGGAGTAGTCCACTTTGTTAAGAATCGTATTGCTAACAAAATAGAGGAAGCTTTCCGACAATGAATGTAGGATAATGCTTACCTGACTGCCCTCATCAATTTTAGATCCATTCATCTCCGCCACGTTAAAGTAGATCATCATTTTTAGCACGTGTTCATAAACAGAGGTGTCTTCCTCCATTTTGGAGCTAAAGATGCGTTTCAGAACCTCATGCTTGAGCTGTCCAGACAGCTGTCCAAACATTCCCCGCAGGGACTCCATGATCTCATGTGCTAAGACCATGGACTCGTGTTTCTTGGCCAACACGTCACTAAGATTGGCCAGAATATAGGCTCGGGCCTTCTCGTTTGTCCATGTCCAACACTCGTACGCCACCCGAACATTTCGAGTAGCGTTCTGAAGTGGAATAGAACGACATTCCTCCGTTAGGACAAATTTGAGATCTTCGATGATGAATATCGTCGTGAGCATATGTTTCCAACTTGAATATTTTTGGCCATTCAGTTTTTCGGTGCTAAGAAAATTGATAGTGGCTGATGCCATTAAAAAAACCGTTGCTGAAAAAAAAACGAATAACCTTTTATAAGACTTTGCAAAAACCACATTTCAATTAATCAATTAATTTTTAGCAAAACAGATTCCATGTACACTAAGTGAAAAAACTTCTAGTTTGCAATGATGCTCCAATGAGGCAGAACAAACGTCACAGGTGGGGTGATCGGATGGCTCTTCACTGGGATCAGACATTCTCAACCATTAGGCAAAACCAACTCTTGGAACTAAACCTAATAGCCACCATTTGTTTGGTCCATAATAGTTAACCCTTAGCAGTCCTGCATCCTATAGGGTGATACTCCCAGGGTGCCACGAGGCGATGCACAGAAACTTTATTCAATCCAACGAGGGAGACCGAGGGATATACTGTCGCACTTCCTACTCCCACTTACTATGAACACTCTCTCCATCCACCTTAATATTGACCTACCCAAACACCATCCGTTGGAGGGACACGGAAAAGGTGCCTCGAGGTCGAGGGTAAATCTCAAGGTGTGGACTATGAAGGAGAAACGCGAGAGGTGAAAATGAAGCATCAAATTCTCCAAGAACCTCCCACTGAATGTTCTACCTAAGGGTTTATTGACCTAGACAATCCGGCTATTGATTATAATCTAAGTCCTTTATAAAGTTTGCTAAAAAACAACATTTGTCTTTGAAATAAAAAAATCCAAGTAGTCACATTAAACTCTTTAATGGACTGACCTTACTCTGCATGCATCAAATCTATCTAAATTACCTTTCCAGGTAGGTTCACAGGTAGGGGTGTTCTGTTGCCATCATCTTAAATACCCCAGCCTAGACAGAACCCGCCTTCGACTGCTACATATGGATCTTTTACTAATTATTTTAGTTCTAATTTCATTTTATAACAATTTAAAAAATAAACAACTAAAAGACTCATCCCACATAACGAAGTATTTATAACGCTTATAAATATTATGAAAAAAAATTAAATAAAGCATACATAAATATAATCCTTATATTATATGATGCATGAGCATGTATTTATGTAAATTAAAGCATGCTTATCTAAATTATAACACTTATAATAAATAAAATATGGATGACCTAAGGTGGGTTTATCTATATGTGCATACCATATGACAAATTAAAAAACATACATCGCATGTAAAAAATAAAGGATTTATGGACCGGGATGAGCCTTTACAAAACCGGAATGAAATAACCCTATCTATTACATTTTTCATCGAGCAAACCTGTTCACAGGCGAACAGGGTCTTGAACTGCCAGGTGCTGACCTAAACGATCGTCCAGTGTGCGCGCGCATTAAACGATACGTGAGCATTTCATCGTCTAACCGATGTGTGCAACCAGGTAAATGATTTACCTTGCGTTACTAAGCGATCATTTAGTATATTACTAAGCGATGAAGCTTATTGACCAAAATGATCGTCTATGCGATCACTTAACGCGGCGTCAGGTAAACGATTTACCTTGCGTTACTAAGTGATTGTTTAGTCAGTTACTAAGCCATGAAGCTTGTTGACCTAAATGATCGACCAGGTACGCGCGCTAAACAATACGCGAGCATCACCTCGTCTACACGACTCGATACTCAATGATCACGTAACCGATCTTCAACATGATGCGATCAACCCTTGATCGCTTATCCGATCGTGTACACAATGCGATCATCAGTGATCGTGTACCCCATCGACTGCACGATGTGATTAACACTTGATCGTATACGCCATCGTTTAATCGATACGATCAACAGCGATCACGTGCTCCATCATCTAACCGATGCGATCAACAGCGATCGCGTACCCCTTCAACTGCACGATGCGATCAACACTTGATCGCGTCCTTCCTTGAAGAACTGCAACGTTTGCTCCGATCTTCTTCACAAATGACCCAAAACTCAAACAGACTTTAAATACAGACTCGATAACGATTATTAATGCCCAAAAACGTAGGGGCCTTTACAAACAACCACAAATGTAAAAGAATTAAAACAAATCGAGGCTAACATCCACGAAAACATCCATAAATCTGCACATCCACAACAATTTAACGATTAAACAGTGTAGAAATGCACCCACCAAGAACGTATTTGCAATTCTTTTGCAGCAATGAATTGGAATATCAGAAAACCGAGTGCTCTGATACTAATTGAAGGAACTCTTATTCAAGAGTACCTACGAGCGGAAGCGAAACTTTTCAATTCATTGTGACAAAATTACCGCATATACATTCAAACATACTTTCATAATGCTAAAAGGATCAAGAAATCATACTAGATAAAGAGTTCTCGAGCTTGAAGCCTAACCATCTACCTCCAACAGTCACCACTCGAACAGAAGGGATCAAAGAAGACAACACCAGTTAAAACCCTCAGTATTCATGGAGTGAGAATCCAAAGTGTGGGCTTTGTTCGTATTTGATAGAGGGAAGGGGGAATAGCGACCATACACAACAATCAAGCAAGTGAGAGATGTGGTCGTCTATCGCATAGACAATATGCTTGATCGTTTAGGTAAAGTATATGATCGTGTAGTAAAAGTAAGCGATCGTCTATACGATCGTGTAGGAAAAGGTAAACGGATCGTCTAAACGATCGTGTAGGAAAAGATGAGCGATCGTCCAAAACGATCGTTTAGTAAATACCAGGAGCTAAACGATCGCTTGTAAAAAGGTAAACGATCGTTTAGTTAATAGCGCGCGACGGTGTAATTGATATGCGGTGGCTTAGCAATATCGTATATGTAAGCGATTGTCCAGTCTTATCGTAAAGGCACTGCTTTTCTAAACAATGACACTATCTTTTTCACAATACCCGCGCACACCGAGATCAACATATCGTCTGCTATTTATAATGCACTCATCCGTTATTTTAAACGAAGAGGCACCTTCCCATTTCCTTTATAACCGTCTAATTAACGTGATCTTATCACATTCATAACTTAATATCAAATATTAATTATAATATTTTTCCTCTACTAGATATAAATCATATTTATATCCAATTTCCTCTAAATTAATGTATCTCATACATAGATTTAATTATATCATATTTAATTAACTCGTTCAATTATATCATATATAATCGAACTCCCCCTTGTCAATTTGAACATTTCAAATTGACCCAAAAACTGACTCTCAACTTGTATCCAAGCTATGAAGGGGACCTTATGGACCTATGGCTCGAAGCTCCAACGGTACGTGAATAGCTAACTAAACTCTTTAGTCACGATATCCACCATCCGTTAACTACCAGGCATTCCACTAAAGACTGACAGTTGAACTCTTCTTGCCATAGAAATATTTCTATGACCATTGGATATAACCAATCATCAGTACGATGACCCTTCATTGATGCTCGTAATTGCAACAGACCAATTTACCGTTTTTCCCCTGTAATTACATCTTCCTTCTTAAGTACCACTGATCCTTCTAATGAACAATACAACATATTCCTACTATGTGTGCCTTTCGGGCCATGAGAAGGTGTATGGCGCCACATAGTTCAAGCCATGGAATCAGCCCTTAAGGAAGCTATCTATCTACTTACCCCCTACCTCGGGGAAGGAGTGAATTCCATCTTGTGTAGCTAAGTTCCCAACTTCCAAATCAGACGAATCCCCAAAATAGTACGTTTGAGTCGGCGTTCTGGCCACTCGTACCCATACAAATCAAAGGACCGCCCCCAATGGCAGGATTCCCAACTCACTCAGGATTAAGGTCTTGTTACCTATGGTCATCCTAGTGAAGAGAAGTCTTAGTTATGAATGGTGTTATATAACGAGACATTAACATTTTGTGGTCAAGTCTTATACAAACTCTTTGTATAGGACGCCCCCGCTCGCATGTCCTTTACATGAATGACCAGAATCGGATCTTCTATGACAAGTCACAACACTTTTGACCATTCCACAAAGCGGGCCGCATCCGTAGCGTTACCAAGATAAGGTTTCCCTCCTATATCCATATACTACAGACTATTTTGGTTATCAC
The DNA here is from genome assembly GCF_027475165.1 of Benincasa hispida. Taxonomy (NCBI): domain Eukaryota; kingdom Viridiplantae; phylum Streptophyta; class Magnoliopsida; order Cucurbitales; family Cucurbitaceae; genus Benincasa; species Benincasa hispida. Next base: position 21,684,612 of record NC_143479.1, on the reverse strand, counting down.
TCAAGACATGATCCACTTGTATATCACCACATACATGCTTGAGTCACATATAGATAACCAGGGATTTTCTGTTTCTTGGTTTATGGTAAAATCTAAATGTACAAAGTCAAGTAGTGAAGTAAATATCATTTATATTATACATCACAAGTGTTCGTACAAAGTTGTTTACAAATTACTGGACACGAGACTTTAGGGCACAAACCCCAACAGGCATAATGTACATAACATAGCAAGACATGGCATGACATGACATAGGTAGTGCTCCCATAGGAACACCAAATCAGTCGTAAGTTGTGAACCTAAAGGAACTCAAATCATAACAATAGTGGTGATCCTGTAGAGACACCGAAACAGTCATAAGTGGTGAACCCGAAGGCTCACTAACATAGGATGTACACAGCCCGATAGGAGAGTTAACAGCCACATCTTAGTCTAACATGCACAAAATAGTCAAAGAGACTTAATTGTAGAGTCATAGTCCATGGTTTTCCAACATGCTCATAATGTACCTTAAATTACATAGCTTAGCAAATCATTCAAATCAATCTTTAGCGTGTTTTTATGGAACCATCTAGTTAACATTTTTATTTAATTTGAGTGTCCAATTCAAGGACGTTCCAATAGAAAATCACTTACCTCAATATAAACGAAGTAATCCAAGCCTCTTAGCTTGAGAAACTTCTTGGTGTAAATCCCAAATTTGTCTTCAATATGAAAATTGCCTCAGAATCGACTTCAAAATTATTGGACAACTTGCTTTTGATTCAAAAATCCCTCCGAACCTTCAATTTAAATCCAAGACAACATGGGTAACATGACTTTAGTCCAAGCTTAATAGGAGTCTACAATTTTTTTCAAGAAAAATTCATAAACATTTACCAAAATTTCTAAAATCAATCTTTGATAACGTCGGGCAACATGCTTTTTCTGTTAAAACTCGAATTTGATGCCTGAATACATGAGGAATATGAGTTTAGTCCAAGATAAAACTCTAATTGGCCTCCCTTTGGAATGTAGTAAATGGTTTGGAATGAGGTGGATGGTTGTATTTATAGAGGAAAAATAATTTTAATCCTAAACCATTTGGGATTCCATAACTTGAACTAGTAGATAGATTAAATTTTCTTTTTGAATAAGACATTTTTTCTAATTAGGAGATCCATATTTTAATTAATTAGAAAATCCATAATCTAATTAATTTGGGAATTCATATTCTTTTTTAGTTACAAATTCCATAATCTAATTAATTTAAATTAAATCCAGATTTCTCTTATCAACTCAACTTAAATTAATTATCTTCTCTAATTTGGATCCAAACTCCAAAATTAAAGAAGATGAAATTTAAAACCACAATTTCTTTTTTTTTTTTCTTCTTAAGTTTCAAATTCCTTTTAATTTCCAAAATCTCAATTCTTTTCCTTTTCTTTATTTTCAAATCTTTATCCAAAATAAACCAAAAAAATCCAAACTTCTTATTAAATTAATCTCAAACCAATTAACTTCTCCAACTAACTTCATTTTGGCTCCAAAACCAAAATTAAAGGGAAACATGCAATCCAATAGTTGAGATAAATTATATCATTCAAAGTATTTAATCAGTTTAAAATCACGCTTTCCCCAAGTAAATTAATCCAATTTTCCTTTAAATTGAATTAAAATTTCAATTCTTTACAAATATCTTTTAAATTAATTATCTTGCCTTCTAAAATAAATTTTTAGCCCCAATTGATCCAAAATAACGCCCAAATATTTTAAGATAATTTAAAGAAAATTACATGAAAGTTCGGGGTGTTACATTCTCCACTCTTTAAGAAACTTTCATCCTCGAAAGTTTTAAATCAAAACAAATCTCTGCACACTAAATCCTTACATTAACCTTCAGTCCCCAACTACCTCCATTGACATGATAGAGAAGCTCCTTCATTTTCATGGTCCATGCATATTTCCTTTTCATACAGGCAATGCCTCCAAAATCACAAAACTAAAAGAGCCATCTTCTTCTTCAACTTAGAGCTGATTAGTTCTGCACATACCATAACCAGCTAGGCTCATTTTCATACGACCTCCATGTGGGTATCAAACCCAACAAACTCACCCATGCCCAAGACAACGTCAAAAGCCTGAATGTCTGAGTCTATCACTGACACCTGGCATTCCTTTTAATAACAAGCGAAACATACTTCCACCATTTATCATTGCTTTAAACTCGAAACGCTTACCCTTCCTCTTGGCATAAGTAATTAAACTTGAGTCTTTTCATTGCAACAAAAACATGACCATGACCCGAGTACCTTAAGAATAATGATTCAATCCAACAACTTATTTTCTCCCATTTAAAGCCAACCGTAATTTCAACCATCCTTGTCTTCCTTGACCAATTCATCATACCTAGGTCATGTAAAGAGTTCATTATACTATGTTGGGTTTTATGTCCTAAAACTCGCAGTTTATAAAATGATAAACATTTTCTATAATCAATAAACTTATTATTGATTTTATAAATTGTATCAAAGTCTAAATCCAATAAACTAAGACCCATGACTATTACATTAGTACTTGAACTTTATGTGGAGACATAAGAGTGGATTAGATTTGAGTAAATAGTCAAAATGATCTATAGTACATGAATAAGGTTGGGTACCTTATTCTGGTAACACTATTGGATGCGGCCTACTCTGTAGTTGTTACAAAGAGTTGTAAAATGCTACATATGAAGTGATCCTGATTCATACATGTTATGACATGAGGAATGGGGGCGTCCTATGCAATGAGTTTGCATGAGATCGGACCAAGAAATAGGTCACTCTTACTTTATAACACTGTTTACTGTATAAGACTGACTATTTCACCTAGATGACCTAGGTAACTCGATCTTAATCCTGAGCTAACTATGCACTCTTTTTTATTCAATATTATCCTTAGATTTGCATGGGTGAGAGTTGGTTCAACAATGTCGGCTCAATAACCCTCTCATTTCAAGGGTAAGACCTAATACATAGTTGGGGACATAAGGTGCAAGACAGAATTCACGCCTACCAGATTTAGGGATAAGAGAAAGGTTGTTCTCTCAAGTACTGAATCCAGGTCTTAAACAAGGGGCCCCACCCTCTCACTGGGCTGAGAGAGTTTTGTTTAGTGATTGGATCACAAACCAGTTGTTCATTAGAGGATCAATAGGAACTTGAGGAATAAGACATAATCTCGGGGGTAAAACAGATATTTGACCCAACCATTATTACGAGCAACTTGTGAAGGGTCGACTTGCTGATTATGGTTAAATCATGTGGACATAATATATCTACAGTGAAGGGAGTGCAACTATGGGCTTTAATGGAGTGACCCATGAGTTAACGAATGAGGATTAATTTGGTCTAATGAGTTTAGCTAATTAATCTCGGATCGTTGGAGCCCATGATCTATAGGTCCGCGAGGTCCCCCTACTAGCTCGTAATGGACTAGCTCTAGAATAGCGTGATAAGTTAATTTGAAACATTCAAAGTAGAATTAAGGGAATTAGTAGTTATATGAGATATAATTACGTGTTTAATTTGAGAATTAAATGGAATAGTAGAATTTATATTTAAATATGATTTAAATATATAAAGATGAATATGTGTAAAAAAATAATTTAATATTTGATATTAAATTAATTAAGTTTTATTGAAAATTAATTTGTGAAATTAATTTTATAAAATTAAATTTTTCAGTTTTAAAATCAAAATGGATTTTAAAAATCAAGTTTTGATTTTGTGATCAAATTTGAAAATTAGAAAAACAATACACAAACGGAATATAGAGATATTCTATTATCCATCTTCTACTTGCTCACACAAAAGCCATCACTATTGCCTTGTGTTACTCCAAGCATGCAACTCATGCAACTCTCTTCCTTGCATGATGATCTGCAATATATTTGAAGAGTTTGGAATGAATTTCGGGCATGCAGTCAAGAGAAAATTTTAGAGAAAATTTGCGCTGAAGAAAGTGTTCTTCAACAAGATTGCTACTGTGAGTAATTCTCCATCATCCCTTGATTCAAGCTTGTTTTGAGTCCCACAACTCAATCTAGAGCACGAAGAGAATAGTGGGGAAGATCTTAAGATGGTTTGCAACAAGATTCGGAGAAGATTACAGTTGGAGATCATGCTTTGAAGATGTTCTAGAAAAGGTATGTCATGAAACTCACTTGTTTTCTGTAAGAGCATGCTTTATATTTTGCGAAAATTAATGAATTAGAGTGCTTAAATGATCTTTGTTGCTTCTGTTGTTGCTGATACATTCCTACATACTATTGTTTTATGCTCTAACTAGCAATTCTTCTTCTTTTTAGGCACGTTACATGAAGAACCAAAACACCGTATCATACTTAGTCCACCAAATTGGAAACCATGAAAGTGTTCACGACCTATTGTTCCTTTCAAAATTTCTCTTGAAACATTTTGACTCTAGTATCTAGTAATCCTTAATAGAACTATAGTCTCTTCTTCACCTCTTTCTTATTTACTAAAGCAACTTTAATCTCATACCTAAGAATATGTGCCTTGTGATAAAGTTTCTTCTAGGACCACCAATTTTATTCTCTTAATGCAAAACTTAATACTACTCCTTCATTGAATTTCCAATTCGCCTACCTTATCCTATGACTTAAACAAATGCAACATTTTCTTTCTTTCCATGATACCAAAACAAAATAGCCAACTTCCACTAACTTCTTTCAAGTCATTAAGCTAGCAATAATAACTGGTTTGGTACATAAAGCTTAAACATGAAGGCTTTTAAAAACACATTTTTCATAAAATATTCATTGACAGAACATACCTGCCAAGGACGAAGGATCCGTGAATGGGTCATAAGGGATATACATACTGGACTTACATTGTAAGTCAGTGTACAAAACCTAAAACTTAAGCTCTGATACCAACTGTAACGACCCAACCTTTCGAGTACTCTGACAAGGGTCATTACTCATAATTACACATTTACAATCAAAACATTTTGACTATTAAAGTAAAATTCATTAAAACAATGGAGACAACTTTCAAAATAATTTATAATTTTAATAAAATAAACAAATAGATAAAATCCTTTGTTTGGGACCCTTAAAACAACTAAAATAAATAACACTTAAACAGATAATTTTTTTTGACAAATCATCAAGTTTCACATCAAAACTTTTAAATAGCTTAAAAAATAAACATAGCGGAAGCAATTTCTTTGTCCCATATGACACGATCATAAGTCTCTTTCGTCACTCACTGGTTTGTTCGTATCTTTACATGAAAAACATAAAATATGAAAGGTTGAGTATAAAAATACTCAGTAAGTGAATCCCTACTGAGGCCATTTGAGTGAACTGTTAAACCCGACATAACATTAGCATAATGTACATAGCATAGCATAGCATGGCATGGCATAGGTAGTGCTCCTGTAAGAACACTAAATCAGTCGTAAGTGTGAACCCGAAGGAACATAAATCATAACAATAGTGGTGATCTCATAGGGACACCGAAACATTCATAAGTGGTGAACCCGAAGGTTCACTAACATAGGATGTACACAACCCGATAGAAGAGTTAACAACTACCCTTTAGCCTTTAGCATGCTTTTATGGTACCATCTAGTTAAATTTTTTATTTAACTTGAGTGTCCAATTCAAGGGTGTTCTAGTAGAAAATCACTTACCTCAATATAAACGAAGCAATCTAACCCTCTTAGCTTGAGAAACTTCTTGGTGCAAATCCCATAATCTTCAATATGAAAATTGCCTCTGAATCGACCTTAAAATTATTAGACAACTGTCTTTTGATTCAAAAATCCCTCAGGATCTTCAATTTGAATCCAAGACAACATGGGTAACATGAATTTAGTCCAAGCTTAATGGGTATCCAAAATTTTTTTCAAGAAAAATTCATAAACACTTACCTAAATCTCCAAAATCAATCTTTGATAATGTCGGACAATACGTTATGTCTATTAGAACTCCAATTTGATGCCCGAATACATGAGGGAGTTTAGTCTAAGATAAAACTCTAATTTCCCTCCCTTTGGAATGAAGTGAATGGTTTGGAATGAGGTGGATGATTGTATTTATAAAGGAAAAATACTCTTAATCCTAAACCATTTAGGATCCCATAACTTGAAGTAGTAGATAGATCAAATTTTTTTTTTGAATAAGATATTTTCACTAATTAGGAGATCCATATTTTAATTAATTAGAAAATCTATAATCTAATTAATTTGGGAATCCATATTCTTTTTTAATTAAAAATTGCACAATCTAATTATTAGAAATTCCATAATCTAATTAATTTAAATTAAATCCAAATTTCTCTTATCAACTCAATTTAAATTATTATCTTCTCTAATCTGGATCCAATTTAAATTAACTATCTTCTCTAATTTGGATCCAAATTCCAAAATTAAAGAGGAAAAAATTTAAAACCAAAATTTCTTATTTTTTTCCCTTCTTAAATTTCAAACTCCTTTTAATTTTCGAAATTCTAATTCTTTTCCTTTTCTTTCTCTTATCCTAATACAAATTCGGGGTGTTGCAAAATTATCAGTTTAGAAAGTGAGGGTTGGACTAATAAAATTTTTATCTAAATAATTGTATTCTTGAAGAAAGAAACCGATTTAGATTGGAGTATGAAAATCCTAATTAAAAAGCGTCAATTGAAATTACTAACCAATTATGTGTTGTTGATGTCAATTGTGGAGATCTCATGAACAGAAGACAAACAAATAATATTTGACGATGGTACATCCTTCCTTGATCGAATCTGTCAAGGTGGGTTTAAGACCTCCAAGGCAAACTAGTTAATACATACACTATGCATATGTTGGGCCTACCTTTACACAATGACTTGATAGAAATCACTTTAGAAAAAAGAGACTTTGTGGCTTGAACTCTTAGTCGATGGTCAATTAAGTCGAGTTTTTCATCTATGCACAAGTCTATTTGATCGATTGAGTCAAGCCTCCAAAGTAGATTTATTGTCGATTGAGAATAAAAAATAAAATCAGTAAAAAAAGATGAAAATTGAAAAATTAGATAAAATAAAAATTGAAATTGAAGATATGATCAAATTAAATATGATATCTGAAAAAAAAAATATATATTACATTTGGTTTTTAAAATTCGAAAAGTGTTGGGAGATAATTCGAGAAATCAAGATTCATGCCAAAAAAAATTGCAAATAGTAGAATTAGGTGCACTGTAATTGAAAATCCAGATGAGGGTATCAGAATCAGTTGACGCTAGCGGCTGAAGTTATATTTATAAAAAAAAACGAATTAACCCTAGCCGATTTGCATATTTATTAAGTATAAGAGTTGAATTCTTAGCCAAATTTTAAAAACTATGATCTCGTTTGATAACTATTTGGTTTTTTTTTAAAAAAAAAAATTAAGCCTATATACACTACTTCCATCTCTAAATTTCTTCCTTTGTTATCTAGTTTTTACCAATGGTTTAAAAAACTAAGCCAAATTTTAAAAACAAAAAAAGCATCTTTTAAAAACTTGTTTTTGTAATTAGAATTTGGCTAAGAATTCAAGCATTGTACTTGAAAAATATTCAAATCATTGTAAGAAATTGGGAGGAAATAGATATATTTTTTAAAAAAAGACAAAAATGGCTACCAAACAAGCCTAATTTTGTAGTATTCAATTTTTGGTATAGTTTTTAGAAGCATTGGAAAAAAGTAGATATTAAAGTAAGAGAAATTAGAGGTGGAATAAGAAGTGTTTATAAGCTTAATTTTAAAAAATAATTATAAAAAATAGACATATAGTTACCAAACAAGACCTTAGTTTTTTTTTTTTTAAATTAAGCCTATAATCATCTTTTTCATCACTTTTTTTTTTTTTTTTTTTTTTTGCTTTGTTATGTTATGTACTTTAATTTTTACAAATGTTTTAAAAAATTAAACCAAGTTTTGAAAAAAAAAAGTAATTTTTTAAAAATTTGTTATGTTTTTTAAAATTTAGTTAATAATTCAACTCTTTTACTTAAAAAAGTTGTATAACATTATAAGAAATTAAGAATAAATAAATTTATTTTCAAAAATTAAAAAAAAAATTAATTTAATCTTAATTTTCAAAATTTAACTTTGATTTTAACAACACTCACTCACCCACAATTTTATGGATTTGATGACAAAAAATTGAAAATCAAATGATTATCAAACATACTTTTAAAAACATGTTCCTAGAATGTACATTTGCTTTCGCTTAAAAGGGAAGTTTTACAAATATGGTTATCACCACCATATATAGTAATAAAATTTGAATCCATTAAATCATTTTACCGTTTTTCATTTTAGTGAGAGTTGATTAATTTTGTTTTGTTTGTTTGTGTTTTCCTTCCATACTTTTCACTTATGTTCGGTTGAAATTGAAAAATAAAAAATTACTTTTCTTCTTATTGTGATGGAATTTAAAAAAAAAAAAAAAAAAAAAAAAAAAAAAAAAAAAACCTCAGTACAATCCTATGAAAATGTAATTCTATTGTTATCCAAAAGGGATATAATCTCATTTTTATTCTTATTCCGGTAGACCATATAGTTTTTGTTTTAGTACAATAATTATAGAATGAGGATTGAACCTCTAACATCTAGAAACGAGGATTATACCAATATCTCCAGCCACATTCACCATGTCCTAGACCTTACAATTTATTTTTATTAGGAAAAATATCAATTTATACCCCCAAACTCTAGGGATTGTATCAATTTAAACTGTTAATTAAGTTGTATGAATTTAAACTCTAAACTTTGGGAGTTGCAATTTAAAGCTTAAACTTTGAGTGTTGTATCAATTTAAAGCCTATAAATTTAAACCATGAACTTTCATAAGTGTATCAATTTAAACCTTGAACTTTCATAAATATATCAATTTAAACCTTGAACTTTCATAATTGTATCTAAATAAAACATAATAGATTGTTTAAGTTGATAAAACTATGAAAGTTCACAGTTTAAATTGATAGCCTTATAAAAGTTAAGTGTTTACGTTGATACAATTATTAGTTTGGAGTTTAAATGGATACAACCCGAAAGTTTAGGATTTAAAGTGATACAATTATTAGTTAAGGGTTTAAAATAATACAATGTCCAAAGTAATGGAGTATAAATTAATATTTGCCCTTTTTAGTAATTACTTACACTCCGTTTTTGTAACAATTTCGTCTTCTTTTGATTAAGCCTATTTTCTCCTTATTTCTTAAAATGATTTGACATCATTCTTATATACAATGATTAAGTTTTTAGCCAAATTCCAAAAACAAAAACAAGTTTTCAAAAGCTAATTTTTTTAGTTTTCATAATTTAGCTTAGTTTTTTGAATTATTGGTAAAAGGTAGATAACAAAAAGAAGAAATTTGGAGGTGAAAGTAGTGTCTATGTGCTTAATTTAAAAAAAAAAAAACAAAAAATCAAATGATCAAATAAACCTAAACTTAATTTTGTAATTTACTTTATTTCATCCATAAATGAGACCTATGTTCTTGTTATTAGTTATCTTTCATCTATTTTCTCTCTTTTTTATGGTTCTATGATTTTTATTCTAATAAAATAACATCATAGTAATCTATTCTTTTAATTTCTATATAAAATTAGAATTTTATACTTAATATGTTAATTATGTAACTATTTGATAAATAAGTATTCAAATAGAGTTCATTGTAACTAAATATTGTAACAATAAATATAATATAAACTGGTGTAAAAAATCAAACTTTCAACTAATAAAAGTAGTAAGTATAGACCTATTTGAAAATATTTTAATGGATAAGATGCTTATTACAAATGTAGATGGTTTGATATCTCTCCATTTGAATTTTTTATCTTGAAAAAGGAAAAAGTAATAAATGCATTACCTTTTTAACTTTAAATTAGCCTTAATTCTACCATACATAGAACAAAGCTTGACAGCATATGAGCTAGGGAGATTTTGAATATCTCAACTCTTGGTTGAGATCATATATCTTTAACACAATTGAATCATACTCATGTTGAAATCCATAAAGAGCAAAGTTACATCAACAAGAACAGTAGTTTCAATGACCATCAAGATGCCAAAATCCCAACTCCATATCTTCCCCTATATAAGAGGCTCACAATTCACAACTTTTTCACACAAACAAAGCTAAAGATTCCCTAATTCTCTAGACCTCCACACTCGTTTTTCAACAAAAAATAATGGCGGCAAAGTCACTTGACATATCCACAATGAAGCTCGCGTTTGTATTTCTTGTCTGCATAGCCATTTTAGCACCATCGACGACAATGGCGAGCACGACAACTGCAACACCTGGTCCATCAGTACCACAAAATTTCCCTTTTTCTAAATGTGCTCCTTTTATTTTAGAGGCAACGTTGTGTGTGGTAGATGTTATCAAGTTTCCAGTTGCTCCTCATCCTTCTTGTTGCAAAGCCATTTCTAAGCTCAACGACTGTGCCCCTGAAATCTACCAAAAGATTCCTCCTACTGACATGGATGTGATTAAGAAGATTTGTAGTTTGTAAAGAGGTTTTAGCTTCTTAAACTAAAAGTTTCCTTAATGAATTAGAATATGATGAATATGAAAGTTATATGATAATAATGAGTTTGTTTTTCCCCTACAGTTCAATGTTCTTGTAAAATCTGGTAAGGAGGAATGGATTTCTTATCCTTTTGAATGAGAATGAGCATTTTCCCACCTTTTATTGAATATTGTTTGTACTCTGTAGACTTCATCCCGTACTCAAAAAAACAATGTTATATATGATAAATTTTTTATGACATGTTCAAGAGTGAATATAAAATTATTAAAATCATTCATCATTTTTTAAATTATTCGAAAAATAATTTTAATAATAATTCAAAATAAATTTTAATGATATGAAAAATATGTTTAAAAGTGTAAATTAATTAAATATCATTTTTAAATTATTAAGAATGTATATTGGAGTTATTTTAAATATTTCAAAAGTGATTTTAGCCATTTTAAAATCACTCTTAATATATGCACTAATTAAAAGAGAACACAATTTATGGATGGAAAATGTGTTATAAAATATATTTTAAAAAGTTTAATTGCAAATGCACTCTAAGATAAGGTTTCAATTTTATTCTTCAATTTGGAAAAATAATCCTCAAATGACTCTTGTTGTTTAAAAGTTTATGTTTTGCTAACTATAATTACAGCTTTGTTTCAATTTGTTAATTAATTTTGATTCTGTAGAACATTATTTTAGCACTACTGACTTTTTCAGTACTTTAAATAGTTTAAATTTAAAAGTGAGTTTTTTTTAAAAATTTTTTTTTTTGACAAAATTGGTATCTTAATAATTAAACCTTATTTAGTAATAGTTGCATGTTTTTGTTTTTCTTCCAGTTTTTTTAACTTTATGATAATGCTGGGTTTTCTTACCTAACTTCTAGCTATTTTTTTAGTGCTATTTTCTCTAATGAAACCTTACAGTATATAATACCTATGTTCTCAAAAAAAATATCATTTCAGTCTTTTTATACTTTGAACCTCATTTATATAGTCCAAACATTTGAAAACATCTAAATTTTAATTCTTGTATTTTTAATAAACTTAGTTCAAATAAATTTAGTGTGATCAAAACAAGAAAATAAATGTTTGAAGTTTGTAGAAGGGATAGAGACTAAATATTAAAAAAATGAGCCAAATCCTTAATTATCCCATCCTTTTATTATTTCATTATACAAATATTCAAAAATTAAAATATAATCTACTGTGATTATGTAAAAAATTGTATCAAAATCAACCTAATTCAATTCGCATAGTGTTGAAACGGTAAAAAAATATTAATCGATGAAGATTCAATTATCCACCTTAAAAAAAATACTCAGAGCCTAACTTTAATTTAATTGTTGCAAAAAAAAACTTTAATTTGGTTAATGTGGTTTTCTATTCTTTAAAATACTGAAAAACCTGTTTCTAAAATTTAGATTTCATTGAATATTTTGTTGTACTATGACTTTTGTGGCCTTCAACAGTTCAAAAGGAAAGTTTTTACAAATTTGGTATCTCCATGACCATATATAGTAATAGAATCTACTTTTGTTTTGTTTGTTTTTTTTTTTTTTTTTATGTTTTGTTTATTTTTTATTTTTAAATTTTATTTTTTGAAGATTTTTATTTCATGTTTGTTTTTTTAAAAAGACTTAGTCTCCTTCTCGGTTTAAAAATAAAATAACTGAAAAGAATAAATAAATATATATATATATATTTACTTGGGATGGTTGTGATCATATCAATACATTTGAGTCAAATTCACTTTAGCGAAAAGACTTTCATTCCCATAAATTTTGAGTCTAGTTTCCATTAAGTCTCGAGATTTGAGAACGGTGCACTAAATTGATTATTATAGTAAATTATTACCATCGATGGGTTATAATAGTGGGTAGGTTATACTAGTCTATGTTCAGAGTGCAAATTATTTTAGTTTAGATTATAGTAGTATGTGTCTAGAGTGTTAACTATTTTAGTCCGGATAGAAAATAGTAAACAGATAAAAAAGATGGAAAGAGATGATGAGTAAGAAATACTAAATATCATAACAAAGAAAGATTGAAAATAGTAATATTATAGTTAAATTATAGGTTATAATAGTTGAAAACGCTAACTATTATAATTTGAGCCTCCTGGACTATAATAGTCCGCTCCACCTAATTGAAGTTGGGGCCCAAACACCTCTTGAAAGTTTATTTTGGTTTTCATTTAATCTCTATGATTTCAAAAGTTATTATATTTTACCGTGAAGCTTTGAGTTTAATTTTCATATGGTTCCTTTGTTCAATATTTTACATTTTCACCCTTAAATTTTCATAAATGCTCACCTTAGATATCTGGCATTAACTTTTAGTTAATTAATTTAAAGTAATTGCAGTGTAATAGTTTTAATTAATTTAAATAGTGACATAAAATTAGTAAAAATAAATTTAATTATAATTATTTTAAAATAATTAATATACATTAATATCAATGACCGAAAGTGAGTATTTAGTGAAAGATCAAGAGTGAAAATGTCAATTTCGAAACATAGAGATAATGAAACAAAACTTCAAATTCAAGGATACAAATGTAAAATTTTGAAACTGAAAACCTAATAAAAATTTAAATTCAAAACTCAAAAGGTAAGAGTAAGAAACGAAGTAGACTTAAAACTTACGGACAGAAAAGAGTATTTTTTCTTAAAATAAACCGATGAGTCCTATCTCATTTCTATTTCTATTACTAGAGGCTTTACTACATGCTATGCATGCGATATTTTATTTTATATAACCATATATTAATTAACAAATAAAAAAGTTAACAAATAAATGGATAAATATAAATTTGAAAAAAAAAATAATATGAAAATTGATAATAATATTGAATATATAAAATAAGTATTAAAAATGTTTAAAAAATAATAGTTGTTGTGAACTTGAGGAAAACAACGGGAAGACAGATACCAATAAAATATAATATAAAATAAATAAATATTAAAATAAATTAAACATAATATATAAATTAACAAAATAAGATAAATTAACAAAATATAAAATATGAAATTTCTCTAAATTCTCCACTTTCTCTACCAAATGCCACTATTTATAGGGAATTTGGCAAGTAGGAGGTGGATTAAATGGATACTAATAATGTGTAATATTGAGACACATAAACAACACTTTGGGAAATGAGGGCATGATACATGATCAATGGACACTAAGCATGAGCATCTAGTTGGCATCTGTTATCATAATATTTATAATACTCCTCCTTAGATGCCCATTATTTAAATGAAAAACATACCTCGTTAAAACCTTACTAGGAAAAAATCCAATGAGAAAAATATCATAGTGAAGAAAAAAGTGTACATATTTCATATAATTTATACTCCTAAAAAATATATTTACTCCCCCTCACTGAAACATACGGAAACATCACTTGAGATCTCTGAGTTACCGCATTCCAATGTTGTCCACCAGCTTTTCAAAGATTACGGTAGGTAATGTCTTTGTAAATAAGTCTTCCAAGTTATCTTTTGAACAACACTACTACAAAAACAATGTTTGTTGATATTTTTTAAATGTCAAGTGTCACTTTTCTTAAGTTTTAAAAAACGTCAAGGAAACCAATATCAAGAATGTAGATTTTCTTGACCTTTTTAAAGCGTCAAGAAAAGTGACTTTTGACATTTAAAAAACGTCAAGAACAGTGACACTTGACATATTTGAAATGTCAAGAATATAAGCGTTCTTGACAAGAAAAAATGTCGAGATCTTTTTCAACTTGACGATAAAAAAACATCAAGATATATCATACTTGACATATTAAAAATGTCAAGAATATAAGAGTTCTTGATCTGTTCAACATGTCAAGAATATCTATCATCTTGACACGTTCAACATGTCAAGCCTGCTTGTGATTTGCTTTTAGAAAAATCTCTAATATTGACGTTTTTAGCTATAAGCTCCTGTATTTTGATCCAACAACAACATTTGGTATATATATGTCATATATTCATCAATCAAATAAACAATACACACATTTTCAATCTTATATATCAACAAATTTCTACCAATATCTTTATAAAAACTTCAGTTCTTTAACATTGTCATTATTACAAGCTCATAAAGCATTTCTAAGTTAAAAGAATATGGAAAACCCCATATGAAAAATTCCAACATTATAGTCAACCCCATAAGAAATTTTAAAAGTACAACTATCAACCCCTATATGAACATTTTCTATGGTACAATCAAACTCCATCCCCTCTATGAACAATTAAAAAAAATTACACCTATCAATCCTATATGAAGTAATCCTAGCCAAATCTCGCTTATCCATCTTCTATCTAAAATTTAATCATCTATATTTGGTCTTCCATAATTCTAAAACATAGAAAGTAGATCTAGACTAGTAGACAATTCTAAAACTCATCCATCTTCTACATAAAACTCAAGTGAATATTCTTGAGTCTTGTGGTATCGAACTTCCATCAATACAAAAGAAATTTCTCATAAAAGAGCAACAAAACTATAGAGAATATGAAGGATTTTGTAAGTTAATTAGAAGATTATCGACAGTCCCATATGGACACTTCAGAAAAAATATAAGGAACATAATTCTAACAGTCAACTTAATATGAACGGTTTCAAAATTTTCTAACACTAAAGGTCCTGCCTTGTTGTAGCGTTGTAGAGCAAATCACAGGCATTGCAAACCATGTTTATAACAGCTTGCAGGATACTACTCCCACAACCATCCAGTCGCCTAATCTCTTTATTCTTTAATCAAACTCATACAAAAAATTCCTAGGATTAGTTGGGTTTATTTCACCTTTTAGGTGAAAGCCCAAATTAAGGCCCAAGGCCCATTAGGCCCAAATCATTTTTTTTAAAACAATAACCCTTGCAGCTGCCGTTTCTGTGGGAGTTTTACGCAAGCCGAGAGTTTCAACAGCAGAAGAAAATTAGATTTTTTGGTATTCCAATCAGTAGCATTTTTCAGCCATTTAGGGATCGATTCGTAGTTCGATCGAGTTAAAATTTTGACAGCGTGTTCTTGACACGAGGGTCTTTAATCTGGACGTTGGAGATTTTGTTTGGAACTACCTACAGTTAGATACCGTGGGTAATTGGTTGCCAATTCAAGTGAGACATTTCTAATTTTATTCTCCTCAAGTTGTTGTTGTTTGTTGCCAAGATTGTTGTTAATCTTGAGATATTTACTGTGTACGCCTCTAGTTGTGACTAGGGAGAACTCGTTGTAACCCATTATGGATTATAGTAGAGATTTTGACTTCAGTCCGTGGTTATTTACTCCTCACATTGAGGGGGATTTTCCACGTTGCATCCTTACTTGACTATTGTTGTTATTGCTGGTTGATTAATATTTTATTAGATTCACACAAAAGTGGGATAATTAATTAAAAAATATAGTGTTTATCCCAACAAAGTGGTATTAGAGCCTTGGTTATGTTAATCGGGTTTACCTTTGTTGAATATGGATACTAGTTCGGCTAAGATGGTTACCCTTAATGGGTAAAATTATCAAGTTTGGGAAAGAAAGATGGACTATGTGGAACAAGTTTGAGTCGCTATGTGCGCCTAAAACTGGTAATAATAAAATGTTTCTAATCAAACAAATGATGGCATTTTGAAGTATTAAGATGGAACACCCATGTTAGATCAGTTGAATACATTCCAGTGTATCATTAGTCAGCTATCTAGGATGAATATCAAGTTTGAGGATGAGATACATGGATTATGGGTCCTTGGTATATTGTCGGACTTATGGGAGACATTTAGAACTTCCTTATCGAACTTAGCCCCAAATGGTGTACTAAATATGGACTTAGTAAAATGAGAAGAAAGCCACAAGGCTCTTCTTCACAATCAGATGTTCTTGTTACTGAAAGAAGTGGGAGGAGTAAGAGTAAAGGTTCGACGGAGAAAGACAAAAAAAAAGTAAAGGTGGCCGGTTTGCAAATGTTGAGTACCATTATTGCCATGTGAAAGGGCTTATAAAGAAGCATTGTCGAAAATTTAAAAGGGACAATAAAAATGATAAAGACAAAGAAAAGAAGAATGTCGATGACAGTGATGCAGACACAATTATTGTAGCCACCGAAGATTTTTACATCTTATTTGACAGTGATATTATAAATCTTGCTATGCAAAAGAGCAGTTGGGTGATTAACAGTGGTGCCTTAGTTCATGCTACATCAAAAAGGGATTTCTTTGCATCCTATACACCTGGTGATTTAAGCTCTGTTAGGATGGGTAATGATGGATCAACAAAAGAAGTTGGCATCTGAGATGTACACTTGGCGAATAAGAATGGTTCTAAGCTGATTTTGAAGAATGTGAAGCACATTCTTGATATTCGCATGAATTTGATTTCTCTAGGTAAGCTTGATGATGAAAGTTTTTGCAATACCTTCTATGATGGTAAATGGAAACTTACTAAAGGTTCTATGGTAATAGCTATGGGAGAGAAATATTCCTCACTGTATTATATGGAGGCTAAGATCAATGATTGCGATATAAATACAGTGAATGATGAAGAGAGTGTTGAACTTTGGCATAAAAGTCACATGAATGAGAAGAGTTTGAAGATTTTAGCCAAGAAAAATCATCTTCCTAATATAAAGAGTACACCCTCAAAAAGGTGTCCTCATTGTTTGGTAGGAAAGAAGACTAGAGTTACTTTTAAGTCATCTTAGCATTCAAGGATACGAAATGTAATAGATTTGATACATTCTGATGTGTGTGGTATTATGAAAATAAAAACACTTGAAGGTGTGTCATATTTTGTGTCGTTTATTGATTATCATTCAAGGAAAACATGGGTCTATACGTTAAAGACTAAAGATCAGGTATTACAGATGTTTAAACAGTTTCATGCCCTTATTGAGAGAGAAATTGGTAAAAAGTTGAAGAGTATTAGGACTAATAATGGAGCTGAGTATTTGATGAGTATTGTAAAAATCATGGTATTCCACATCAAAAGACACTTCCGATGACTCCTTAGTTAAATGGCATAGCTGAGAGAATGAACAGAATATTAGTTGAGAGAATGAGGTGCTTGCTTTCAGAATCACAGTTATCACAATCGTTCTAGGGTGATGCATTGAATATAGTTGTACATGTTTTGAATCTCACACCATGTGTTCCTTTGGGATCAGAAGTTTCAAATAGAATATGGTCAAATAAGGGTATATCTTATGATCACTTGCGTGTCTTTGGTTGTAAAGCTTTTGTTCATGTTCCTAAAGATGAGAGATAGAACCTTGATGCAAAGACTAGACCATATGTATTTCGTAGCTATGGCCAAGATGAGTTTGTTATAGATTATATGATCCTGTACAAAAGAAACTCATAAGAAGTTGAGATGTTGTGTTTGTTGAAGACCAAACAATACTAGACATTGAGATGACAAATAAAAAAGAGTCTGAGCACAATGATGATCTGATTGATTTAAGTTCAGTTTCTTTGACACAACCTTCTACACCAATAGAAATGAGGTTCAGGATGATCAATTTGTTGAAACAGATGAGGGTTTTGAACAGGTTGAGGTAGATGATTGTAACGCCTGGATCCTTACACATTATGATCCGACCGCTACGACATGCATACTTAGACTTTTCTATCATGAGATGAGTTCTAGTGAAAATTTCAAAGAACATATCTAAATTTTATTAATTAGATAAAAAAAAACTATATGAAAAGTTGATTTATCAAAACACCAGGATTCATAAAACAATAGCGTGGTGGTATAAAATGCATATACCTATAATAGTGAGTTTGATGGTTGGCCATTTGAGCGACGTCCAATTCTGCCATCTACACTGTGTCCTTACCTACAAAGTCTGTAAAAATATAGGATGAGTATATAATATACCCAGTAAGTAGTTCTCACGTAGGGTAGTGACCAAATGCACAATCACAAGCAACATGTCATGAAAACATATAGTTGGGACCGAAAACGTATAATAACATGTGGAGGTCGGTTATGCTTCCAACATAAATCTCTCCGCCCTGATAGGAAGATGAGAACCTAAGCAAAAACTAACCCATCTGATGATTAGCGGGTCATGCAGTCAGTAGGGCCAGAGTCGCATCCAACATCAACCATTAGCATAAACGTAATATTGGACTAGAGGGGTGCAACCATACATACCCTGCTAGTCCCTAGCATAAACATAACGTAAGATTAAGCTAGAAGGGGTGCAACCATACATGCCCTGCCAGCCCTGGAAGCATAAATTTCTCCGCCCTGATAGGAAGATGAGGACTTAAGCGGAAACTAACCCATCTGATGATTAACGAGTCATGCAGTCAGTAGGGCCAGAGTCGCATCCAACATCAACCATTAACATAACGTAAGATTGGACTGGAAGCATAACTTACACCTAATTAAAACTTGATTTTAACGTAACCGTGAACAAACATAATGCATGGGGTCCCTTGTAGAGAAACGTGTTCTAAATATGTAATGCAATATAACAATTAACATAACCATGCAACATAATAAAGGTACACTACCATAGAAAATTTAAGGAGAAGGTGAGATAAACTACTTACCTTAACTGTGATCTAATTGTTCCTTATTATTATTTATGATTTGATCAATAGAGCTTTCCCTTTTTAAACTAGAAGGAAATTTGGGCAGCACCTTACCCGAGCTTTTCTCTTTTAGCCTCACAGAACTTCCTCACTCACACTTACTCTTTCACACGATTCTTTGTTACTGAGATTTGTTTGAAAATGGATTAAATCTTCGGCAAAGGGTCCTATTTATAGTAGTTTTCAGCTCTTCTCAGTGTGACAAATCATCCTACAGGTGGCTTCTTTAAAATTACATAGGGTTTAAGGATTCCTCTCAATAAGACACCTAATCTTGGCTAACGTTTGCCCTTACGTCATCATTCTTTGTTTGTATTCAATTTTAGGGTTTTTCTAAGGCCAAATTCAACGCATAATCCATGCTTCTGTCCAAATCTCACTCTCTTTATTCTCAGAATCTCGCTCTCACCAGCTTTCTCGCTGTTTTGGCTCTCGCGACTCTCGCTCTCGCTATCGCTACTCTCGCTCTGGCTCTCACTGGTCTCGCTCTCGCTCTTGCTCTTGCTCCCGCTTCTGCTCCCGCACTTTCCTACTGTCTCGCTAAGAATCTCGCTCTTTTTAACTCTTTCAAATTTTAAGAGTATATGGGCATTCACCTCCAATTCTTCCAATGAGTAGTGTCCAAACAAAAGTTATCTACTGCCCGTTGTCTCTTGAATTGGCTAGCGTCCAATCTTCCAATTAATCCTCCCTGATTCTACTCCCTTATTCATTATTTTTGGATAATTAATAAATTTCCAATTAATCCAATAAATTTCCAATTTCCAATTATTCATTTTTTTCCTTCTTCTAAATTTCCACCCGTTTAAATAAAATTTCGTCTTGCTTATTATTTGACATTTAATTTCCTGTATGCGTACAAATCTGGGTTGTTACAATGATAGTGTTCAGGAACAGGTTTCAGAAACAAAAGTTCCTACAGATGTTTCACTCAAGAGATCTATCAGAGATCAACGTCCGTCAACAAGATATTCAGCTAATGAATATTTACTATTAACTGATGGGGGAAAGCCTGAGAGTTATGAAGAGGGCATAGAAGATGAGCACAAAAAAGTGTGGATTAACGTCATGAAAGATGAGATGAAGTCTTTACATGAAAACCACAGTTTTGAGCTTGTGAAATTGCCAAATGAAAAAAATTGCACTGAAAAATAAGTGTGTTTATAGAGTGAAACAGGAAGAACATACCTCAAATCCATGTTACAAAGTGAGATTGATTGTTAAAGGGTTCAGTCAGAAGAAATGTGTCGGCTTTGATGAAATTTTTGCTCCAGTTGTCAAGATGTCTTCTATACATGTAGTTTTGGTTTTGACAACTAGTCTTGACTTAGAGGTTGAGCAGATGGATGTTAAGACTGCATTTCTTCATGGGGACATAGATAAAGAAATCTACATGGAACAACTAGAGGCTTTTGAGCATAAAGGAAAATAGCATCTGGTGTGTAAATCGAAGAAAAGTCTTTATGGGTTGAAATAGGCACCGAGGAAGTGATGTAAGATGTTTGAAATAGGCCCAAAAATTATCTGATGATGATTTTACTATATTATTGCTTTATGTTGATGAAATTTTGATTGTTGGCAGAAATGTTTCGAGAATTGATAGGTTAAAGAAATAATTGAGCAAATCATTTGCCATGAAGGATTTGGGGCCAACAAAGAAAATTCTTGGAATTCAAATAGTTCGAAAAAGAGCTTCGAAAAAGTTGTATATGCCATAAGAGAAATACTTGGAGAAGGTACTTGAGCGTTTCAACATGAGTAAAGTGAAACTGGTCAGTTCTCTTTTATCTAGTCACTTCAAACTGAGTACAAACAGAGTCCTTCTTTAGATAAAGAGAAGGAAGATATGAGCAAGATCTCTTATACTTTAGCAGTGGAAACTCGATGTATGTCATGGTATGCACTAGATGTGATATTACTCACGATGTTGGGGTTAGTCATTTTATGTCCAATCCTTGGGAGGTAGTCAAGTGCATTATGAGATATTTGAGAGGTAATTCCAATTTGAAGCTCACATTTGGAGGTGGAAAGCTACTTCTTGCTGGATACACTGATTTAGATATGGCAAGAGATCTAGACACCAGAAAGTCTACTTTCGGTTACTTGGTGACATTTCCAGGTGGTGCAGTGTCTTGGTAGTCAAGGTTGTAAAAGTGTGTTGCACTTTCTACAACTGAAGTAGAGTATATTGCGGCAACAGAGGCTTGGAAAGAGATGTTGTGGATGAACTGCTTTATATAGGAGTTTGGTTTCAAGCAAAAAAGATATGTGATATACTGCGATAATTCGAGTGCTACTCATCTTGGTAAGAAATGCTACATTTCATTCTAGAACAAAGCATATAGATGTGAGGTATCACTAGGTGAGAGATGTTTTGAATAATGAACTGTTTGAGGTTGAGAAGATACATACGAATCGTAATGGATCCGATATGTTGACGAAGAATCTACCAAGAGAGAAGCTTGAGTTTTGTTGTTCCATCGTGGGGATGACAAGTTCCTCCACAAAGTGAAATAGAGGGAGATTTTTCGGGTTTATTTCACCTTTTTGGTGAAAGCCCAAATTAAGGCCCAAGGCCCATTAGGGCCAAATCATTTTTTTAAAACTTAATAATCCTTGTAGCCATCGTTTGTGTGGGAGTTTTATGCAAATCGAGAGTTTAGACCAAAAGCGTTTTCAGCCATTTAGGGATCGATCCGTGGTCCGATCGAGTTGAAATTTTGACAGATTGTTCTTGACACGAGGGTCTTCAATCTGGACGGTGAAGATTTCTTTTGGAGCTACCTACAATCAGATACCGTGGGTAATTGATTGCCAATTCAAGTGAGACGTTTCTAATTTTATTCTCCTCAATTTGTTGATGTTTGTTGTCCAGATTATTAATTTTGAGATATTAACTGTTTATGCCTCTAGTTGTTACTAGGGAGAACTCGTTGTAACCCATTATTGATTATAATGGAGATTTTTACTTCGGTCCGTGGTTTTTTACTCCTCACATTGAGGAGGGTTTTCCACGTTAAAATTATTTTCTTTGCATCTATAAATGCATATGGTAACAGATTTGCTATATTTTGCAAATGAATTATCTTCTGAACTTCAAGTTCACATTGATCTGTCGGGGATCTAAATGAGACAATAACAATACATTTCCATGTAATTTCTTTTTCCAACTTCTTAATTCCTCCCCATAATGTTGATAAGTTTATCTCATTAAAATGACAATCAGCAAATTATGTAGTAATACATCACCTGTCAGGGATTCGAGATATTTGATAATTGATGAGGAATCATATCCAACATATATTCCTAACCTCCTTTGAGGACTCATCTTAGTACATTGTGGTGGAGCAATTGGAACATATACTGCACATCTGAAAATTCTCAGATGGAAAATTAACTCATGATCATAAGTTAATTGTAATGGTGAGAACTTATGATAAGATGCTGGCCTAATGAATACAAGGGATACTGCATGCAAAATAGCATGTCCCCATACAGATGTAGGTAGCTTAGCTCTCATAAGCAATGATCTAACAATTAACTGAAAACGTTTTATGATTGATTCTGTTAAACTATTTTTGTGTATGAACATGAGCTATAGGATGTTCAACGCTTATCCCAATTGACATACAATAATTATCAAAAGTTTGTGATGTAAATTCACCAGCATTATCAAGATGAATGATATTAATTGTATAATCAGGAAATTGTACTCTTAACTTAATTATTTGAGCAAGTAATCTTGCAAATGCAAGATTTCGACTTGATAATAAGCAAACATGTGATCGTTTGCTAGATGCGTCTATTAATACCATAAAATATTCAAATGACCCACTTGATGGCTTAGTAGGTACACATATATCACCATTAATTCGTTCTAAAAATATAGGTGATTTAGTCCCCACACTTTAACTTATGATGGTCTAATGATTAATTTGCCTTGAAACCAAGCACCACATGATAATTCATTAGATTGAAAAATTTTCTAACTCTTCAACGAGTGTTCATTTAAATTCTCAATAATTCTTTTCATCATTATAGACCCTGGATGACCTAATCTGTCATGACAAATTGTAAACATATCTGGATTCATGAACTTCAGGTTCATTGTTGCATATGTTTTAATTACTCGTATATGAGTATAATATAATTAAAAAGAAAAAGCAGACAACTCTTCCAGTATACATTTTTCATATGAGAAAGTAGATATGAGATAAACATACTCCATATTATTCTTTCTATTAGTCTCAATATGGTAGTCGTTGCAATGTATATCTTCAAAACTAAGTAGATTTCTCTTTGTTGGCTAGAAAATAATGCATTGTCAATCATAAATTGTTTCTCCAGGCAAAATAATATATTTTTTCCAAATTCTTCAATTAGGTTTGCAGAACTTGATATTGTATTGACTTTTGCTTCCAGCATTGTCCGTTTGGAAAAATATTTTCTACTTGTAAGTATTGTTTGTTAGTTGTCATGTCTGTCAGACATAGATCTTTATTACTCATTTTTTAGTCACTCAAAGTATGAAAATTATCCAGGTTTCTTCATTAAAAGAAAATAATCATAATAAAAAAAACAACATTTGGAATATACAAAATTTAACAACCGAGAAAAACACATGAAAACAAAAATAAAAAAACAGACAACATTAATACTAAATATTTTCAAAATCAAAAGAAATGCTTGTTATGCCATCAACTGTGTCAATTTTCTCTTTAAGACATTTGAAAAATGTGCCACATCCAACCCTATTATATTGGATGGGTAAAATATCTCATTATCCTGCTATACAAAATCCTCTTCCACATTTTTTCCTTTTTCCTTCAGGGGGGCTTCATAGAGATCAACTAAGTGTTTTGACATACGACAGGTATATGACCAGTGCCCAATCATTCTACATTGGAAACATTTATTTTCAATATTTTTTGAACTATTATCTTGTGGAGCTTTTCCTTTGTGATCATCATTTTGTGTGGTTCTTTTGAAATTTGAATGATTAGAACGACCACTACGAAAATAATATTATTTCTTCCTCTGCCATGGTCATGACCTCAACCACGATTATTATTACAATTCATAGCATTCACTTCAAGGAATGGTCTCGTCTCGGTTGTCAAGATTCATAATTTTTCATCCACGATTATTAAAATTTATAACATTTACTTTAGGGAATGTTGTTGTTCTAGTTGGTTAAGGTTTTTATTTTTTTAATCGATAACTCGTTATTTTATTCATCCACGAGAAGACATCAGATGAATGCATAATACTTTTAAAATATTTCTCTCGATATTGCTATTGTAGGAGCATATCCGAAATGTAGAAAAATATCTTCTCTAACATATTGATTTAAAATTTTGGGGCCTCACAATTTATGACGATCTGTAGGACCAAAAATTGTTTTCTGATAATCACAATTTATGGCATTTTGGTGTATTTCTACATCAAACACTCATGAAAAATAATTTTTACCATTAATATCAAATGCTACAAATTCTAATTTTGTAATTTTTTCATAGTAACGCTATTACAAAATATTATATTTATATTAAAAATTTAATATATATAAAATATGTAAAATAACATTTTATTTATTGATTATAACGAATAAAGAAAAACCGACATACCTTTAGGACCTACCTTTAGTGAAAAAATAATAGGAGATCGTGCTGATAACGTGTTGTGAACTTGAGGAGCATAATAGGAACACAGATGCCAATAAAATATAATATAATATTATAATAAAAATAAATAAATATTAAAATAAATTAAACATAATATATAAATAAACAAAATAAAATATTAACAAAATATAAAATAAAAAATTTCTCTAAATTTCCACTTTCTCCAATTTTCATGGAATTTGCCTAATTTGTGTGTTCTCCAAACCCCACCAAAATGCAACTATTTATAAGCAATTTGGAAAGTAGGAAGTGAATTATATAGATACTAATAATGTATATTGTTGAGACATATGGACAACACTTTGGAAAATGAGGACATGACACATGTTCAATGGACACTAAGCATGAACATGTAATGGACATCTATTATCATAATATTTATAATAATAGTAAGAAAGATGAAAACTTTACTCAAAGATACAATTCTTTGGATATACTATTGTGTCACTTTGATAAATTAAAGGATAAATTGTCTGGTAGTCCTCCACTTTAAAGTTTGTTCAGTTTTAGTCATTATAGTTACAATTGTCCAATTTTAATACATGTACTTTTCATAAATCTTAAATTTAGTCTCCACTATTAGATTTATTTTAAATTTAGTATTATTATTAGTGTGTCCATATTATGTAAGTTTAAGCCCTCTTAATCATGTGTTTAAATGCATATTAGTGATAATGGAAAAGAACGAACAAAGTATACTTAATGAAGTTTGCATTTAAAAGATTACTAGGGTAGAATTCTCTAAGTGTTGCGTGATTATGCGTCCAGATAACGGACGTGGTTGACGCCAGTGGGAAGACGGAAAAAACGGTTAAGTATGTGAGGTAGGCGTTCCGAGCCCTGATGAGTTCACGAAGGAGAACGCATGGAAGATGCGGCAGGAGTAACACTAAGGTAAATGGTCAGATGGTCTGTGAGATAAAAGATGTATGTTTGACTAAGGGCCACCTCGGCTGTTGAGCTTGTAAGGGCTGTGAGGTTAAGGCTTATGCGGCAGATAAAATCTTATGCATAAGCTTAAGAGGATATCGGATTGTGCAATGAAGGTAAGAAGAGTGGATGAGTAACATGCGTTAATTCAGGGGCTTAAGTTGTGAAGACATGATGCCAAAGCGGAGAAGCGATAACCGAGAAAGGCGAATGCGTTGCGAATATAACACATGTGATGGTTTAGTAACCAGGGCGTTGGAGAAGAGATGAAAGATTTCGACTTAAATCACAAAATTTAGTGGGACAGCTATCATGTTTAGATGTTCTAAACATCTTTAGTGGGTTAGCTGTCATGTTTAACACGCATAATTAACATGCATTTTCAAGTATATAAGGAAGGATGAAAGAATGACTCGGTTTGGTTAATCTGATTGTGCTAAGAGGGAAGAGTGCAACTAACTTAGAAATCTCACAGAGGTGTAGAGGGCTGAAACTTGAACAATTCTCCAAGTGTTCAAGAGCTCGTGGACATGATCAAGCAAGGTGGAAGATTGGCAAATTGTGGGCTTATTAGGAGGAATTGACAGCTCAAACTTCAAGGTAAGGAAGTTTAGATATTCATGATTAAGTTTGTAGAAGGAAGTTTCTTGAATTGATACCTAAAATTCAAGTTATTCATACGAAAAATTGAAGTCTAGAAATTAGTGGTTGAATAAGCAGGCAACTGCTTACAAAGAATAAGCAGGCAGCTGGAAGCTCCAGTTGGGGCGTTGATTAACACACGAACGTGTATGCCTGTAGTGTGTGCAAGAGGAGAAT
This sequence comes from Benincasa hispida, assembly GCF_027475165.1. Taxonomy (NCBI): domain Eukaryota; kingdom Viridiplantae; phylum Streptophyta; class Magnoliopsida; order Cucurbitales; family Cucurbitaceae; genus Benincasa; species Benincasa hispida. The sequence goes on along the minus strand of NC_143479.1, from coordinate 21,658,048 downwards.
GCATGACCACAAGGGAGAGTTTTAGCTGAAGTTAAAATAGACGCGTGGGAAAAAGCGCAGCACATTAACACAGAAAAATGCCTATAGGAGAAGCTGATCAACCAAGTGGGGAAGTAACACAAGACAGTGAGTGACAAGTTTTAATAAATGTTTTTTCTACGTGATTTTTATGGTCAATTTAAACCCATAGGTATTTCATATGTTTATACCATGATCTTCCAACGCATGCTTTTCAAACGAATATTAACGCATGATTCATATTTCTGCCACCACTTCTATCCTCGTCGCCACCGCCACCCCCTGCTTTTGATCAGGCCTGCGACTGTACTTCTACCCTGTGTAAATTGAAAAAATGTGGATGTTTCCGAAGAAGGCTCGCATGTATTGATGCATGCAGAAGCAAAGGGAAAGAAGATTGTCGCTCTCCGCTTAACACGTTGGTAGATCAACCATCAAATTGGATTGATCACTACTGTTCATGCATCTTATGCAATACTAACAACTGTGGATGCAGAATGTTACGAGAGGCTTGCATTCATCGTTGTAGATGCCGAGGCTGTTTGGCTTGGACACACACATCGCATTTTAACTTAGAAATATTAACATTATGAAAAAGATGAGGAAACAAATAATTCATATATTGAATTTTAGGATGGCCAAGGCGATAGTGCCATAACATATAGTGAGTTTCAAAAACAGAAAAATGAGATGAAAACAAACTAGTCCTATCACATATCCTAAATGAGGCTTCTTTAGTGAGGAAATAGAGTCTCTTGTCATGTCGGGTAGTGCCAATCGTCATCCCGAGTTTAAATCTTGAAAAACAACAGCATCAGGTGAGAAGATAACACGGCATTTCAAATCCCTCGTAATTTTACTATTAGATAAAAGATTGTAAGAAACTTTTGATACATGCAACACATCTTAGAGGGTTAATCCCACAAAGGGTGACACCCGTCCTTTTCCAGCAACAGGGGCAAATGACCCATCGGTAATCCTGATCCTTTCATTTCCAGCACTAGGTTGATAAGAGAGAAATTGATCAGAGGAACCAGTTAAGTGGTTTGTGGCCCCTGAATCTAATATCCATGGTTTATTACCAGTTATACTCACAAGGCCAAATGAGTGAAAAGTACCTGATTGGGCGATTGCACATACTTCAACTATAGTAGAAGTGCTCTGAATGGTTTCCTAATTCTGAGGCTGTGTATCTCCAGTTACTGATTCACCTACTAGTACCCGGCTTGATTGTCGTTTCTTATCATTCGGCAGACAACCATGAAGCTTCCAGCACTGATCTTTCGTGTGCCATGGTTTCTTGCAATGTTCACACACTGGGAGCGGCTTACTGTTCTGTTTAACATGGATGGGGGCGGCTTACTGTTATGTTTATAATGGACAGGGCCTGATGTTTTGAAAGCAGCAGAATCTGTTGGTGTCACAAGTGTATTGTTCATGGCCCTCGACCTATCTTCCCCTAGGCGAACTTCATAACAGAATTCCATTAAGGATGGTATAGGCCTAGTCCCCAATGTACGACTTCGCATAACATCAAATTTAGGGTTTAGTCTGGCAAGAAAGTCATACATGCGGTCGGTTTCCTCAGACTGATAATGTAAAACTCTTCCACATGAACAGTTCCAAATCATTTCACAGCACAAATCCATCTCTTGCCACAGGAGAGACAGTTTATTAAAGTAAGTTGTAACATCCATTGTCCCTTGTTTACACTCATGGACTTGCTTACGTAAGGTATATAAACGAGAGACACTCTATCTCCTGGAGTAGAGTTTTTGGACTACTTTCCAAATATCATGAGTTGTGGCTGCATATAATAAGGGTTTTCTAATCTTAGGTTCCATACTTCAAATCATAATCGATCTCAACAAAGAATCCTCTCCTTTCCAAATTCGTTCTTGGGTGTCACCTATCCTTGGTTTTGGTATTTCACCTGTCAGATCTCAAATTTTTTACGACCCTCAAGGGCCATTTTAATGGATTGGGACCAAGAGAAATAATTATCGTCATTCAACTTTTCTCCTATAATAAAGCTAAAAGAGTTGCCTATAGCTCCAGAACATAAATTTGAGGAGTAAGTAGGGAACGAAGTTACCGAATTTTCATAATAGATCGGTTGATTTTGGTTTAGATCTGGTTGGACATTGGATGTCGATCCCAGGGCTTCCTCTGTTGTTTAATATGCTGCTGCAACTGAGTAAACTGATCTTGGATTATACTCCCTTGGTCCTAGTGGTAAGATGATGATTCTCCCCCTCCAAACTCACCCATGATCGGCGAAGACTGCCCTAACCTATTGCTCATATTCAATTGAAGTATAGAATCCCGACAGCCACTGATCTGATCTATTCTCGACTGAATCGGCCAGTAAAACACACCGCGGCTGATCCCTTCAATCATGACTCCTCTGTTCGGCTGTGGCTGAGTAAACCCAAAAAAGTTTCCGTTGAATTGAAGGCTTGGCTGAAGGCGTCTGTTCTGCAGCTGAGAGACGAGTCGATTGGCTGCAATTGGGTTACAAGGGTTGGGCAGCGCTGACTGCGACCGCCGCGATGGACTTCGGCGGCTGGGTCTGATCGCCGATCTGTAGGTCGAGTCGGCTGGTCGTCCCTACTTCGAACAAAGCAGTTGGAAGGTCTGCTGGCTGGTCGGCTCGGATCGGTTGGTCGGAGTGGGTCAGGTGATCGTCACGTTGAAAATGGGGAAGAACGGATTGAAAATATCTATCAATGGCGTTTTGGATAACAGTAGTTATATCTGGGCTATTGGTTTGGGATTCTCTTATTGGGTTTTCCTCAATGGTGGCCAGAGTTTCGTCTCCATACTCTGATACCATGATGAAAAATACAGAGTAGAAAAAGAAAAGTAGCACACATAAGGTTTACGTGAAAAACCCTAATCAGGGAGAAAAAACTACGGGAAGAAGGAATTTTTATTGTATGACTGATACAAAATCAATTTAAATAGAAAAAAGGAAAACTCTAGGTTACAAATATAAAGACAAAATTGCCCCTAGAATAAAAAACCCTAATTTCCAACCGTGCGACTATCAAAGAGAGAGATCGGTGAACATTCCATGGAAATGGTGGGACACAGACCATTGAGGTGGCCCAAAAAGAGGACCAGAATCGTACAAAAGCAATTAGATACACTTTTTCGTGGGTTATGGCTGTCGAAGATCACAGCTGATTTGTACAAGGTACCTGAATTACCTCAAAACGACAAGGTAACAAAGGCTTAAAGTTCTACTTCTTTTTTAAAATTCAAATACTTTTACTCATTCACGTGGTTCATTGGTGATCATACTTATTGTTGAATTGATGCATCTCTTGAATCAATTCTTTATCAAGGTGGTTACACTAACTATTTCTTTTATTTAGCGTCACTTGGTGGCAGGGCATGTTGTGAAAGGATTAAAGTGTTATTAAGATATTGTTACCGAGTTTGAATTGGGTCAGATTAAAGTGGTACCGAAAGCTCTCTAGTTAGTCTCGTTCATTTTATCATTATTTAGTACTCTTTCGTTGGCTTTCAATTTTTTTAAGAGTTGTAAGCATGATTGGCTAGGTAATTCTAATAGCACTCAAAAGAATGAAAACATTTTTAATAATATCAGTTAACGAGTTCTTAGAGAAGTAATGACTCCACATTCTTCCATATTTTTTAAGTGATTTGAAAATAATGGTTTGTTTTGTTTTTTCTTTCTTTGAATCATTACCAACCTGACTTACTTCTTCGAGGTGAATGAAAATCACATATTGATATTTGATTTTAAGATTTTGACCTTTCAATTCTATGTTTATAAGTCTTATGATTTTATTTCTCTCTTTAGCTTTATTGCTACAATTCAGTCGTGTCCATTAATTTCGATTGGGAGGCGTAGGGGCTATTTTTTTGGGATGAATTTTCTTTTCTTTCCTTCTTTCTTTTCTTTTCCTTTTTTTTTTTTTTTTTTGATAAAAAACTCTGGATTTTGTAGTACAATTTTTCTTTCTTTTAACTAGGTGAAAAAAAAAACGTTAAGAAAATTTATGATGTAGCTAAGACGGCGTTTCATAAAATTTTAATTTTTTTTTTCAATTTTTAAAAAGTTAAACTTATAAATAGTACTTCCATCGTTATTGGTTTCTTTGTTTTGTTGATGACTTAGTGTACACTCAAATACAAATATTGGTATTTGATATTAAGACTACAAATTTGGTGTATCACTTGGTTTATTGAAAGTAAATTATTTTTTTAGAAGAGGCTCGAGTACATGGAAGTACATGAAAGAAGTGATTAATGCTTGATAATTGTTCTTCTTTATGTGATTTTTTTAAGATGATGACTTAGTAAAAGTGTATTTATTGTTCATATTTCTTTTAGTTTGTTAAAACCATCATGACTCTACTATGTTCATATATAATCTTTTTTTATGATGTATTTTTATAAAAATAAATTAGTTTGTCAACTCATCGTTAAAGAATTGGACCAGTTGTTGAAATGTTTGTCATTATTAAACTTTATTTGTGGCATTTAGTGTGACTTTTGGGTTTTGTAACTTTTAGTTTTTTTGTAACCAATAGTGATTTTAAGTTATAGGAGTTACGTGAGTTATGAGCATTTGATGACATTTCTAAGTTATAGGAATTATGTGAGTTATGAGATTTCTGTAACCATTGGCATTCTATGGTTATGTTTGTAAGCCTATATAAAAGCATGCTTAGTTGAATGGAAAATATATCTCTCATTTTTCATATTTGTCCTCCATGTTTTTTCCTAACATAGTGGTATCAGAGCTAGTAGAAAATATTGAGAGAAAAATGGCTAACGGTGGGATAGGTTCACTTCAACTACCAATGCTTACCAAGCTTAACTATGACAATTAGAGCATCAAGATAAAAGTGTTACTAGGAGCACAAGACGTGTGGGAGATCGTGGAGAACGGTTTCCAAGAGGCAGAAGCTGGAGCCGATCAAGTGCAAAGATATGCGTTAAAGGAGACAAGAAAGAAGGACAAGAAGGCCCTTTATATCTAGTATCAATCGGTGGACGAAGATATGGTTGAGACCATCGCCAATGTGGAGACGTCAAAGGCGGCATGGCACAAGCTCCAATCGACTCATAGAGGAGCCGATCGTGTGAAAGATGTACAGTTGCAAACCTTAAGTGGTGAGTTTGAATCTTTACAAATGAAGGAGGCGGAGGTGATACCAGAATATCATACAAAAGTAATGGTTGTCGTCAACCAATTGAGACAGAATGGTGAAGAAATCACCGATATTCGTGTCATGGAGAAGGTTCTACGAATCCTAAATACAAAGTTCGAGACTATCACCACGACGATCGAGGAGACACGGGATCTCGAGAACATGACAATTGAACAATTTATAGGCTCGTTACAAGCCTATGAGGAGAAAAAGGAAAGGAGGATGAAGCAAACAGAGACCGTTGAACAACTTCTCCAACTCAAAATCAAGGAAGAGAATAGTCGTGGACGTGGAAGAGGTCGTGGTGGTCGAGGCCATGGTGGAAGAGGTGAAGCCAACACCGATGTTTCTTAAAACTCGTCTGAATCCTTAAAAGAAAGAGGAGGTCGAGGTCGTGGAAGACGTGGTGGAAGGTTCGGGAGAGATAAATCTCAGGTAAAATGTTATAATTGTAACAAATATGGACATTATGCAAATGATTGTTACTCATCTCAAATAAAGTCGATTGATCGAAAGCATCAGGACCAATCAACCGCTAGCACATCAAAAGCCCATCAAGGGCAATCTAATTATGCATAGGAGAATGGAACCTTACTTATGGTTTCAAAGGGAGAAGAAGAGAGTTAAGATAGTATGTGGTATCCTGACACAGGAGCCTCGAATCACACGTGTGGAAAACCCGAGATGTTTGTGGAGTTGAACGAGATGGAGAAAGGTAATATTGCCTTTAGAGACAATTCTTTGGCTGCCATCAAAGGAATAGATAAAATTCTCATTCGGTTAAAAAAATGGAGAAAATCAATATATCACAAATGTTTATTACATTCCTAATGTAAAAAATAATATATTGAGTGTAGGACAATTGTTAGAGAAAGGTTTTGAAGTTCAAATAAAAAACAATTGTTTGTATTTGAGGGATAATCATGAGAGACTTATTGCTAAAGTCTCCATGACCAAAAATCGAATGTTTTCTTTGAATATATGTAATGATGTTCCAAAATGCTTGAAGACGTGTTATGAAGATCTCTCCTAGCTATGGCATCTATGGTTCGCGCACCTCAATTTTGGAAGTCCAGAAGATTTGTCGAAGAAGTAAAGGGTACATTCACAAGCCAAACCAAGTGTGTAAAGGGTGTTTGCTTGGCAAACATCATCGAAGTAGTTTTCTGAAGGAGTCTATGACAAGAGCAAAGAAGCCTTTAGAACTCATCCATGCCGATGTGTGTGGAATGATCAAACCAGAGTCTCATGGTAAAAGTAAATATTTCCTTCTCTTTATTGATGATTTTTCTAGAAAAACATGGGTGTACTTTTTGAAGGAAAAATCAGAAGTATTTGAAATCTTCAAGAGATTTAAGGCACGTGTGGAGAATGAAAGCAACCTTACAATCAAGGCCATGAGAACCGATCGAGATAGTGAATTCACATCAAACGAGTTCAAAAAATTTTGTGCTGAAAAAGGCATCCGACGTCAGTTAACAGTCCCAAGGAAACCGCAACAAAATGGCGTGGTGGAGAGGAAGAATCAGACAATCTTGAACATGGAAAGAAGCATGCTAAAGACAAAGAAGATGTCGAGGAAATTTTGGGCGGAGGTCGTAGCTTGTGCGGTTTATTTGAAAAATCGAGCACCAACCAAAAGTGTGCTAGACAAGACACCTCAAGAAGCATGGAACGGAAGAAATTCTGGGATTGGTCATTTCAAGGTGTTTGGGAGTATTGCATATGCTCATGTGTCAGAAGAAAAAAGGACCAAGCTTGTTGATCGAAGCAAGAAACTCATCTTCATCGGCTATGATGAAAGTTCAAAGGGTTATCGTCTTTACAATCCTTTGAATGGGGAGGTAATGATTAGTCGTGATGTTGTTTTTTATGAGGAAGCCTCTTGGGATTGGAATATACAAGAGGAGGATTATGATTTCCTTCCATATTTTGAAGAAGACGATGAAAATGAGCCGACCAGGGATGAAATGGGTGAAGGTTTGCCCATTCCAGTGCCACCTCATTCGACCAATCGATCATCATCTGAAGGTTCATCCAGCGATTCGGAGAACGAAATTGGCTCAAAAGGAACTCGAAGTCTACGGGAAATTAATGAGGTAAATGAAAATCAAAATGACATAATTCTCTATTGTCTTTTTGGTGATAGTGAGCCTATTAGTTTCCAAGAAGCCATTGCAGTCAAGAAATGGAAGGATGCAATGGATAAAGAAATTCAAGTGATAGAGAAAAATGACACATGGGAGTTGACCAAGCTTCCAAAAGGGCACAAACCGATCGGAGTGAAGTGGGTATACAAGACAAAGAGAAAAGTCAATGGCGATGTTGAAAGACACAAGGCGAGACTAGTTGTGAAAGGGTATAGCCAACTACATGGCATCGACTATGATGAGGTATTTTCCCCTATTGTTCGTCTTGAAACTATTCGTTTGATTATTACTTTGGCAGCCCATAATCATTGAAAGATACATCAAATGGATGTCAAATCAGCATTCTTAAACAGAATTCTTGAGGAAGAGGTCTATGTGGAACAACCATTGGGTTATGAAGTCAAGGGTGAAGAAGATAAAGTGCTTCGATTGAAGAAGGCACTTTATGGTTTAAAGCAAGCACCAAGAGCATGGAATTCAAAGATTGACAAGTACTTTCAAGAGAAGAAGTATATGAAGTGTCCTTATAAGCATGCCCTCTACATCAAAATGCAAGGTGAAAGCATACTGATCATTTGTTTATATGTTGATGATTTAGTATTTACCAGAAACAATTCTGGCATGTTTGATGAGTTCAAAAGAGAGATGGCAAAAGAGTTTGAAATGACAAACATTGGTCTCATGAGTTACTATCTTGGGATTGAGGTCAAACAAGGTGAAGATGGGATTTTATATCCCAAAAGGGCTATGCTAAAAAAGTGCTCAAGAAGTTTAATATGAATGATGCTAATCCAGTTGGAACACCGATTGAATGTGGAGTCAAAATCACCAAGCAAGATGGAGGAGAGAAGGTAAATTCTACATATTTCAAAAGTTTGGTTGGAAGTTTGAGATACTTGACATGTACAAGACCGGATATTCTTTATTCGGTTGGAATTATTAGTCGATTTATGGAGGAACCGACAGCAACACATTGCAAAATGGCAAAAAGGATACTTCGCTACATCAAAGGGACAATTGGGTATGGTCTTTCCTATGTCTCTTCTAGCAATTTTGATATTATTGGTTATTGTGATAGTGATTGAAGTAGTGATTTGGATGATCGAAAGAGCACTACGAGGTTTGTGTTTTTTATTAGTGAACCAGCATTCACATGGATGTCAAAAAAGCAACCCATAGTCACATTATCAACATGCGAGGCAGAGTACGTTGTAGCAACTTCATGTGTATGTCATGAAATTTGGTTAAGAAACTTAGTGAAGGAGTTGAAATTTCAAATGGAAGGTCCAATGGAGATTTTTGTGCACAACAAATCGGCCATTGCCTTAACCAAAAATCTGGTATTTCATGGGAGGAGCAAGCACATTGATACCTGATTTCACTACATTCGTGATTGCATTACGAAGAAAGAAGTGGAACTCAAATATATCAAGTCACAAGACCAAGCGGCGGACATTTTCACAAAGCCCCTCAAGTTGGAGACTTTTATCAAAATGAGGAGTTTACTTGGTGTAACAAATCAAGTTTAAGGGGGAGGTGTTGAAACTTTTGTCATTATTAAACTTTATTTGTGGCATTTAGTTTGACTTTTGGGTTTTGTAACTTTTAATTTTTTGTAACCAATAGTGATTTTTAAGTTATAGGAGTTATGTGAGTTATGAGTATTTGATGACATTTTTAAGTTATAGGAGTTATATGAGTTATGAGATTTTTGTAACCATTGGCATTCCTAGAATGCTTAGTTGAATGGAAAATATATCTTTCATTTTTCATATTTGTCCTTCACGTTTTTTTCTAACGCCAGTTTCATTCTTCATGTTCAAATGTGCCATGGTTTGCTAGACCTTTAAGACAATACAGGAAGGAATTAAACTACAGTTGTTCATTCCCGCAAGGTGAGTAAACTTAAGTAAAGCTATATTTTTATTTCAGGGACCCTTGGGCTTGATTGCTGAAGAGTTTGATTCTAAGGAGTAAGAGTTTCTTTCCTTTAACTGACTTACATTTCCTTAACAATCCATTTCATTCTTTCTTCATTTGATAGAAAGTTCAAGAGATTACTAAAGAACTCAAGTCTTAAGCTCCTGTTATTTTTCCAATGCGCAACTGATAGAAGGAGTAGTGAACATTTCTTCGAACTTTTAAGCCTCATAGTATCATTGTATTGCAAAATTTATGTTATATGTATTGGATTATTATACTTTATTCATTTAAAAGGAAGATAAACAATTATGGACCATATGCTAATTGTAACGGATGGCAGACAACTTCTATCCAATTCAACCATGAATTGTCTTACGCAAACCTATATAACCTTGACCTCCTGCTGCTAACCTATATAACCTAAATTACTCTTCCAGTCTTTGTGTCCTTAGTGTTTCTATTCAAATGTTCACTTTTCACCTTTTCCCACTTCTATTTTTTAGCAAAATTTGTTGTTGCTACTTGAGTTATTCTTATTGATAGAAAATGTCTTTGATTTGTCTATGTTTAAGGATGAAAACTTGTCATCTTCTTCTTCCTTGCCAAGCCTATGAAAGGAAAAACTCAAAATCTTCCACTGGGACCTAAAACCCAAAAACATCTTAGCAAAACCAATCCTTGCCAAAAACATCTTCCTTGCCAAACCTATGAAGAAAGCATAGACTGGATGAAGTAAATCCAATCCGACAAATGTGCTTCTAACCAATTGATCATTGCAAACATTAGTTGCTGATTTTCCTCTTGTTTATTTTTATTAAGAAGGAAATTGAATTAACCTTTGAGGCGGAGTGAAATTGAATTATACTGCCTGCAGGAACTTTTACTCTTCGCAATCTAGGCAAGTTTGGAGTGGACAGGTTTGATGTTATACTTCCTCCTGGCCAAGTATGGAAGTTAGGCTACTTATGCGTAAGCAATGAGTTTTTTTCTGATCCCTTTGTTTCTTTCTGTTTTGAGTTGATTATTCCACACCATGTCAGGGAGCTATCATGGCTATTGGAGCATCAAACCAAACTGTTGTCACTGATGCTGATGGCTTTTTTAGCGTGAAAAGTAAAATGGCGACGAGTTCTGTTTCTTCTAACATTTTGTTCCTGTTCTCATCTATATTTATTATGAAGGCTAACTTTAAGGTTAGTTACTGTACAGTCTCTAATCTTAAGAATAACATATTAGGCCAATAAACCATCTAAATCATCTAAGCCTAATCTTAATTTCAAAAAACCCTTATCTTCTTCCATGGTTTGCCGCCTTGATATATATGCCGAAGCGCTATAGCGTCGTTTTTTTTTTTTTTTTTTTTCCATGTAAAGCGTTGCGGCCTTGTCACTTGTTTGCACAACTACAGGTTCACAATGTCATAGTGCTATGGAAGGGCGTCGCAGATGGAATCTGCGATGATCATGGACTTAATCTTTGTTTTTTACCCCTGTTTTTTGATCTTCTTCACAGCAACTCTTTGCCACAAACGACACCGACTTAAAGACTTTATTTATAGTATAAGTATACCAAAAACCAATGGTTTACATTGATGTTATTTATAAAACTGTAAATCTAAGTGCCATAAGCCTAATACGCCAACTTGCAAACTGCAATTAAAAACAACATACATCTTATGTATTTATTTTTAAAAGCAACCTATCGTTCTGATTTTTAATTCAAATCAGGAATCAAAGTTTAGCTTTGAGACCAATTGACGGGATTGAATCTCAGCGGAAGCGTGTGATCACGTTCTTCGATTTTTTGAAGGTACACAATACCGTTGTCGAAACACTACAAGAATTTTGGACTTTAATGTCAGAGGAAAAAAGTAAAAAATGATGTATAATGTAAGTGATTTAAAAAAAAAAAAAAAAAAAGCGAATCTTTAATATCGGTTTTAAATTGACATTAAAGATAGGCAACATCAATTTAAAACTGACATTAAAGATACCCATTGATTTTTTTTTCCTTTAAAAATAAATATATCTCTTCCATTTCACTATCTTTCTTCTCTCTCCTTTCTCATTTCTCTCTTCCAAACCCTCTTCCCCTTTACCATACCAATCATCACCATTGAGCTCGTCATTGGTCATGCCATTCAACGTTGTCATTCAGCTTGTCGTTGGTCGTGCAATTCAGCGTTCATGTAGTCCATTATAGTTCAGCTCGCTCGCGTGTAGTCTGTTGTCGTTCAGGTCGTCGTCAGCTTGCTCACGTGTTGGTTCTGGTCGTGCAGATCTCCGACGACGATAGAGAGATCTAGTCGGTCATACAACTTGACTGTGGCCTTCGAGCTCACGTGTTGGTTCAGTCGTACAACTCGGTCGTGCAGATCTCGCGTGTTGGTTTTGGTAGGGAGATCCATTAGCTCGCTCACATGTTAGTTGCGGTCGTCAGATCTGGTCGGTCATCTCCATCGTGGCATTTAGCTCGTGATGTAGATCTTCGGTTGTACAACTTGTTCGGTTGTGTAGGTGGGTTACCGGCGTTTGATCTATAGATCTAATCCTTGGCTTTTCTGATTCGATCGTCTATTTTCCTGATCGTTTAGCTCTGTTCGCAAGGTCTGACGCTCGCTAGTGTTGTTCATCCACCATATCTGCCCGTCTCAGCTCAGATTTGTTCCAATCTTCGATCTCCAGTTTAGATCTCTTCAAGCTTATAGGTTGTTTGAGTTGTTTGCTTCCTCCGAAGGTAAATTTTTTTTATATTTATTTTCAATTTACTAATTTAAAGTTATTTCATTCATTTTATTTTTATTCCAATGGATAAGCTTCTTGAAATTTTGAAATGTAAGAATGAAATTAGTCCAAGAATAGGTACTTGGTTGATAGTCTTGCTTGGTGTGGTTCAAGTGTATATTAGAAATATTTTTCAATTATATATAAACTAATTTAGTCTTACTTGGTTGATTAACCTTGTTTGGTGTGATTCGAGTATTATTTCATTCATTTTAGTTTTATTCCAATGATTAAGTTTCTTGAAATCTTGAAATGTTGGAATGAAATTATTTCAAGAATATATACTTGGTTGATAGTCTTGTTTGGTGTGTTTCAAGTATATATTTGAACTATTTTCTAAAATTACATATAAACTATTTTAGTCTTACTTGATTGATTAAACTTTCTTGGTGTGCTTCACGTATTATTTCATTCATTTTATTTTTATTCCAATGATTAACCTTCTTGAAATTCTAAAATGTTGGAATTAAATTAGTTCAAAATATGCATTTGGTTGATAATCTTGTTTGGTGTGGTTCAAGTCTGTATTAGAACCTTTTTTTTCAATTGTATATAAACTAATTTAGTCTTACTTGTTTGATTTAACTTGTTTGATGTACTTCAAGTGTTGTTCCATTCATTTTATTTTTATTCCAATGATTAAGCTTCTTGAATTTGAAAAAGTTGGAATTAAATTAGTTGAAGAATATGTACTTGGTCGATAGTCTTGATTGGTGTGGTTCAAGTGTATATTAGAACCTTTTTTTTCAAATATATATAAACTAATTTAGTCTTACTTGTTTGATTAAACTTGCTTGGTGTGGTTCTTGTGTTATTTCATTCATTTTATTTTTATTCCAATGATTAAGCTTCTTGAAATTTTGAAATATTGGAATTAAATTAGTTCAAGAATATGTACTTGGTTGATAGTCTTGCTTTAGTGTGATTCAAGTATATATTAGAACCATTTTTTAAAAATTATATATAAAGTAATTTAGTCTTACTTGGTTGATTCAACTTGCTTGGTGTGGTTCAAGTGTTATTTCATTCATTTTATTTTTATTCCAATGATTAAGCTTCTCGAATTTTTGAAATGTTGGAATTAAATTAGTTAAAAAAATATGTTCTTGGTTAACAGTCATGCTTGATGTGATTCAAGTGTATATTAGAACAATCTTTTTTAATTATATTTTAGCCTTTAATGTTATATTTGTTTTAATCTTTTGAATTTATATCAAAATTTAATATAAACTAATTTAGGTATTATTGTTGATTATGGTTCATAAGATTTTGAAGTGTTGAGATGAAAATTAGTTCATGAATATGAACTTGTTTGATGGTCTTGCTATCATCTTTTTGTCTTGTGGCTAATGTGTTTATAGAACATTTTCTTGGGTTATATTTTAGTCTTGAAAATATTTTACTTGTGTTCTTTTGTGGTGGTCTCATGTTGATATAAACAAGTTTTAGGTCTTCCTATTGATTATGGTTAAGTTTACTAGCTTAAGGTTACATAATTTTTTCTTCTTATTGTTTGTCTCTTTTGTAGATTAAGTCCCATATTTTACAATCATGTATAAGTCATTGATGAAATTAAATAGAATGTAAACTGAGTTTGGTTTTAGGGGTTGAGATGTTTATTAAAAATGGTCTACAACATTCAAATATGTCGAATGTCATGAGTTGTCCATGTTTGAAGAGTGTGAATGCAAAGACTCTAAATGTGAACAAAATAAGAGATCACTTATTTTTTATGGTATAGATCAAAAGTTATCAAACATGGATTTTTCACGCTGAATCATTACCGAGTAAGAGAAACAATGAAAATGTTTCTACTAGTGAAAGAAACGAGTTGATGAAGATAATGTTGATGTTGATAATACAATTGGAATGTTTGAGGTTGCACACAACTATTTTAATAACAAATCCGATAATTTTGAAGAACTACTAGATGATGCGAATAAACCATTGTACCAAAATTGTAAAACTTTTACCAAAATATCTACATTGGTAAAGTTATATAATTTAATAGCTAAATTTGGATGGAGCGATAAGAACTTCACTTAGTTTTTGGAATTAATTCTGATATATTACCTAGTCCTAATGAAATTTCAACTTCTACTTATCAAGCAAAAAAGATTTTGTGTATTCTTGGAACGAAGTACGAGAAGATTCATGTATGTAGCAATAAATTGTTGCTTATTTAGAAAATAACTCTTTGATGCAAATGTATGCCCCATTTGTGGTACGTCAAGATGGAAGCTTCATAAAAATTGAAAGGAATGGCTAAAAATGTCCCTGCAAAAGTCAAGTGGTATTTCTCCCCATTTCAAGATTTGAAAGAATATTTTGAAGCAAAGAAACATCAAGTTTATTGAGTGACATGCTAAAAACAAAAAAAAAAAAAAAAAGAAAACAGAAAACAGATGGTTTATTACAACATCTCAAAAATGCAGTATTGTAAAAAAAGTAAGACAATTTGTGGCTAGAGTTTCGGTCATAACCTAGAAATCTTTGTCTTGCTCTTTCCACAAATGGGGTCAATCTACATGGAGATCTTAGTAGTAGATATAGTTGTTGGTTAGTGATGTTAGTGACATACAATCTACCTCCATGGTTATGCATGAAGGGAAAATTTTTTATGTTGATTGCACTAATATTTGGTCCTAAACAATTGAAAAATGACATAGATGTTTATTTAACTCCGTTAGTAGATTATTCGAAAAAGCTTTGGAAATATGGGGTGGAATTTTATGATGCATATAAAGAACAACGTTTCATGCTTAAAGTTATTTTATTATGGACCATCAATGATTTACCTGCATATGACAACTTGTATGGTTGTACGGTTAAAGGATATCATGCATGACAAATTTGTGGAGAAAACTTCATCCACTTATTTATCCAAAGGGAAGAAGATGGCATTTCTCGGGCATCACAAGTTTCTACCACGTCATCATCCATATAGGAAAGAAAGCTTTTAATAGCGGACAAGAATAAGAATTTGCTCCAGAACCATTGAGTGGGGAAGAAATTATTGCAGAAACAAGTAAGTATCAATATTCATTTGATAAGAAAGCTATCAAGGAAAAGAATATTGGAGATAGACCTTCAACTTATTATAAGGAAAAATCTATTCTTTTTAGTTAGAAAACTTGAAGTATCTTGACGTGCAAAATTGTTTAGTGATGCACATTGAAAAGAATATGTGTGAAAACATTATTGGCACATTACTTGATATTTCTAGTAAAACGAATGATGGAATTAGAACTCGATCAGATTTGGTGGAGCTGAACATTAGATCATAGTTAGCCCCTTAAGTGGAAGAGAAAAAAGTATTTTTACCTCCAACATGTTATACATTATCACGAGCTGAAACATTGAGCTTTTGTTAGACTTTATCAGGAATTAAAGTAACTGAAGACTATTCATCGAATATTCTAGTGTTGCTCACAGATCTACATTATACGCGTACTAATATTTCAAAATTATTGCTTATTATAGTTATCATTGGATATTGATTGTATATATCTTTAAAAAAAAATGTGTTTATATTTGGACTCTATCGAAGTAAGGTCCAAGAGGAATTTCATGGAGCTATAAATATGTAAGTGTAACTGAACTTTCTTAGCTTTTAATTCAAGTATTTATGCTTGGCTAATGTTTTCAGACTATTTAGTGGATTGAAAACATGGCAAGCCATACACGATCTCCAATACCATTGTTCAAGCCCCGGAATCAGCCCTTAAGAGAACAATTTATCTACTTACCTCTGCTTTGGGGAAGGAGTAAACTCCATCTTATGAAGCTGAGTTCCCAGCTCCCAAAGCAGACGAATCCCCAAAGTGGTAGGTTTGAGTCAGCGTTTTGGCCACTCGTACCCATGCAAATCAAAGGACCGCCCTTAATGGCAGGAGTTCCCAACTCACTTAGGATTGAGGTAATGTTACCTATGGTCATCCTAGTGAAGTGAAGTCCCAGTCATGAACAGAGTTATATGACGAGACATTAACACTTCAAGGTTAGGTCTTATACAAACTTTTTGTATAGGACGCCCCCGCTCGTATGTCTGCGACACGAATGATCAGGATCAGACCATCTATTCATAACAATTCCACAAAGCGGGCCGCATCCGTAGTGTTGCCAGGATAAGTTTCCCTCCTATATCCATATACTAAAGACTATTTTGGTTGTCACTTAAGACATGATCCACTTGTATGTCACTTCATACATGCTTAAGTTATATAAAGACAACCAGGGATATTAAGTTTATTTGTTTGTGGTAAAATAAAAACATCTAAATGTGCAAAGTCAAGAAATGAAGTAAATATCATATATATTATAGATCACAAGCGTTCGTACAAAGTTGTTTACAAACTATAGGACACGAGACTTTAGGGCACAAACACCAACAGTTAAAATAGACAGAAATATATTTATAGTGAGGAAAGTGCAACTATCGAGCTATAGTGAAATGTCTTGGTACTTAACGAATAGTGATTAATTCGATTTAAAGAGTTTAATCAATTAATTGCAAATTATTGGAACTCATGATCTGTAGGTCCATAAAGTCCCTCTACTAGCTTGTGATTTAGATTAGTAAATTGAGTAATCTTGATGAGATTTGAAATTAGGGTTTAGAATTTAAAATGTTCAAATTCAATTAAGGTTTCTATTAATTGTATTCGATACAATTGAGATGTTGAATTTTATCAAAATTAAACAAAATTGAAGATTCAATTAATGTTTAAATTATGATTTAAATATTAATTAATTAAATTCATTATAGTGAAATTGGTGTTTTATTAATTTAATATTAGATATTAAATTAACAAAATTAATTAAAAGGTTTAATTAATTAGTTTTATCTATTGAATTAATTTTTATAAAACTAATAAACAAATAAATTAGTTTATTTATTAAATTGATTTTAGAAATAAATTTCGAAAATACAATTTGAAAAACAAAAGGAAAATTTCCAAAAGTTGGAAATCTCCATTAAAGGTGCAAGCACCTTATTCATCCAATTCCACTCAATTTATGAAGGAGTTGACCTTCATGCAAGCTTTGAGATTACACGTTGAAAGCTTTATAAATGGGAGTGTTAGGCTGAACAATGAGCCAAGCATTCAAAATTTCTACAAAAATTCTACAGAATTTAAAACTCTTAGCAAATCCTCTTCAATTCTATCAAAACCAGATCAATTTAATGTTTCCACCACACAATCCTTGCAAGAGAGTAGTAGAGAAGATCTTTGTGGTGGTCTACTTGAAGATTGAAGCACCTTTTTGTGGAGCTCAACTAGTTTTGAAGAAAGTTCATCAAAGATATTGTGTTCAGCAAACCCTCTTGTGAAATAGTTTTTCTAAAGCATGTTTTAAACACAAATTAAGTGTAATTAGAGTGCTTATTGATTTTGATTTTCTTCGCTGCGTGTTAGTTTACTCTATAATTTGTATTAGAGCATGATTTAAGCACTCAATTGTCGTTAATTTGAGTTTAGTGTGTTTTTTTCATAAACTGTTTGATGGTGAAATGATGTGGTTTTTTTTTAGATTTGGCATTTAAATCTTTTCAATTATGTTGTAACTCTTGTAGATGGCTCTTGTTTGATGGGCTTTAATGAGTGTTTGAGTGTTTGTAATTCGTTTGGAGTCATTAGGGTTGCAATTAGGATGTAATTGAAGAAATAAATGAAGAAGGTCGAGTAGCAGGAACTGGAAATTCAAACCACTGCCACATACTCGATGCTCGATGGAATACTCGATGACATACTCGATGGTATTTCATTAAGTACTTGATGCACGATGCCATACTTGATGGTACTCGATGCATTTACTCGATGATATTTCATGAAATACTCGATGCTCGATGCTCATACTCGATGGTATTTCATGAAATACTTGATGCACGATGCCATACTTGATGGTACTCAATGCATGATGTCTTACTCGATGGTCGATGGAGTTCATTCATGGTAATACTCGATCTTCGATGATGCTTGATGTCATACTCGATTCACATTAGCATACTCGATGCTTGATGGTATGCTTGATGGTACTCGACGGGTTTTGCCCAGTTCAGCCCATTTTTAACATTGGAGGTTCGGTTCAAGATGGTTCGAGCGGTCTAGAAGGTCTTTGAAGCCAGTTTTTGTTGATTTTTGTAATAATTAGGCCTTTGATTGCTTGAAAATGTCAAAACTAAAACCATATAAGTTTGGGCTTAATTATTTATGCATTGGATGTATGTTATAATTAAATAAATCTTGTATGTGCATAAAGTATGTCATGTAGAATTAAAATCCCACCATAGGAAGCATGTTACATGCATTGAAAGTATGTTATAAAGTGTTATAATATATAGTATTGTTGATGAAAATTTGTAGAATACAATTATGCGATGTTGTCTTAAGCTATGCGTTTATATCCATGCGTTGGAATGGAAAGTATGTGTTAATCTAGTATGCAATGACCATACGTTCCTATCACAAGTTTTCTTGACTTCTCGCCAAGTATAACGAGAACGCAAGTTTCTCGGGTAATCTAAGGTCGAACATAGGACTTGTAACTCAATAATGCTTGTGAAGCAATGCGTTTGAGGCGATGAATAAAAGTAAAAAGAAGAAGTTAATAGATTACACACTATTCCTACTCCTAACTAAACAGATTGAGCAATGGAAGACTTGCGATGAGAATTGGTAGATACACAACAACTGTAAACGCATATTAATGTTTATTATCTTAAATCGCTTAAGTAATCCCAACTCGTCACACTAATGCATCACACACCTCTCGATGGTCAACCACATGACTATATCTCTATAGTGGATGGTTGCGTCGAGTATAAGACCGTGCCTATCTCTAGGAACAATGCATACTTTGCTTTAGTGTGTTCCATCTCTTACCTTCTCAGACAGTTAGATGTGGCTAATTAGCTCATAGACAAGCATTGCAACAATCCATAGACAATCGTTGCTACAGCCTTACACCAAGCAAAGAGGATTAACTCACTATACTCGCACAACGCACACCTTTTGGTGGGTTGTTACATGCATCTTATCTCTAGGCTACACGATTGAGCATGCGATTGCCTTTGATAATTACACGATGAAGGTAAACAATGATAAAGATAAAAACGATGAAGAAGGTGGCATTAAAGGAATTAAGATATGCATTGATTACAAAATATCTTAATATCTTAAGCTAAAATGTAATACAATATAGAGATCAAAGAAGAAATGAAAGACTCTGCGTCAAGGCTGCTGGTGGTGTCATGGATGGATGGTGGAGACGTCTCTCTCGAGCTCTATCTCTGGCGAAAGCTTCGGTCATCACTCGGACGAGATGAAGAATCCTCAAAGAAAATCTCGCTCATGCTCTCATCTGTGACCGCAAACCTCTACGTTAAGGCAGAAGTTTGGATACTCTGAAATAAAGGTCCAAAGGGCTATTTATAGAGTTTAAACGCCGACAGCAATCATGATTGCGTTATGTCTCACTACTGCCTTTGTCGCGGTATAGGTAATGTCAAATCATCGTATCTTGTTGATACTCCCAAGGTATGCATTCGAGCTTGATTCAACTGAAGTATCAACGCATTCCACCCTTCTTGCGATCGCCCTTCTATTATGGTTATAACTCCGTAGCTGCAGCATCCATGCGAAGACCGCATTCGCTCGATGACCGCAACTTCTAATTAATGACCGTATTTGCATGACGACCGCAACTTCTATGCGATGACCGCATTCGTTTGATGATCGAAACTTCTATGCGATGGATGCATGCGGCTGATTACCACAACATCCATGCATTGAATGTATGCATTCGCCTTTGCGATGGAAGGATTCTCTGCATACGGTCATCTTTACGATAGTTCGACTTCCGCGTTTGCGTCCGTTTTTTGTGTTAGCTACAAAAATAAACACTTGAATGCATAATAATGTATAATATTGGGGTCAGTGAGGATTTAGGTGCTAATCGACGCAAAAGTCAATTTTTCATAAATTCCAAGTATTATCACCGCATTTTCTACTTGTTAATCCTCATAATTCTAAATAAAAGGCTTATAATAACTGGCATTTCTGACAGTTATCAAGTATGCATGTATAGGGTTTCAATATTTTTAATATAAAGGTTATGTTAAATGTTGAATGCCTTTGATGTAAGTTATGGATGCTTAGCATGTCTAATTTTTGTAAGTTATTATAAAATTGAATTAGACATTAAAATCCATAACAAAGATAAACAGCATGCTCACTGAGGTTAACAACTTGTTTTAATGGTTAAAATAGGTCGTTATCTTATAAATTTTGGTTACAAACTCAATTGGTTCACACTTCTGTCTAAGATTGAGGGTATTTAAGTTGACAGTTTACGTAACACCTTTTACATGGAGATTATGACCGAAACAATGAGCATTCTTAACCGATTTTTATGAGCTTGCTTAAGCGGTATGAGGTTTAAAATTAACTTTAACACCTAGACATCGTAGGTTAAAATCCAAATATAAATGTTATACTTGGATAACAATCAAATAGACTTAGGTTGTTTAAAATTAGCCGTAATAAACTTAAGTTAAAGAATAACCGAACATTTAGAACACTTCAGTGTGAGATTAACAATATATATGATATATCGTTTTTAGTTCTCACGTTCTCAAGAGTTCACACCGTGAGATCCATGCTCGATTCGTGTCAATTTTACCTCGGCTGCTCCATCCTGAAAGTGTTTACATGGGTCAATAATAAGGTGAATGAGGGAAGTAGTTCATAGTAAGTAGGTGAAGGAAATGTGTCAACATATCCTATGCTCTCCTCCATTAGTTTGAACCATGAGATTATTATGTTGCGTCTGCTGTCTTTTTAGGCTGTACTAGCTAGTCGTTAACAGCGACGATCCCTTCAAAGGATTGTAACATAGGATTCGGAACAACCCAAGCTTCAAAAATGAATAGGATCTTATAGTTTCGTCTTGCACATTGTCATCCAATTTGGGGGGCATGTTCATACCGTTCTATAAGATCTGAAAATGGCGGGTAACTTTTACAGATTACTAAATGTTAGTAAGTTCTTGACTGAAAACAGTAACTAAATGATTGTCGGAATATGAGTTATTCTAGAGATAGTATTTAGTAAAGAATGTCTTGCTTTAGTGAAGGAGTATTTGACTGCCTCAGGTAGCACTTATTCTAACTCACTATAGTACCATTGCAAATAAATAAAGAAATAAGGGTACTTTATTATTTTTTGCTAAAATTAGGTTAAGATGCACAAGATTAATAGAGTTTGTTTAAAACTTTCAGTAATGTCAAACTCAATAATACAACTTCTTGCTTTTAAAAAATTTAATGGAGAGAGTTATTCCAACTGGAAGTCAAATTTAAATACAATATTAGTAGTTGATGATCTGAGGTTTGTGTTAATGGAGGAATGTCCTCCGACTCCCAATTTGACTACAAAACGAAACGTTCGGGATGCTTATGATAGGTGGGTAAGGGCAAATGAAAAGGCAAGGGCCTATATCTTAGCGAGCATATCTGATGTGCTCAATAAGAAACATGAAACCATGCCCACAGCCCATGAAATTATGTCGTCATTACAGGAAATATTCAGCAACCGTTATCTTCTGTACCACACGAGGCTATAATGTATGTTTATAACTCATGCATGAAAGATGGAACCACTGTCAGGGAACATGTACTAGACATGATGGTTCATTTTAATGTGCAGAAGCTCACGGGACTACCATAGACAAAACTAGTCAAGTTAATATCTCTTCCGAAGAGCTACCTAACCTTCCATACTAATGTCGTAATGAATAAAATTAATTACAATTTGACTACTTTATTAAATGAACTACAGACTTATCAGTCAATGATTAAATTGAAAGAAAGTGAAGCAAATATTATTTCACAACAAAAGAAATGAAGGGTTCATCATCGGGAAAGAAACCCTTGGACAAAAGGAAGTATGTCCCTTCATCATCTAAAGACAAAAGTTTACAGATGAAGAAAAATGGGAAAGGGAATAAACAACCTACTGCAAAGAAAAACAAAGCTCCCAAAGGAAAATATTTCCATTGTGGAGAAGATGAGCACTGGAAACGAAACTACCTGAAGTATTTGGCTGAGAAAAAAGCAGAAAAAGAAAATCAAGGTAAATCAGATTTACTTATAATTGAAACATATTTAGTGGAAAATTCTTACTTAACCTGGATATTAGATTCAGGAGTCACTAACCATATTTGCACTTTTCTACAGGAAACTAGTTCTTAGAATCAACTTTCAACGTACGAAATGACCTTCAAGGTGGGAATAGGAGAAGTCATTTCACCTGAAGCAATGGGAGTTGTTTTTTGGAGAATCTTTTATCTTGTTGAAGAATGTATAGTATATATCAAAGATGAAAGAAACTTGATCTCCATATCATGCCTGTTGGAAAATATGTATAAAGTATCTTTTGAAGTTAATGAAGTGTTCGTTTTTTCAAGAGGTGTTCATATTTGTTCTCTAGACTAGAAAATAACATGTATGTATTAAAACCAACTGAAGAAAAGACCATTTTGAATATAGAGATGTTCAAAACAACAGAAACTCAAAATAAAAAACGAAAAATTTCTCCTATTTCCTATCTTTGGCAACTAAGACTTGGTCACATAAATCTCAACGGAATTGAGAGATTAGTTAAAAACGGTCATCTAAATCAATTAGAAGACAGTTTTTTACCTCCTTGTGAGTCATGTCTTGAAGGATAAATGACTAAAAGATCCTGAGCTAACTCTGAACTCCTGTTTATTCGGGGTTATCCTTAAATTTGCATAGTGAGGGTTGGCTCAACAGCGCCGGCTCAATAAACCTCCATTTCAGGGGTAAGATCGGGTAGATGGATGGGGATTTAGGGTGCAAGATGGAATTCACTTCTACCTGCTTTCAGGGATAGTAAGAGAGGTTGTTCCCTTAAGTGCTGATTTCGGGTCTTGAACAAGGGGCCCCACTCTCTCATTGGGTTGAGAGGGACTCGATTTGTTGATCGGATCACAAACCAATTGTTCATTAGAGGATCAATGGGACTTAAGGAACAAGAGGTAATCT
Organism: Benincasa hispida; assembly: GCF_027475165.1. Taxonomy (NCBI): domain Eukaryota; kingdom Viridiplantae; phylum Streptophyta; class Magnoliopsida; order Cucurbitales; family Cucurbitaceae; genus Benincasa; species Benincasa hispida. The sequence continues at coordinate 21,634,914 of NC_143479.1, read as the reverse complement.
CAGGGGTAAAACAGACATTTGACCCAACCATTATTACGAATAACCTATGAAGGGTTAACTTACTGATCATGGTTATATCGAGTGGACATAATATATCTACAGTGAGGGAGTGCAACTATGGGCTTCAGTGGAGTGACCCATTAATTAACGAATGGGAGTTAATTCAGTGTCGGTGTAAAGAGTTTAGCCAATTAATCTCGAATCGTTGAAGCCCATGATCTGTAGGTCCATGAAGTCCCCCCACTAGCTCATAAATGGATCAGTCTTAGAGTAGCATGATAAGTTAATTTAAAATGTTCAAATTAGAATTAAGGAAATTACTTATGTGTTATAATTATGCGTTTAATTTTAGAATTAAACAGAATTGTAGAATCAATTAATATTTAAATATTATTTAAATATTACATGAATAAGGATTCATGAAGGTGAAATTTGTGTAAAATTAATTTAATATTTAATACTAAATTAATTAGAATTAATTAAATTAATTATTTATTTATTTATTATTAATTTTATTAGAAAATTAATTTATGAAATTAATTTTGTAAAATTAATTAAGTTTTTAATTTTGAAAACTAAATTTATTTTAGAAATCAATTTATAAAACACAAATTGAAAAAGATTCGAAAATGAAAAGTGGGAGAATTCCACTTTCTTCAACCAAGGAGCTCACTCAAAATCCACCTTATTCTTGCTTCAATCTTCCAAGCATGAGGTGCTCTTCATGCAACCTTCTCTTCATGCAACCTTCATGCAATACAAAGAGAAGATTGAAGTGGAATTCGATGATGAAAATCTGTTGCACTTGATGAAGTTTTGTTGAAAACTAGTGAGGTTGAAGAAGGTTCTTCAAGTTTCTACAGTGAGCTTCTTCTCCAAATTTCCTTCATTTAAGCTTATTTTGAGTCCCACAACTCAATCTAAGGCTCCAAGAGAATAATAGGGAAGACCTTGAGGGGGTTCACAACAAGATTTGGAGAAGATTTGCAGCTAAATTTGAGATTCAAAAAGTTCTACAACGGTATGTTTTAAAACCCTTGTATTATTGTATGAGCATGCTTTATTTACAGCCAAAATTGATGAATTAGAATGCTTATTGATCCTTATTGCTTCCGCTGCATGCTAATGTACTCCTACACATGCTCGGCTTCATGTCGCCTTTGGCGCAATCTCCTTTCGAAAAGTGTTTGCATGGATGGATCAATAATAAGGTGAATGGGGAATGTTTCTATAGTAAGTGGGCATGGGACACATGTCAACGTATCCTTCGGTCTCCACTTCTTGGTCACACTGTGAGATTCCCATGACCTACCTGCGTGTTGTCCTAGAGCAATCATCCCTTTGGAGGGCCAGATCATAGTATTCAGAACACATTGTACTATTGAAAAGGATAGGGTCACTTATGTTAATTACCAACAATTGTCTTTCCCAATGGTAGCATGTTTGTTCATACCTCTAGGATCTAAAAGTGGGAGTGTTATATTTATGGGGATGAGTTAAGAGTTAACGAATCCTTGACAGAACAACAGTTGCTAATGTCTATAGGAATATGAGTTATTTTAGTATTAGAATTAGTTGAGAGCAGTCTCATTTCAGAGGAGGAGTGTTTGATCACCATTCAGTAGTTGTTGTTCTAAACCCTTGAAGCATCATTACAAAAACTAAATCAATGATTTATTAGGGTTCTATGATTTCTTGTCTTTGCTAAATTGATTGGATAGTTTGCAATTGTTTGCTTGTGTGATGGGTTAAGGCAAAGATAACTAATACGGTCAATGTTTGTTTTTATTTTCAGCAATGTCTTCCTCAATAATTGCACTGCTTAAAATGAAAATTTACCGGTGATAATTACTCTACGTGGAAGTCCAGCTTGAATACGATTCTTGTTGTTGATGATCTGCGATTCGTCTTATCGGAGGATTGTCCTCCGGACCCTACTCATAATGCATCTCACGCTATGAAGGATACTTATGACTGGCAGATAAAGGCCAACGAAAAGGCCCACATCTACATCTTGACGAGCTTATCTGAAGTTCTGTCCAAGAAGCATGAGGTCATTTAAGTACGAGGGAGATTATGGAATCTCTCCAACAGATGTTTGGACAACCGTTTTATCAGCTCAACCATGATGCCCTCATATACATTTACAACTGTTGCATGAAAAAGGGCACATCTAGTCAGGAACATGTCCTAGAAATGATGATCCAATTTAACATGGCAGAGGTAAATGGAGTGGTTATAAACGAACACATTTAGGTTGCATTCATCATGGAATCTCTTCCAAAGAGTTTCCTATAATTCCATAGTAATGTGATGATGAACAAAATTCAATATAACATGGTCAGTCTCCTTAATAAGCTACAGATTTACCAGTCACTTATGAAAAATAACGGACCGATTGAGGGAGAGGCAAATGTTGCCCATTCCAAATGGAAGTTCTAAAATGGTTCATCCTCTGGAACTAAGTCTATTCCTCAATCTTCTGCTTCGAAGAACATTCAGAAAAAGAAGATAAATAAGGGGAAGGCTCCTACCATTACTATAAAAGGCAAGGGAAAGGCCAATGTGGTCGACAAGGGCAGAAGTTTCCACTGCAATGAGGATGGACACTGGAAGAGGAACTGCCATAAGTACCTCCCTAAGAAAAAGAAGGTAAATACTATTTACTTGTTATAGAAACGTGTCTTGTAGAATATGATGAGATTATTGGGAATTGTGTCCTAAATCTTCTTTTCATCTCGTAGTTTGTAAACTCTATATAAACATATTGTTGTTAATAAAATAATTGTTATTTTATAAGCATATACTCAATCCAATAAACTAAGACCCAAGGTTATTTTATGTAAATTTAAACAAGTATGTAGAGACATACATGTAGATCTTGTTTAAATAACAACCTAAATGGTCTGTAGTAGATGGATAAGGTTGGGTACCTTATCCTGGTGACACTATGGATACGACTCGCTTTATAGGTGTTACAAATGTTGTAAAGTGCTATAAATGATCTGATCCTGATTATTCATGTGAGACATGCGAGCGGGGGTATCTTATATAAAGATTTTGAATATAAGGTTGGACCATGAAATGATTAGTCTCTTTATATAACACTATTGATAATAAAGACTTGCATTTCACTAGGATGACCATAGGTGACATGACCTGAATCTTGAGTGAGTTGTGAACTTCTCTGCTCATGAAGGCGGTCCTTTGATTTGTATGAGGGAGAGTGGCCAGATTGCCAACTTAACAAGCCTACCATTTTGGGGATTTTTCTAACTGGGGAGTTGGGAACTCAGCTACACAAGATGAAATTCACTCCTTTCTCAATGCGGGGACAAGTAGATAAATTGCTCTCTTAAGGGCTGATTTCGGGTCTTAAACATAGTGGCTACACCCTCTCCTGGCCCGAGAGAACTTGGTCATAGTGGGACTATGACTTATTGTTCATTAGAGAAATCAGTGGTACTTAAGGAGTTAGATGTAACTATAGGGGCAAAATAGTATTTTGGCCCAACTATACTTATGAGTAATTTGTGAAGGATCCTCGCACTGTTTATTGGTTATATCTAATGGACACAAAAATTTATTTATAGTGCGAAGAGTGCATTTGTCGGTCTTTAATGGAGTGACCGAAAATATACGGATGTTGGGTAATTTAATTAAAAAGTTTAATTAATTATCTAAGTACGGTTGGAGCTTCAATCTACAGTTCCATAAGGTCCCCACTATAGCTCAACAGGTATTTAATCTTTTGATTAATTTGAAGTGTTCAAATTAATTGAGGGAATTAATTATATATGATATAATTATATAATGTATTTGATACATTATGAGAAGAATTTGAATATGATTCAAATACCAATTATATGAAAGAGATTCATATAATCAAATATAAATATGATTTATATTGAAAGGAATAAAATATTTGGATATGATCCAAATATCATTTATATGGATGAAATTCATATAAATGGACATAATATAAATGCGATTTATATTAAATGTCACGTATAGTTAAGGGAGAATAACATCTATAGTTTATGTTGTATTTGATGCAATATAAAACTATAGGCTATATGTTATATTTGATATAACATATAGTGTATAATAATAAAGTAGTTATTATATATTATATTTTATTAATTTATTTGAAATTAATAAAAGAGAAGGAGTTATAACTCCCTCCCTACATTCTCTCAAAGAAAATTAACAAGTGATAAAAGAAATTGATAGGATCATCTTCTTGATTGATTCACATTTTACATAGAGAAAAGTTCTCTGAGAAAACTTCCTCTCATCCTTTCCTTCTCCTTCGCTCTTCCTAAGACTAAAGCAAAGCCCACAACTTCTGCTTGAGTCTTTAATCCCAAAAGAGAATACAGAGGGTTCTCGCTTGGTAGTGTCCGTGTGTGAAGAAGGAAATCCTCAAAGAAGGAGTTCTATTCGTGGCTAGCACGAGGGGTTACTAGAAGAAAGGTTCTTCAAAGGTGAAGTTTCTTAAAACCTATTTACTTTGTAAAAGCATGTTGTAATTTATCCTTGAATGCATATCTTTTATATGTTTACTATAAATTTTGTATTCAATAATTAATGGAATTCGAACGATCCACTTCCGCTTAAGGATCTCCTTATGTCGAGTTCCCTTCAATTGGTATCAGAGACTGGTTGTTGGTTTCTGATTCCAAACTCCATTCTTTTATTGAATTCATTTACAGTACTGGTAGGTTTTATAATTTTCATTTTGTTTATGTGATAAATGTTTGTGGATGTATTGTTGATGGATGTTTATGGGATAGAAGTCTCAGTTTTATGGCTTTCTGTTTAAATTTACAAAGTTAATTTGTAAGGGTCCCTACGTTTTTGGGCAATAATTGCAATCGTGTATGTATTGGTTATGTTTTTGAGTCGCTCGTGAGGCTTCAGAAGAAGGGTTACATGCATTTCGATGGAGAAGACAAAATAAAGGATGTTGCATCATGTAGCTAGAGCTAAATGATCGTTTAGATTTTGTTACGCGATCGTGTAGAATTTGCTACACGATCGTGTAGCATTTGCTAAACGATCGTGTAGCATTTGCTAAACGATCGCATAGCTAATACTATGTGATCATGTAGAATTTGCTACATGATCATGTTGCACTGGTTGTATGATCGCATAGGCGTTGGCTTGGTAGACGATTGTGCAGCATATGATACTCGGCGCATCCTTGCGTGCTAAATGATCATGTATACTATCATGCTCTCGCATAGTCATTAGCTACACGATTGTGTAGTATATGATACTCGATGCATGGTTGTTTACTAAACGATCGTGTAGACTACCATGCTCATCACATAGTCATTAGCTACACAATCGCATAGTATGTGATACTCGATGCATGGATGTTTGCTACACAATCGTGTAGACTTTCATGCTCATCGCATAGTTATAAGCTATGTGAATAAACGACCGTTTATACTCGATGCCTCATTGCTCAACGATTAGGCATTTGCTACACGATCAGCTGCAAGGGTTCTTTGTAGAGCGGTTTGAGGCGAGCGGTTCAAGACTTGGTTCACTTGTGTTGAATCGATGGACTCACTTTGTAATAGATTAGCCTTTTATTTCTTTGTTTAGAGATTTTTTATCCCAGTCCATCAACTATAATATTAATATACATGTGATGTATGTTTTATTATATGTCATAATTAGGGGTGTTCAAAAAACCCGATGACCCGAAAAAAACGATCAACCCAACCTAACCCGTGCGGTTTGGGTTGGGTTATCAACTCATTTGGGTTGGGTTGGGTTCAGATAAATGAAACATTTATGAGTTTGGTTGATTCATGGGTTCAACTAATATAACCCAAACCAACCCGAACCAACCCGAGTTTATTATTAACTTTAAAATATTTTTTTTTTATTACATATAACACAATTATTTATACATATATGGATTTTAATTTTATTTAATTCAAATTTTTTTAATAATTTATTCTTCAACAACTCTTAAAAGTAGTTTCTTTGCACTTTAGAAAGGAAATTTTCACTATATAAATTGAAATTGAGTTGTTAATTTTAATTCAGTATATGAAAATAATTAAATAAGATTTTTACATATTTACATTATGCTTCTTTTTAGAAAAAAATTTAAAAAAAAAATGACCTGATTAACCCGAACCAAACTAACCTAAATATTTCATGGTTGAGTTGGGTTGGGTTCATTTTTTAATAAGGGTTATTTGAGTTGAAGAAATTTACAACTCGAACAATTGGGTTGGGTCTAAAAAATCTTTTAACCCAATCCATGAACACCCCTAGTCATAACGTATGTCATATAGTTTTAAAACCCACCATAGGTTATGCATTTATCTTCATGCATCATTTTATATTATAAGTGTTATAATATATTAATATGCATGATTTAAATTACATAAAGCATGCTCATGCATCATATAATATAAGAGTTATAGTATATGTATGCATGCATTATAGCATATCCATGCATCATTTATATTATAAGTGTTATAATATAAGGTTGAATGGTTATATGGAATGTATGCTATGGCATAGTTCATTATTTAGTTATATAAATGTTATATATTAGTAATGAATGAACATTTCATGAAGCATGACACTACCTTAGGTTAATTTATAAATGTTATAAATAACTTATATATGTCATCCATGTAATGGTTGGTTTTAATTGTTTCATTTCTTATAATTGTTCTAATAAATGAAATTAAAATTAAAATCAATAACGAAGAGTTGCATACAAACTTAGGTAAAATCATTTTTTAAAATAGTTTTGAAATATGATTGACATAGACCTAAGTTCACCAGCTTCAAATGATATTAGAAATTAGATTAATCTTTTAAATCGGTTCAATAGGATTAAATTGATTTCAATAAAAGATTAAATTTGTAATAAATATAGGACCTTTTGTCTAAGGCGGGTTCTAGCTAGGTTGGGGTATTTAAGCTGACAGAAACAGAACACCCCTAGCACAGAACCTATCTGGAAAGGTGAATTAGATAGATTTGCTACAAGCATGCAATTATTGATTAATATTTGTTAAAGTGTTTAACGAATATTAATCAAAATTGTTTAACTTTCCAAAGTAAGTGTTAATTTTGGGAAAATTTAAACAATCACTTAGTAAAAATAATTAGCCGTATTTTTCCTAAGTAAATTAAACCCTAGGTTGTTAAAATACTCAGTGGGAGGAAAAGATATATATGATATGTCATTTTTCCACTCGCGTTTCTCCCTTAATATTCGCACCATGAGACTCATGTTTGGCCTTGAGGAGACCTGGGATCGTCCCCCTTCGGATGGTGTTTGCATGGGTCAATATTAAGGTGAATGGAGAAAGTATTTATAGTAAGTGGAAGAAGAATATGTGTCAACATGTCCTACGGTCTCTTTCATTGGTCTGTACCGCGAGACCTTCTTGCACAGCCTCGAGGAACCCTAGAAGCGTCCCCCTTCGGATGGTTTGTGCAGCTGGCCAATATCAAGGCGAACTCCAGAAATGAATAGGGTCGCTTTAGTTTTTGCCCCAATTGGTTTTTCCCTTCAGTTGGTTCATTGGGGGGGAGCTCTAGGATCTACAATGAAGGATCACACTTATGGAAAATTATTAAGCGAGTTAATGGTTGCTTGACCAAATAAATAATGGCTAATCATTATAGAAACAATGAGTTATTCTGGTGTAGTGATTAGTTGAGAGTGTCTCAATTCAGTGAAAGGAGAAACTGACTATCCTTCGGTGGCTTTTGTCCTAAATCACTGAATCATCATTGCAAAATGAGATGTTAAATGGGGTTCATTTAGATTTTACTAAATCTGACTGGATATTTTTTAAAAGAGTTATGCTAAAATCTAATGTATATCAATATGTTTTTTTCAGCAAAATGTCAAATAGTAATTTTCCGTTAGTTGCCTTTTCAAGTTTTCCGTTAGGTGTTCACATATAGTTGGACTATGTTGTATTGTTCATTAGAGAAATCAGTAGTACTTAAGGAGTGAGATGTAACTACAGGGGCAAAACGGTAATTTGGCCCAATTGTACTTACGAGCATCTATGGAGGGTCATCGTACTCATGATTGGTTATATCCGATGGACACAGAAATATATTTGTGGTAAGAAGAGTTCAGCTATTGGTCTTTAGTGTAATGCCTGACAGTTAATGGATGGTGGATCTTGTGGCTAAAGAGTTTAGTCAGCTATTCACGAACCGTTGGAGCTTCGAGCCACAGGTCCATTAGGTCCCCTGGTTAGCTTAGATAAAGTCGAGAATCTGTATTTGGGTCAGTTTGAAATGTTCAAATTGACAAGAGGATGTTCGATTATATATGATATAATTGAACTGGTTAATTATATATGATATGATTGACTAAATGGATAAGATACATTATTTTGGAGGAAATTAGATATAAATATGATTTACATCAAGTAAGGGAGAAATTACTATAAGAGATATTTGATATCAAACTATAGGGTAAGAATATAATATAATTATATTCATTAATTATTAAATTGGTTAATTATATGATAATTGACCTAAAACTTCTCTCGGACGTGCATTAGTGGGAGCAGTCACATTCGGTTATGGTAACCGAAGAATAAAATGAAAATTTGTTTCATTTTACAAAAGTTCGAAAAAATTGGCATCGGTGTGGAAACGTAACGATCGCATAGTTTGAAAGCCTATACGATAGTCGCTCAGTGCCTAAACGATTGCTTAGCTTTTCTAAATGATCGTATAGTGTGTCGCGTTTAGACGATCGTCCACCTTTTACTAAACAATTGCTTAGTAAAACCTAAACGGTCGTGTAACTTCTTCTAAACGATAAGCATTTAGCTTACGATAGCTTCCTTTTCTCTCTCACTTGCTTATCGTTTACACGATTACTTCTTTCTCTAACCTCTACCAAACTCACCAAAGACCACACTTTGGATTCTCACTCCGAGAATACCAAGAGCTCCATTTTGGTGGTGTCGTCCCCACTGCATTCACTTGTTCCTAATTGATTGTGTTGCTGCAAACGACTTTTTTGCTGGACAATAGAGTACGGGTGGAGGTTCTTCTGCTACATCTAAGTTTTAAAGCTTGAAGAAGGTCTTCAACTGGTGTGAAAACTCTTTCCCTTATATTTTAGTGTTCAAAGCATGTCGTTAATTACTGTTTGATTGCATAACTGTATGTTAGAATGTATGTATTGTATTTCAGTCACAATGAAATCGGAAAGATCCGAATACGCTCATGGATGCTCTTTGTTAAGAGTTCCTTCACATACATCATATGTACATTCACAAAGATTAATGGACTGGGAGGAACCGCCTCAAAACCAAATTTTATCTATTACATTTTCCATCAAGCAAAGCAGTTCACAGGCGAACCAGGTCTTGAACTGCCCATACGGAGCTCCCATCGTTTAATAAACGCAATCGGGTATACACGATCGTTTAGCTACGATCAAGTACCAATAACTATGCGATGAAGCATGAGGTACCCAATCATCTAGCGCACAAGAAAAAACACGCGAGTCTAAGCGATCGTTTAGACGACAACGTTGCTGTGAAGCACGATCGTCTAGACGATCACATAACAAGTGCTTAAGTAAAGTTTTACTCCACGATCTATAGTCAGAAACTAAGCGATGAAGCTTGCTGAGCTACACGATCGTCTAGTGCACACACATCAACCTGCTCCCGACTATCTGATACTCAATGATCGTATACCTCATCGTTTACACGACCCAACCAACACTTGGTCATCTTCATCCTCGAAGAACAGCAACTTCTTACCTTCAAGCCTCAGCACGAACGACTCAACAACTCAAACACTTTGAAATTACAGACTCGATAGAAAGCTAATATGCCCAAAAACACAGAGGCCCTTACAGTTAACTTCGAATGTAAAAAAAATTTAAACAACCAGAGGCTTCATCCCAGAAAACTCCATTAATCCACATCAACAAATCCATTTAACACTTAAATAGAATGTAAAAATGCTTCACCCATCGAGAAATTAAATGTTATTCTTTCCATCAATGGATTTAGAATATTAGAACCTGTCTCTGATACCAATTGAAGGAAATCTTATCAAAGAGTACCTCTGAGCAGAAGCAAGATCATTCCAAACTCATTGTGGCAGAATTACCGCATTCACAATCAAACAAGCTAGATATGCATTTAACAACAAATTATAGGCATGCTATGAACTTTAACAATAAAGGGAACAAAATACATATCAGTTGAAGAACTCTTCTTCGCCTCAAATCTCGTTCTCGTCCAAGGACTGCACCTCTTACTCTCGCTGAGATCGTCCAAGCAATCGACAACCAAATCGTCTACCCATGAACGGACTCCTCACGAACTCGACAGCAAGGAAGACACCACCACTTGGAACCTTCGATATTCTCGGTGTGAGAATCCATGATGTGTGAGCTCTGTTGGATTTGGTAGAGGGAAGGAGGAGGAGACGATCGTTTACCACGACTAAGCAAGTGGGAGATATCGGGTGTCTCTCGTATAGACGATACTTAATCGTTTAGGTAGAGGTACATGATCATTTAGTAAAAGGGGCACGATCGTATAGGTGATCGTTTAGTAAACGCTCGGGTGCGCGATCGTGTAGGAAAAAGCTAGACGATCGTTTAGGAAATCCTATGCGATCGTTTAGTAAACTGTGCGCATGTATACGATCATTTAGAAACGTTGAGCTACCGTGTATGCTCTCGGTTTGCTATGCAATAGGCAGTATACACTATCCGATGAACGAATGTCTGATTCTTTGCAAAATGAAACATTTTTCATTTTATCCTTTAGTTATGAAAACTGAATGCAACGTCCCGCTATCTCATTCGGTTATGGAGAAAAAATCGACACAATTATCCTATGATTGTTAAATTAAAAAATACAAAAATAAATGTAATCATATTATATTTATAACCTATGGTTTAATATCACATCATATGCAATACATTAACCATAGCCCTTTTTCTTCTCCACTAGATATAAATCATATTTATATCATTTTCCTCCAATTAATGTATCTCATACATGATGTCAACTATATCATATATAACTGACCAGTTCAATCATATCATATATCATCGAACTCCCTCTTGTCAATTTGAACACTTCAAACTGACCAAAAAATTGATTCTCAACTTGAATCCATTGAGCTACCAAGGGAACCTTATGGATCTATGGCTCGAAGCTCCAACGGTACATAAATAGGTGACTAAACTCTTTAGCCACGATATCTACCATCCGTTAACTGTCAGGCATTCCACTAAAGACCGACAGTTGTACTCTTTTCACCACATATATATTTCTGTGTCCATCGGATATAACCAATCAACAGTACGATAACCCTTCACAGATGCTCGTAAGTACAATTGGGCCAATTTATCGTTTTGCCCTTGTAGTTACATCTAACTTCTTAAGTACCACTGATCCCTTTAATGAACAATACAACATAGTCCTACTATGTGTGGGCACTTCTCGAGCCATGAGAAGGTGTGTGGCACCACATCGTTCAAGCCCCAGGATTAGCCCTTAAAGGAGCAATCTATCTACTTACCCCTGCTTCGAGGAAGAAGTGAATTCCATTTTGTGTAGCTGAGTTCCCAGCTCCCAAATAAGATGAATCCCCAAAGTGGTAGGTTTGAGTCGACGATCTGGCCACTCGCACCCATGCAAATCAAAGGACCGCCCTCAAAGGCAGAAGTTTCCAACTCACTCAAGATTGAGGTCATTTTACCCTTGGTCATCCTAGTGAAGTGAAGTCTCTGTCATGAACGGCGTTATATAACGAGACTATAACACTTCGTGGTCCGATCTTATACAAACTCCTTTGTATAGGACGCCTCCGTCGCATGTCTCCATGTGAATGATCAGGATCAAACCATCTGTAGCAATTCATAACACTTGTAACTATTCTACAAAGCAGGCCGCAGCCGTAGCTTTACCAGGATAAGGTTTCCTTCCTATATCCATATACTACAGACCATTTTGGTTATCACTTAAGACATGATCCACCTGTATGACTCCATATACATGCTTAAGTTACAAACGACAACCAGAGATCTTAGTTTATTGGTTTGTAGTAAAGCAATTAAAACATCCAGTATTCCATAGACAAAAGTGAAGAAAATATCATATAAAATTACATCAGAAGCGTTTGTTCAAAACTTGTTTACAAACTACAGGACCCAAAGAGAGTTTAGGGCATCATCCCCAACAACACTTTCCTTTTTCTGCAGTGTTAGCCTTGCCTTTTCTCCCAGCGATTTTCTTCTTCCCTTTCCCTTTGCTCTTCTTAATAGGAATGATCTGTGAAGAGGAAGCAACATCAGGCTTTTTGGAGGACGTTTCTCTCTTCTCAACGATAGTAAATGTACTTCTGGTTCCAGATCTTTAGCTTTCATCATTGTTTGGTAAGCCTATAACTCATTCAAAAGAGTAGTCAAGGTGTATTCAATTTTATTCATAAGCGCGTTCGTGCAAAACTACAGAAAACTCTTCGAAAGAGATTCTAGAATAAAACCGACTTGACTTCTCTCGTCAATGATAGCTCTATTTACCTCCACCAATTGAAATGGACCATCGTGTCCATGACATGTTCTCTAACAGAAGGCTCTTCTTTCATATGACAGTTGTAAACGTACTTAATGGCATCATGCCTTAGGAAGAAGGACGGTCACCCGAACATCCCTCGTAGAGATTCCATAATCTATTTAGTAGTACCTATATCCTCATGTATCTTCGGAAAAACGTCAGATATGCTAGCGAGGATATAGCCATGAGCTTTATCATTCACCCTAATCCATCTATTGTACGCATCCCGAACAGTTCGGTTTGCGTTAGAGCTTGGAATGGGAGGATAATCCTCTCTTAAGACAAATCGTAAATCGTCTATCACCAATATAGTATTCAGGTTTGATTTTTCAAGTTGCATAATTATCCTCAATCAGACGCCAACAATTGTAGTAGTGCACTTGTCATTCTGAAAAAATATAAATAAATTTTATAAATGAATTGCTTTTAAACTCAATCAAGTTTTATCAGAGTAATAATATACCCAAGACTATTTTTGCAACGATATTACAACAAGACATTCTTGGCTAAATACTATCTCCAAAATAACTCATATTTCGATAGTCATTTAGCTACTGTTTTTGGTCAAAAATTACTAACTCTTTAGTGAATTTGTAAGTGTAACCTTCTGCTTTTAGACCTCAGAAGTCCGATCCCAACGATGCTCCCGAAGTTGGAAAGTCAAAGTTGAAACCAATCTTAGAAATCCTATCCATTTCTGGAGTTTGAGTTGTTTCGAATCCTATGTTAAAACCCTTCGAGGGGATAGCCGTCGTTAAACGATTAGCGAGGCCGACTTAAAGACGAAAAGTAGATGTAATGTAGGAATCTCACGGTTCAAACCAACAGAAGAGGCCGTAGGATATGTTGATACATATCCTTCACCCACTTACTATGAACTACTTCCCCCATTCGCTTTGGTCTTGACCACGTGACAAACACTTTCCAAATGGAGCAGTGAAGGTATAATCGACACGAAGTGTTGCACGCATCTCATGGTGGGAATTATGTAGGGATGTGAGAATTAAAATCGATATATCATATATTTAATTTTCCATTGAACAACTTCCCCTCATTCACCATGATCAATTCACGCAAACACTTTCCGAATGGAGCAGTCGAGGTATAATCGACACAAAATGCCACATGAACCTTTCGGTGTGAACATCTTGAGAATGTGAAAATTTTAAAATCAAAACATCATATTTGATTTTTAAGTGAAAAACTTCCACCATTCACCAAAATCTCAATTCATGTAAACACTTTCTGAATGGAGCAATCGAGGTATATTCGACACGAACTGCCACATGAATTTTGATCGTGAACTTTTAGGGACGTGAGAGCTAAAAATAATCATATCATATATGTTTATTAATCTCCCACTGAAGTGTTCTAACATATCATATACGTTATTTGATTTTCACTGAAGTGTTTTTATAGCATATCATATATGTTATTAAACTTCCACTGAAGTGTTTTTATTGCATATCATATATGTTATTAAACTTCCACTAAAGTGTTCTAACGATTAAACGGGGTATACATTTCTTAAGTTTGTTTCGGCTAATTAAACAATCTAAGTCTAGGTGTTTATCCAAATATAACTTTTATATTTGGATTTAATCTACGATGTCTAGGTGATAAAACAGTTTTAAAACCTCACATCGCTTACGTATTACTTATAAAACAGGTTAACAACGCTCAATAATTCGGCCATAATCTCCAAGTAGGAGTTGTTCCATAGACCATCAACTTAAATACCTCCAGCCTTCGATAGGATTATATACCGGTTGAGTTTGTAACCCGAATTTTACAAGTTTAACGACCTATTTTAACTATTAAAACGAGTGGTTAACCTATGTGAGCATGCAGTTGTTCTTTGTTATGGATTTTAAATGTCTAAGCCAATTTTATAACAACTTACAAAATTTTAGACATGCTAAATATCCACAACAGACATCAAAGCATTCAATATTTAATATAACAAATATATTAAATAAAAGAAACCCTAAACATGCATACTATATATTATAACATTTTATAACATACTTTCAATGCATGTAACATACTTCCTGTAGTGGGATTTTAATTCTACATGGCATACTTGCACATACAACATTTATTTAATTATAACAAACATCACATGCATAAATAATTAAACATATACTGGTATTATTTTAGTTTTGGCATTTTCAAACAAACAAAAGCCTAATTATTACAAAAACAGCAAAAAAAACGGTTCCAAAACCCTTTTGAAGCTGAACCGGGTCAAGTTTGAAGAAAACCAGTCAAACCGATCAATCCTCGATGGTCCTCGCTCAGTCAACGGGTCAAACTCGTCAAACCGGTTCAAGAGTCTCTCTGCTGGACCAAATTCTCGCTAGGTTGAACAGGTTCTCGCTCTTCGTTGAAATCTCACTCAAACTCGATCAAAATCTCGCTTTGACGTTGAAATCTCGCTGCTCAAAGGAAATCCCACTCAAACTATCAAAATCTCGCTCGAACTTGAAATCTTGCTTGAACTGGATCAATATCTCGCTCAAACTTGAAATCTCGCTCGAAAATGAGCATCGAGTTTTGAGCAGATGCTGAAAAACTGGCTCTTGCTGCTCAACCTTCTTCTCTTCTTTCTTCAATTACAATTTAATTTCAACTCTAATGACTCCAAATAAATTATACTCTTGAGCACACATATAAGTTCATCAAACAAGAGCCAATTACAAATTTAATCAAGGAATCAAAGAAAAATTAAATACCAAAACTTAGAAAACGATATTAGTGCACCATTTTCATATAACTCATGAGAAACACCCGCCACACCCAAATTAAACCAAATTGAATGCTTAAATGATGCTCTGGTACCAATTGTAGGATTACATCAGCATGCAGTAGAAGCAACAAGGATCAATAATAATTCATTAATTTTGGCTATAAATAAAGCATGCTCATACAATAATAAAAAGGTTTAAGTCATACCTTTGTAGAACCTTTTGAATCACGAATTCAGCTGCAAATCTTCTCCAAATCTTCTTATGAACCACCTCAAGATCTTTCTTACTATTCTGTTGGAACCTTAGATTGAGTTGTGGGACTCAAAATAAGCTAAAATGGAAGGAATTTGGAGAAGAAGCACACTGTTGCAATTTGAAGAACTCCTTCTTCAACCTCTCAAGTTTTTTAGCAAAGACTCAAGAATTGCATTAGTTTGCATTAACGATTTCCACTCCAATCTTCTCTATTTATTGCAGGACAATCATGCATAGAAAAAGGCTGCATGAGGTGTAGCTCATACTTGGAGATTTGAATCAAGAAATGGTGGACTTTTAGTAAGCTACTTCGTTGAAGATAATGGAGTTTCCCAACTTTTCATTTTTCAATCTTTATCCAATTAACAAAATGATTTCAAAAATCAGTTTGATCTCAAAATTGAAAACATTATTAATTTTATAAATTAATTTTTTAATAAAATTAATAATAATTAATTAATTAAACAATTTAATTAACTCTAAGTTAATATCAAATATTAAATTAATTTTACACAAATTCCACCTTCATGAATCCTTATTCATGAATTTAATATTTAAATCATATTTAAATATTAATTAAATTCTCCAATTCCCTTCATTCTAATTTGAACATTTCAAATTAACTTATCATGTTACTCTAAGGCTAATCCATTTACGAGCTAGTAGGGGGACCTCATGGACCTACAAATCATGGGCTTAACGATCCGAGATTAATTGGCTAAACTCTTTACAACAAATTAACCCCCATTTGTTAACTAATGGATCACTCCACTAAAGCCCATAGTTGCACTCCCCTCATTGTAGATATATTATGTTCACTCAATATAATCATGATTAGTAAGTTAACCTTTTACAGGTTGTTCGTAATAACAGTTGGGTCAAATGTCTGTTTTACCCCCGAGATTACCTCTTGTTTCTTAAGTCCCACTGATCCTCTAATGAACAATTGGTTTGTGATCCGATCAACAAACCAAGTCCCTCTCGGGCCAATGAGAGGGTAGAGCCCTTTGTTCAAGACCCGGAATCAGCACTTAAGCGAATAACCTCTCTACTATCCTTGAAAGCGAGTAGAAGCGAATTCCATCTTGCACTCTATGTCCCCAGGTATCTACCCGGTCTTACCCCTGAAATGGAGTTTTATTGAGTCGGCGCTATTGAGCCAACCCTCAGCTATGTAAATCTAAGAATAATAATCAGTAGTTCATAGCTAGCTCAGGATTAAGGTCAAGTTACCTAGGTCACCGCTTTGAAATAGTCAGTCATAAACAGTAAACAGCATTATAAAGTAAAAGTAACTGATTTCGTAGTTCAATCTTGCACAAACCCATTGCATAAGACGCCCCCACTTCTCATGTCATAACATGTACGAATTATAATCACATATTCTGTAGCACTTTACAACTCTTTGTAACAACTACAGAGTGGGCCACATCCAATAGTGTTACCAGAATAAGGTATCCAACCTTATTCATATACTATAGATCATTTTGACTATTTACTCAAACCTGGTCCACTTTTATGTCTCCACATAAAGTTCAAGTACTCATGTAATAGTCATGGATATTTTTGTTTATTGGATTTATTTCTAAAACGAAATAAGCAATTCATATATTCAATAACAAATTATTGAATTTTCAAAATAAGTTTTATTGTTTACAAACCATGATTTTTAGGACATAAAACCCAATAATAAATACTTCAAAATTTCAGAAATTTGAACCGGATGCAATCTGAAATTTGTGAAATTTCTGCAAAATCTAATTTTGTCCTCAAGCTCTCTCAAATACACCTCAATCCCTCTTAATTCAGAGTTCCACCACTCAAATCCAAGGCTGAGAATAGTAGAGAAGATTTTCTTGGTGGTCTACTGAAGATTTGAAGGTTGAATTCATGGACATTGCAAGGATTTGAAGGAATTCTACAAAGGTTGTAGTTCTGAAACCTCCTTCTGTAAAATTATTTTTCCAGTGTGCTTATCACTCAAATTAAGTGTAATTACAGTACTTAATGATTTTGTTTGCTTCTATTTATTGCATGTTTACTCCATCACTATGGCAGTTTAGATTCTTGTTTTGTCAATTGAAAATGCACAATTATCTCACCATTCTTTTAAATTTCCAATGAATCCGAAAGTTAGCATTTGAGCAATTTGGTGGTTTGTATTTTGATGTATCTTATAAGCAGTGGCGGCTAAGGTCATCTCATGCATTAAATTTAGAATTTGATGTTCAATCGTGTCATCTATATTCCATTCATAGATGTCATTTCCTGTATATTGAGTCTGGTTGAGTTGATGTCTTTCTTCATATTGCATGTCAAGGAGAGATGGCTAGAATAATAATTTCTTAATTTTGGGTATCTAGGATTTGTCATCTTTTGAAAGTTAAGTTCTGAAATTGTTCCTCTAGGTTATTATCAAAATTCTCTTCTAGTTTATGAATATCAAAATGATTTTCACCAGGTGTTTCATTTATGGTATTAACTTTTGATGTTGATGTATTTGGTGTTTTTGATGATTTAGGTTTAAGTTTTGTAATTAGATTCTTTACTTGAAAAAATAATTAATTTTAAATTTTTATCCAAAATTTCAAAAGGTTTGAATAAAGGTTTTGTTTTGTCAATTAGTTGATATTGCGATTTTATAGGACAATGTTGGGTCGAGTTTAAATTTTATTCTTTCAACCTGGTTGAATATTGTATGTAAAATTTTATTTGAATAATTATTTTGTAATTGTATGTTAATATCTTTTAATGTTAGTACTTTTGTTTACCTTCAGGTATATCAATCTTTTGAAAGGAGAAGCTATTACTTCTTAATCATTGTTGTTTAGAAACTTAAATTCTTCTAAAGGGGGATATGTAGAGGTTATGTATCTTTTAGGATTTGTAGTCTCCCATGTGGAAGAAGAAGTATTTGTGTTAATAGTTTGATATAAAGGGTGTGTAAATGCTTTGATAATATGTCATATTTTTCATCCAATGGAAGAAATATATATTTGTTTTGAGTTCTTCTGTTATTTTATAGTATTCATCACGAGTCTCACTTTATTCAGTTTTGTTAAAGGATTCAAAAAAATATACCTCTTAAGAGTTTATTTTTGTCAGACCAAAATTCTTTATCTAGTTCTATTTTGTTAATTGTAAAGGGTTTGGAATAATATTTAATTTATTAATATCGTGCATATCAGAATGAGTTGGAGATAAAGTTGGATCTTTTTCTTTTTTATAAAAAGATTGTCGTATTGTGTCATCAAATCGGACTCCTTGAAGGTTTATAGTGTTAGTGATATATAATTAAATTTGTCTTTACCCACTATCTTAAGTTTTTTGGTCAATCGGTGATTTAAGAAGGTATTATAACAGGTGGTCCAGGGAGGTCCTGTGTTTCATTGTTGTTTCCTCTATCAATTAAAATTTTCCTTTATCCACTAGCTTAAGGGAGGTTCACATGTCCTAGAAAATCTAGGAAGTTCTAGCCTTGAGGACTAGAATTGTATTTCTACACTCCATCTAGGATTATGAGTAATTTGATTCCAAGATAACATTCTTGGAGTAAAAGTATTTGAGTATTCAATATTAGCTTCGAGTAGAAGGGTTTGATCTTTAAGAGAAGTCCTAAGAGCTTTAGGAGATAAATTTGTATGCATTAATTTGTAATGTATTCGAAATATTCCTACAATGGATATAGTCTGTGGTTCCTAATACATATTTAGAATTTTAATATCAAGCATTAACGATTGAAGAATATTTGGATCATTTAATGAAACTAAAAAATCTAGACACAATTAAAGTAAATTGGTCCTCTTTCAAGATTTGATTCAACTATAGAGAGTATTGAATTTGAACAGTTTGTCTTTTATCATGTAATAGTAATAGAATTGAAGTATCTAATCATATCCTATAAGAGGTTTTATGGCAAATTGAACTAATCCTATATAAAAATTTTATACTTTTCTTGGTGTTGAAGAATTGATTGTCTTGAGAATAAATGAAGAGTTTCTGAGAGTTTATTAATTGGGACTAATTGGTGTGTGGTTTTTATTCTACAATCTTGAAGAAAGTCAAATTTTCCTATCTAATAAATAGTTTTAGTATCTACTTTTGATATATACCAATTATGGAGGATTTTTCTATTTTTTCTATCTAAAGCTCTTGACTATTGACTATAGAGAGTTGAGAATTATTTGCATAATCTTCAATTATGTTTGAGTCTTTTGTAATTAGGCTGTAGAGCTAATTTTTCAATTAACTTAGACATTAAAAGTTTAAAGCAAGATGCTTAGACATTAAAATCTTAACAGATTTTCAATTATCTATTGAGAGAAATAAACAAGATGCTAAAATTCTATAATATTGAAACACCAAGCTTACCAATGAGCTTATGATTCTATTACTGAGAACACAAAGTTTACCAAAGTGATATTCAATAGAATTAATTAACAAAACTTGATTATTATCACAAAAGATACTTAAAATAATATTAAGACAGAAGCTAATAAATCTTTAGTGCTATATTAATTAAACTAATACATTTTACTAATGATGTTTGGCTCTGATACCATTTTGACGTGACACGTGAACAAGAGGTGGATACATGAAGCATGAGGTAACATCATAGGACATGCGGACACTTGCATGCTTGACACATGGCATTGTGAGAAATGATGGATGTGTGGAATAAAAGATTAGCTATATAAATGATGAATATCTAAATATAGTAAAGAAACAAGATTTTGTAATTTAAAGTAGATATTGGAAATTTAAAACTTGCTATGCACTTACTTGAATTTTGTAAGGAATTTTGCAATTTATGTTGTATATATTAACATATTACGTTGAATGAAAAATCAAGAAAACAACTTCCCTAGCATACTAAGAAATATTCTCTTATTTCTTTTCTATATATAAATATTTTCCATATTTAATTTAGGTTTGTATATATTAACATATTATGTTGAATGAGAAATCATGAAAACAGCTTTCCAAGCATAAACCTTCATCTAAATTGGACTTAAAAATTGAAAGGTTTAACTTTAAACCTAGAAGCAATTAAGTATATGATTGAAATAAATAGTTTGCAATAGGATTATACATAAGAGTGGTTGAGAAGAAAATATTTAGCAATGGAAATGGAGGAGTGACAGAGGATAGATGAAGAGAGAGAAAGAAAGAAAAAGATATATATATTATATATATATATATATATATATATATATATATATATATATATATATATATATATATTCATGTCATCTTGCCAAATCAACCTCTATAATTTTTTGTATTAAATTTAAAAGAAATTTTAGTGAGTATTCATTTAAACCTCTTCGAAAACTCAGCGACCAAAATGATTATTTAATAAATGCATTTATTTTTCAAAATTCAGAGACTAAAAAGTATTTTTTTTCAATAAAAAATAATAATAAATAGTTTTTTTAAAAAAAGTAAAAAAAAAAATCCATTTTAAATAGGTATACCCTTACCTCTACATGTTAAATAGACCTACATATATAGCTTATACAAACAAATAATTTTAAAAAAAACCATGTCTATTTAAGCTACTTTTTTATTTTAAAATTCTCTAATTCATCATTCTTATTTGTGTCCAAAAATTAATTAATTCAAAAGTGAACCAAAAAAAAAAAAAAAAAAGACCCATACGGATAATATTTTATTATACTACCTCTTTATAAATTTTAGTTTACAACTTTTATTTTGATTACATCATGTGTATATATATATTTTTCATTTCTATCTCTTCCATTATTTTAAAATTTAAGGTCAAATATCTTTATAACTTTAACCTAATGAAAAGTATATTCATTCACTATTTATATCTCACAATAAAAATTTATATTTCAAAAATTTTCAACCATGTCCAACTTATTTGATTTTCAGAGTAAATTAATCTAAAACAAAATATATATATATATATATATATATATTCAAATTCTACTATAAAAATTCGAAGTCTAATAAAATAAAATTGATTACTTCCATGAATAAGATAATTATAAAAAAAAAAAAAAAAAAAATTAAAAAAATACCCCTATTTTTACAAATAGTGATTTTTACAAATAGCTTGCAATGATCAACTTATTTGTACAAATACTTTTTTAAAAGTAGCCGTAAATTGACGCTTAATCCTAAATCTAATGTTTAGTGGAAATGATCTTAATAAATGGCTAAAAGGTTACATTAAACACAGTAGAATTTCTATAAGAATTAAATTAAATTGTTAAAAAAACTCCAAATTATAAAATAGATAGTAAATAATCTAAAAGAACCAAATAAAAGTTAGGCTCAAACACCAAGAAAAGGGAAGAAATTCGAATTTAATTAAAAATAAATAAATAAGTGAATATACAAATATAGCTCCACTAAGATTACAAAATAAGTGTCATTTACACTAAAAATTGCAAACCAAGATAAGAAATAATGAAAGAATTTGTTTTCTAGGAGACTTTGACAATCAAAAACTATAATAACTATGAGCTTAAACATGAAAAACTACTTGAGGAGACAAGAGGATGAAAGTGAAAGCAGAAACTAACTAAAATGGAAGCCCCTGCAATTTCTTATTGTCCCCAAATGTTGGATGGATTGAAGAACCCTGTATTGAGAAATAATGCATAAGAACACACCAGAAATGGACAACAATCTTCTAATATTTCTTAGGAAGCAAGCTACATCTGTACCATGAAAGAAGAAGAAGAAACCTGTTGAACAGAACAAGACCAAGCCATTGTTACAATGATGTAATTTCTTAAGTTTTTGATAAACTTAAAAGTATGCAGTTGTAATGTATTTCTTCCTTTTTTTTGGTAGAACTTACCTTTAATACTATTCCTTCTAGTCTGTAAGAAAAAACTAAAAATTTGTTTGCAATCAAGCTTGCTCCAACACGTGGTAGATTTTCGAGACCCTTCGCCGAAATAATGGCTCTAATCGGAACGATGGAACTCCAGATAGTAACTTTCTAGCTTCATACATCTCATTCCATGCTTGTACTATCTCATCAATTTTGAACCCAAGACCTGTATATAATTGGAGGAGATAAGAAAGACATTTAACTCGGAATGAAAAGATTCAAAGAAAGTATATTAGCACTGTACCTTCATGTGAATTGTTGCTTGAACAGTGATTCTTTATCATAACTGCGATATCCGTTGCAGAAGCTCCAGCAAGCTCGAATTTCTCAACTGCAACTTCCAGACATTCATGCCACGTGGGCAGCCCCATCTTAAATTCCAATATTGATCGCTCGTAAAGCATGGTTCCCCATAAGAGGTTTATATGAGACCTCATATTTTTAGCCTGTTCTGCAGCCTCATCAACTGATATATCCTTGATCAGCCCATCTAACCCCATCTTCTGCAACTGAGTTCTAACATTGCTTGATTTAGAGAGTTCGCCGGTACGCTGTTCTTCCCATTCTTCCCACAATTTCATGCCTGTTTCCATGTTTTCCTCGGCACTATTATAAAGTTGCATAACTTTAGTGCAGGGCCATGTTTTTGGATCAACATCGCTGCTAACTGCATAATGCCAAGAAACTTTTGCCTGCTCAAACTGTTGTTTTCCTAGAGCTAGATAGCCTTCATAAAAGTCTGGTTTGATTTCCACCGCCATTTGATATTTCCTTTCTGCTTCAGCATATTCTTTTTCGACCCAATCAAATGCGGCTTTGATCTGTTCAAGCACATGCACTTTTGAACCACCATCTGCGAAGTAGACCTTCTTCCTCGCCCTTGACATGATAACATTTCCCCAGTTGAACAGTGCTAAGGCTGCCATCTCATGAAATTTTTCTGCTGCTAATTCAAAAAGACCCTGAGCTTCTTCACTTGTTACTGTCTCTTCCACAGCCTCAGAATAAAGCTTCATCCCAAGATCATGGAGATCCAAGTATGGGCCAGAGTCAAATCCAACGTGGTTTATAAATAACTGAGCAAATTGAATTATCCAGTCATTAATGCAAGATGACATCTTTATTTCTTTTGGTTTTAATACATGGCCATTCTCAAAGATGCTATTTTCTTCAACTTCACACTTAGCAACCTCGTTATTCTTAAACCTTTCGTAGAATGGATCTTGCTCTGGATTAACTTCAAATATATAAAATCTAACAGAACCCTGTGACTCCTTAGATGTTTCAGCCAATCGTAATTCTTCATTGGTAGTAATTGTTACCAAATCACCTTCTTCGTCCCTGTACTTGATAAGGACCGCCGTGCAGGTAGGGAAGCGATCACGTATAACCTCCCTCAGTTGCAATAGAGTGCAATCAATTGGCAATTGAGCCCATCGAATATCTTCTCCAAACACCAATTTCACAGTTTTCATAGGTGTTTCCTCCTGTGTCCTTGTGATTTTCTCCTCCACAACTAGTTTATCCTCAGCCTTCTTCTCCTCCACCATCTCATCAACCTTCTCCTCCTCCACCATCTCATCAACCTTCTCCTCCTCCACCATCTCATCAACCTTCTCCTCCCCCACCATTATTTCATCAGGCTTCTCCTCCCCCTCCACTGTTTCATCCGCCTTCTTCTCATCAATGGTTTCCTTAGTCTTTTGGTTGTTTTTCTTCTTTCGGTTCTTTTCTTTTCTTTTTTGCGGCGACATTGTAGAAGGCAATTCAACAAAATCAAGAGGTAGCTTGATATCAGCATCCTCTTCCTTCGATCCTTTCATCTCAAGTGCCTTTGTTAATCTCTCTGATATTTCTAAAGCCATGATATTATTTGGCTCCATGTTTAAAACTGCCTTAACATCTCTTAGAGCCAAGTCCAACCTATGCAAACCCTCATAACATCTGGCCCGCTTCAACAACGCCTTACTGTACTTGGGAGTAACTTCAAGAGCCAAATTGCACTCATGAATCGCTCGTGGATACTCAGTAAGCCCCATCTGCATATAGCATGCCGCCATGTTACTCCGAAGATACGATACATCTATATGATTCCTTGGGAGTAATTTGAGAGCCTTATCATACTTCAACATTGCTCCTTCAAGATCTCTAGACTGAAACAATTTATTGCCCTCCTCCTTTAAAATCTGAGACATAGTAATGAAAATAACATGGTCTTTGTCATAACTTGGATTTCCATCTCCATTTTGGCGATGCTTCGAAACCGCCTCCCGGAATTTATCACCAATCTGCTTCTTCTTCTTCCCACTTTGCTTCCCCATCAAAAATCAAACAATATGAAGAACCAAGAACCGACGAAAATAACTAATTTCTACAATTACACACTTCAAACGAATTCAAACCAACTAAACTAGACTAGTCCAAGAGGAAGAGAATCAAACCCCACAAACAATTCCAAACCCTCGAGAAAAATCAACAGAGCACATACAAATTTGTAAGTAAAAATTGCCTAAAATCTACCCAAACACAAATTCCCCTGTAATCAAATGCAGAAGAAAGTACCCCAAATTATCAAACATAAAAACAGAGAAACCCACAAAACCCCTTAAAAAAAGGGTAGAACAATCCTCAAATTCCCTTGAAATTCAAATAAGGGCTTCCATTCATGAATTCAGCATTCTAGAAACAGAGATATTCCCAACACCGCCGATTTTTTGCTCCTCCCGAATCGGAATTTTAGCAATTCATTCAAGAACTAAAAAAACCCAATTCAGAAAGAAACAAGAGCAGACAATTGAGCTAAAAAATATGGATGATAAACAGAAAGAAAGTAGAATTATGGTGGTGGAGAAATGGAAGAAATGTAAGGAAGATAAACTTATCTGAGAAATGTAATAACCTCTGAAATTAATCCGGAGAAACTCGGGGTGAGAAACAAAGAAGAAATTTTGTTTTGAAAGAGACGGAATATATTTAGCAAAGGGGAAATGAAATTGAAAACCAACCGTAGAATCCGTTTGTACTTTTGTAATGAGTAAGATTTCCAACAACTTGTCGTGAACGCCACAAAATTCTGAGCAAAAGCTGATAATAATTTTTTTATATATCATTTTATTTTATTTTTTATATTCCTGAATTAAATTACTGTTTTTATAGATGGGTTTGTCGTTTGACTCGATAACTCAATATAATATATATTTATATGTGTGTCTGTGGGCCCCACGATTGCCGTGAATTCCAAGTCTTTTGGTCATCTCCCCGTTGTGAAAAGTGAGAACCATGGGTTGTTGGATGAGAGACACAATTTTGTAATGATATTATAATTTTTTTTTCCAACATTTTTTTCCTCTCTCTCGTGATAATAGTTAAATTTTGGTTAAATTACAAATTGAATTTTTTTAAAAAAAAAAAGTTTTTTTAATATTACAATCGTGAATATGAGGACGAATATGACAAACTTTCATTAACTTTCCTCAAAGTACGTGTTGAGACTGCATTTACCCACCCACAAATTTAATAAATTAATGGTAATCTGAAAAATGAATCTCATTTGATTGAATTTGTTATTATTTATCTATATTCCGTAATCATAATGAAATATGGGATCCACTTTGAATTCTGTAATAAAAACGTAATCTTAATGAAGAATTTGGGGTCCTCAACAATCTGATTACATTTGAAATTTACCTCGGATCCACTAGCTATTATCATTAATGTTACTATTGTAGATACTGTTATCGTTACAATACTAGAATTATGAATATGTCATATTTACTATTACTATTATTGTTATTATTGTCGCTATTGTTAACGTTAGGATCTAGCGATAACAGTAAATGTGACAAATTTGTAATTATAAGTAAATGTGATTAAAAAAAAACAATCTAATTATATTTGTGATTCAGACTCATTGTGTTTGATCCATCAATGAAATTTCATTACAATTATTCCACTTTTCATTACGGTAAACATGTAGGTCTCTTTGTTTAATAACTATCGGGTTTTTTATTTTTAATTTTCAATTTTTGAAAATTAAATTTATTTTCTCTCAATTTCTTACTATAGTTTTCACGTAAACGAGTTGAATTCATAGCCAAATTTCAAAAGTAAAAACTATGTTTAGTTATCAAAATTTGTGTTAGTTTTTTAAAACATTGATAGAAAGTAAATAACAAATCTAGAAATTTAGAGGTGGAAGGGGTGTCATAAGCTTAATCTTTAAAAATTGGAAACCAAAAATCAAATGGTTATCAAATGA
Source organism: Benincasa hispida (assembly GCF_027475165.1). Lineage (NCBI taxonomy): Eukaryota > Viridiplantae > Streptophyta > Magnoliopsida > Cucurbitales > Cucurbitaceae > Benincasa > Benincasa hispida. Next base: position 21,608,166 of record NC_143479.1, on the reverse strand, counting down.
AACTTAATTTTTTTAATTTTGAATTGATATTGTTGTATGAATAATAATATTACCAAAAATTAAAAAATATAGAATCTGATATACCAAAAAGAATCTGAGTCCAAGACTTCACATTGTCTCCTTAAGAAAATTTTACTCACTCTAGTGCCTAAGTTTCATAAGTAATTGTCTCTCATAGTAGAACAGATTAACTTTCTTATAGAAGTAGCACCCTCCTCACAAGATCCAATAAACTACACTTTGTGGAAATAAACCGAATTTGCAGAAATTTGTAAAAGGGAGAAAAGTTTTATGAGAGAAAAATACTTATGAAAAAGTTGTTAAAAGAAAATTGAAGAAGAGACATATTTATAGATTATTCGTAGCTATTCAAATAGTCGTGTCTCTTCTTCAAGTTGGTTATTTTCAAAATGATATATTCATTCATGAAACAATGCAACTTTACATGGAAGATCACATACGATTTATTCCAACAATCCCTCCATAAATGGTAAGTTGACAATTTAAGATTAAAGAAAAGAAAACATTTAGTATTTCCCAACGAAGAATCTACATCAGGATAAGTAGTAAAAACTTTGAAGTTACATATAAGTAGTAAACTAAAATGGTGTTTTAGAAAATCCACCTTAAAATTCTCATAGAAGCGGCCCTTTCACACTCACATAGATGATTCTTATAAAGAACATCGTATATGTCAGTTTCATAGATAATTATTTAACAACTTATAGAAATCATTAAAAGCACAATGCTTACCCTAAAACCACATTTGTACTGTCTCTTCATCCTTAGTATGGGTAAGAAAAATAATTCAACACCGTGTTCACTAAGTTATCTAGAGGTTAATTTGTCCATTGAGCCTAGATCTTAGGATCTCCAGATTGCCTCTCTAGTAACTTTAAAATTAAAGGCTTCAATCTCATTCTCCTTGATGAACTTTCAACCAACTCTCTAGTTAGCCTTTTATAAGCAGGTCTACATTATTATCTTTTGACCTTGCAAAGTCAATTGTGATAAGTCCACTAGAAAATAATTGTCTAATTGTATTAAGTCTTCATTATATGTTGGGACTTATTATTATTCATTAAAGAGGTTTAGGTTGTATGAATACCAAAAAATTTTGTAGCCTCAAACTTTAGGAATACCATACAAAATTTTTGTAGCCAACTCAAAATATCCCAACCTCTTTTTAAATTGTTATCCAATATTCTCAAACTTGGATTATGAATCGAAACTAGTCACTTTTTCCCTATACCCCCACAATAACATAAAGACTTTCAAAAGGTTTTCGACTTTTTCATAAGTCCCAAGGAAATTTCTATATTTTCATATATAAAATTCTATACAAAACATAATTGACCTTCAAACGGAGAGACGTATTCACCGGATAAGTCTTATCACGGTTTTGGAATCAATCATTTTATAGATTAAAAAATTGTTAACCATAAATATCAATGTTATGGCATTTTTGTCTTACATATATTATTTTTCTCTAATGATTGCAGTAGATTTTCACTGAATCCACCACTATAAACATTATATAGTGTGCTATCTAGTTCAATCAAAATGTGGCTCTTGCATAAATATTATGCATATGTTTCTATGCCTCAAATGCAAATAACTTTTTTTTGTTGGCTTCTTACTCAAATATTACAATAGTATGTTCTTTCGAAAATCTTGACAAAGAAGATCATCGAAGATCTTCTTATCATCATTTAGAATCATGACCATTAAATTTCTCCATGATTTCTACAAAAAATGGTGCAAGATTTTGTATCATTGATGACATTTATGTGAAAGCGATCACCAAATAATTGTGAACCAAAATAATAACTTTACCGAACAAGTTCTCACGAAATAAAATAAAGCAACAAATGAACTTGAGACATTATTCATTAGGCTTGAAACGTAAAACGACATGAAAACATTATGCTAGATATCCATTATGCATAATATACCAAAATAAGCTAATAATGACAGAAATAGAACAACACTCATGACTTAAATCATTCTTCTCATACACATAACTCTATAAATGCAAAATTAGTGCATAACATCAAATAATAATCCACTGTACATATTCCAATGGTGAACTCATGCTAAAAGAAATATTGCTTTCAACCTATGGAAAAATACAATTTAAGGAGGACCATCTCTTCTAAAGTAGAATATGAAATATCTCACTCTCAACGTATAATTGCATTTCCAAAACACAATCAATTTGAAAGATTTGCAATTTTTTTAAGTTAAGCCAAGAGAAAGAAAAAAATAATAATCGATCAACTTCCAGTTAGAGATGTCCATTTTCCTATGAGGACGGGATTCCATGGGTTCCACCCCGAACGGAGCAGGGATTCCCTGATTAGGCGAGGAATGGGGGAGGGAGTGGGGAAAAAATTCCCAACGGGGACGGAGACGGGGTCCGTCCCCGTCCCCGCCCCGATTAGCTTCTACCTATTTATTTTATATAGTCATCTAATGTTATGTTATTATTATTATTATATAAATATTACATTTAAATTTAAATTTTGATTATTTATTGAAAAAGATAATGAATATGTTTAAATTGAATATTTAAATTTAGATTATACATGTGAATAATTTGATTTATATTTATTTCTTTCTACTAAAAAAATTAATTAGCTTTTTAAAGTCAAGATTTGAGTAATTTATCTCTAAATTCAAATTGTCAAAACTAACCATAATAAACAATTTAGTGATATTGTTAATTATCTGCTCACATTAATGATTTAAGTTAATTGGTTTTTTACCAAAAAAAAAAAAAAGTAACGTGGAAAAATTTCCAATTCCCAAGGAATCTTTGCCCTGATCCAATTTCACGGGGATGGGAAATGAAATGGAGAGCGAGGATGGAGATGGGGAATGACATCCCAATCCCACCCTGTTCCTTGGTACTTCCAATGACCAATTAAACTCACTTTCAATGAAGAAAAGATGACAAACAATTCAATAATTCAAGTTTGCATTACAGACTTTTTGTAGCAAATAATAACAATAATAATCACGAACACATTTGTATCTCATGTATGCAAAAAGTTTGTTAAAAAAACTAATGTAGATACCATTTGGATATATATATATATATATAAAAATAAAAATAAAAAAAACAAACCTTTTGAAGCAAAACCACAAAATTGCTGCAGATAATCAAAACACAACCTGAAATTTCTTGCAAATCACAGTTGCAACAAATTGACAATTTAGATCATAGTAATTACTCAATCACATAAATGCAAGAAAGATCAAAATCAAAATATTATATATATGTATAAATAATTCTAAAATATAACTAATCTTCTTTCCGTGGATTGCTTGTTAAAGAGAAAAATTGGTGCAAACTGATGTTTTCCTTTAAATCTTTTTTCTAGTTTTTGAAACAATATTTATATTCAAAACTTTATGCAGATTGCACTTGAATTAAAAAAAAATAATAATAAGAATTGCATTTTCACAAAATTTTTAAGACAATATGGTTGTGTACAAAGTCTACACAATGAGATAAAGTGAGAGAAAAAAATTGGAACAAAACAGAAAAAATGAGTACAATTGTCTTAAGATTGTTGTATGGATAGTAATATTACCAAAAATCAGAAGATATAAAACCTGATATACCAAAAAGAATCTTTGTCTCCATAAGACCATTTTACTAGTGTCTGAGTTTCATAAATAACTGTCGCTTAGGATAGAATAGATTAACTTTCTTATAGAAGTAGCACCCCATCCATAAGATCCAACAAACTACACTTTGTGAAAATAAATCGAACTTGCACAAATTTTCTAAAAGGGATTTAAGTTTTATGAGAGAAAAATGCTTATGAAAAAGTTGTTAAAAGCAATTTGAAGAAGAGGTATATTTATAGACTATTCATGACCATTCGAATAGTCGCGTCTCTTCTTCAAATTAGTTATTTTCAAAAGAACATATTCATTCATAAAACAATGCAATTTTTCACGAACGGTCACATATTATTTATTCCAACAGATATTTCATTAATCATATCAAATTTTTGTCTAATGGACCCTTAATATTTCAATATTATATTTATGTCAAATAGGTAAAAAATCTATTAGATACAAAATTGAAAAATTTTAAAAATGAACATAAATTTGAAATTTAAGAATCTATATCATTTCCTCAGGAATCTATTTGAAATAAAATTAAAATTTCAAGAATTGATTAGACACTTTAAAAGTTTAGAGATCAAATATACAAAATTGATTAAACAGGTAATTTAACCACAAATCACAAATTTTAGTGGTATGCTTTTCTGATAAATGATTTGAATATATAAGGAAAATATTACTTTATTTTTTAATTAAATAGGAGAGACCAAAGTCAATATGAACGTAATTCAATTAGCATGAATCTGTACTATCAAATTTAATATTTAAGATTCGATCTCTCATCGTTAAAAAAAGAGGAAAATATAAAAATAAATAACAATTAATATATTATTTATCTTGCAAACTTGACCCAGCATTTTCCCCTTTTTTTGGGTGGAAATACTTCACTGGGCTTTATTTTTATTTTTACACGTGCTAAAAGCTACATGAAAAGACATTATCATATACTTTTTTTTCCCTTACACAATATGCTTATAAGGGGAAAAAAGGGATCCAGAATTATATATTAATTATTACAATTAGACTAACTTGTGTTTACGAGAATTTATGGGTTCAAGTGAATAAATATTATATGATTTTCTAAACATGTATGATTAAGCTAGAAGACATTATAAAATGTATAATAGTGTCGAGTTTCGGGATTATTTCTTAATCGCTTAGTATAATTTTAAGAAATTTAAAATCATGTAATAGAAATTTAATCCGACAATTTAGAGGTGATTTGTTTGGTGGGAATTTTATAGTTTTATAAGATACACATTTAGATTATCTCATCTATTATGTGATAAATGTGAAACATTTAGTATATATAATAAAATATATATATATGAAATATTTAGGTATCTTGAAATACTCGTGTTAGAATTTTCATCGACATCTAACAACATGATTAATTTTTAAGATGCATATTAATTTAGATGTAGAGAGCATTGCATCTTTATCCTTAATATTTCACTTTTTTTTTTCTTCATCAATTTTCTTTATTTCACATTTTTTTATTTATAGTTTAAAATAAAATAATGATTATGTATATATAAACTTTAGCTAAATTGAATAGTTCTTGATTTATTTTCAATCAAAATTTTAGGTGGAATATGCTTTTTCTTTCCAATTGTTGTCCAATACTTTTGTATTTTGTGATTTTGGTCTCTTCTACAACTATTGATATTATTTATAATTATTTTTATAAACTAAATTTATTTTGAAAAATATAAAATAGTAAAATAGTAAAAATCAAATATTATATAAATTTAAATTAGATTAAAATAATAGGTAAATCGCCTAAAAATTATAAAGGGCATTATTGGTAAACATACATAAACTTAAGACGTTCATGTATAATAATCTTGCAAAATAAACACGATTATCTAAAGATTTTTATAAATTATTTCTTCAGAATAAACATAATAGTAAAAAAAAATTTAAGACATCTATGTTGGACAAAAAAAATGGTATTTTAGATTTTCAAAAACACAAATAGACTCCTCGATCTTTTTGAACTTGAATTTATTGTTATTTTGAACATAATTTAGTGGATAAAACTTAAATTATCATTCATCCTTCACTTACCATTTTGAACTAAAGAAAATTATGAATGTATTGCATTTAAACTCTTTTAACAGTAGAGATGCACAAACCACTTTTGGAACCAATACTACTGTTCTCTAATAAAACTCTCAAATAGTAAAGTTGTTATAATCAAACTAAACTATATTTTTTCCACATCAAGTTTTGTTTTCACAAATTGATTTTTCTTTTTTTTTAATTTTATGCTCATTCTATAATTATTTTGGTCCTATTTGGTAACTATTTTATTTCTAAAATTAAGTTTGTAGACGCTACTTCCATATTTAAATTTCTTCCTTTATTATCTACTTTTCACTAATGATTTAAAAAACCAAGCCAAATTTGAGAACTAGAAAAAGCAACTCTAAAAAAGTTGTTCTTGTTTTTTAAATTTGGCTAAGAATTCAGCTATTATACTTAATAAAGATGTAAATTATTGTAAGAAATGTAGATGAAATAGACTTAGTTTTAAAGAACATAAACTAAATGGTTACCAAATGAGACATTTTTTATTTTTTATTTTTGAAAATTAAATTTCTAAACTCTACTTTTACCATAAATTTTTATGTTGTGTAATCTACTTTCACCAATATTTTTAAAATCCCAAACTAAATTTTGAAAATTAAAAACATAATTTAAACATAATTTTTTAAAACTTGTTTTTGGTAGATTTTGTTTAGGAATTCGGGTGTTTATTTGAACAAAGTGAACCATGGTAAAAAATCTCAAAGAAAATAAATATAATTTTTTAAAAAAAAAACAAAAAATTTTTAAAAAATAATTATCAAATAAAGCATCATTTTTTTCTCAAATAGAGAAGACAATCTTGATTTAGAAATAAAAAATCTTCCTAAGGGTTATTCTTATACATTTCAAAATTTATAAGTAAAAAAAAAAAAAAGGCAAACTTTTAATAGCTTATAACTTATTGTTGTGATCCCTGATTTTTCATTGAAATCAGTTGGTAATAATAGTATAGAGAAGATATTGAGAAAATTGAATTTTTTTTATTTTTATGAAAAAAAAAAAAAATCGATACTTCCAACCAAATTCGGACGGGAAAAAAAACTTAAAATTTTCCGTTTAAAAGATATAAATCCTTAAAATAAATAAATAAATGAAAATTAAAAAGATGCGGACAAAATAGCCGTGGGGAAGGTAGGGTTTTGCAGGACCCCATCTTCCCATGTCGGCCATAGAGTGGTCCCCACGTGAACAGAATATGCCATGTGCGATTGCAGTTACGACAATCACAAAGAACTTTTTAATGGGCCTTTCACAACGCCCACACTCCGGCCCAGAAGTTTACCTTTCAAAACGGTTCAATTTTTACGACAACATAAGAAAGATTTATAAAATTAACCTACTATTTTCTAAATTTTAATTATATTTTAATTATAAATAATATAAAAAATAGATGCATTCAATTCACCATGTGTCATACCCTCATTTTTTAAAGTGTTGTCCATGTATCCTGTATAGACTCATTCTTAGTATCCATGTAATCTACCTCCTATTCACCAAATGTCAAATGTCTATAAATAGTGACATATGGTGGATTGTGAAAGACACACATTGCACAAATTCTAATAAAATTGGAGAAAGTTGAGAAATTTAAGAATTTTCTCATTTCTTATTTTGTAAATTTATTTTATTTTATTCATTTATATATTTTATTTTATTCATTTTATTATTTATTTATTTTACTATTATATTTTATTACCATTTGTGTTTCCATTGTGCTATTCAAATTCACAACATATTTTCTAGCATTAGGGGGAGGAATTAAGAAGTTGGAAAAATAAATTACATGGAATGCATCGTTAGATCAATGTGAACTTGAAGTTCAAAAGATAATTCATTTGCAAAATATAGCAAATCAGTTACCGGATGCATTTATAGATGCAAAGAAAATAACTAAATCACATATACCAGATCCAATAATCCATCAAAAATTGATATCCCAACACAACAAGTTGTCACTAATGAGTCTAGTGTTGGATTTATAGTCCTAAAACTTGCAGTTTGTATTCTTAAACATATTCTATATGCAATAAAGATGTTATTGACGTTTACTCAATAAAACTGTTGTTGAATATGTAAATTACACTTGTAAAGACTAAATCTAATAGACTAAGATCCATGGCTATTACATGAGTATTTGGACATTATGTGGAGGCATAAAAATGGATCAAGTTCAAGTAAATAACCAAAACAGTCTATAGTATATGAATAAGGTTGGGTACCTTATTCTGATAACACTATCGGATGCGGATCACTTTGTATTTAGTACAAACGATGTGATCCTAAATCGTTCATGTAGAGACATGCGAGTGAAGGCGTCCTATGTAACAAGTTTGTATAAGACCAGGACCAAGAAATAAGTCACTCTCACTTTATAACGTTGTTTACTATTTAAGACTAACTATTTCAACTAAATGATCTAGGTAACTCGACCTTAATCCTGAGTTAACTATGAACTTGTGTTTATTCGGGATTATCCTTAGATTTGCATAGATGAGAGTTGGCTCAACAGCGTCGACTCAATAAGCCTCCCATTTCAGGGGTAAGATCGGGTAGATAGCTGGAGACATAAGGTGCAAGACGGAATTCCCTCCTACCCGCTTTTAGGAATACTAGAGAGGTTGTTCTCTTAAGTATTGATTCCAAGTCTTGAACAAAGGGTCCCACCCTCTCATTGGCCCGAGAAGAACTCGGTTTAGTGATTGGATCACAAACCAATTGTTCATTAGAAGATCAGTGGAACTTAAGGTTAAAGATGTAATTTCGGAGGTAAAACCGCATTTGACCCAGCCGTTATTACGAACAACTTATAAAGGGTCGACTTACTGATTACGGTTAAATCAAGTGGACAGAAATATATCTACAATGAGGAGAGTGCAACTACTAGGCTTTAATGGAGTGGCCTGGTAGTTAACAATGTTGAATAATTCGGTTTAAAGAGTTTAACCGATTAATCTCGGATCGGTGGAGCCCATAATATGTAGGTCCATTAGGTCCTCCTATTAACTCACAAACGGATTAACCTTAGATTAGAGTGATGAGTTTAATTTGAAATGTTCAAATTCGATTTAAGGGAATTAGTAATTATATACAATGTGATTACACGTTTAATTAACGAATTAAACGAAATTAGAGAATTGAATAATATTTAAATTTGATTTAAATATCAATTATATGAATAGAGATTCATGATTGTGGAATTGGAGTTTTATTAATTTAATATTAGATATTAAATTATATTAATGTATTAATTTAATTAATTAATTAATTAATTTCTATTAAAAATAAATTTTGTTTTAAATTGAATTTAAGAAATTTAATTTAAAATTTAGAAAATTGGTTTTTCTTTTTTAAATCATTTTTCATTTTTAAGTGGTATTTTCCTACATTTGATTTATGACTCACAATTCCACAAATCCTTGAAGAAGGAGGTGTCTTCTTCATGTGAGTTCACATGACATGCTAAAGGAAGACATTCTCAGCCTTGTTGAGCTGAGAATAGAAGACATGCATCTGAATTTTCAAAAAGAAGCTGAAGAAGAAGTATTCTTCTTTCTTGAGGTGGAAAAAATACCAAAAAAATCTCCGAAATTCTATTGATTCCAACTCATTTTGAATCTCACAATTCAATCTAAGGTCCAAGAGAATAGTAGGGAAGATCAAGTGGTAGTTTACATCCTTTTAAAGTGAAGAATCAAGCTAATTTTGCAGATTGAAGTCTTCAAAGGTGAGTTTTTCATAAACCCTCATTTTATCTTATGAGCATGTTGTCTTAATTACTAAAATTGATGAATTAGAGTATTTAATGATCCTGATTTCTTCCACTAATTGTATGCTAACTCTATCATCTGGAACATGTTAGAAGCGTGGTAAACCAGTGGATTCCAGAGATAAAAACCATCGAAAAAGAAAAATAATACATAGTCGAGAAGACTTGGTTGAGGATGTAAATACCCATGAAAAAATCTTCGACATGACAGTGAGGAAGGTGAAATACCTAAAGATAAGAATGAGATTTCCATAAACTATGACATGATAGGAAAAAGATGGAACCGAACTCATGTGGTTATTGACAACATTTTTGCGTCTAATATTGCTCAATATTGCTCTTAAGATTTCCATAAACTGTGACATGATAGGTTATCTATTCACATTTGGAGGAATTGTTGTATTGTGTTGATCAGTGAAATAAACCATAACGACTACTTCCTCAAATCATATTGAATTTTTTGTAATTCATGGGGCTAGACGAGAATGTGTATGGCTAAGATCAATGACTTAACACATTTGTGGAACATGTGGTTTATCTTCTAGTAAAAATCTTTCAACAATATTATATGAAGACAACACAGCATGAAACACAGTATGCATATCCCAAATTAAAGAATGATGTATTAAAGGAGATAGAACATAACATATTTCACCAAAACTTTTCTACATTCATGATCTTGAAGAAAATGGTAACATCATTGTACAATAAATTTATTCGAAGAATAACCTGGTCGACTTTTTTACAAAGTTGTTACATATAACAACCTTAGAAAAATTAGTGCACAACATTAGAATGCGGCGACTTAGAGATCTCAAGTGATGTTTCCACGAGAGGAAGTATTGTAAGGTTTTAACGAGGCATATTTCATATATATATATAATGGGCATCTAAGAGGAAGTATTATAAATAATATAGAAAATAGATGCTCATTAGATGCTCATGCTTAGTGTCTATTGACCATGTGTCATGCCTCGTTTTTCAAAGTGTTGTCCATGTGTCTTGTAATGACTCTTCCTTAGAGTCCATTGAATCCATCTCTACTTTCCAAATGCTTATAAATAGTGGCATTTTGTGGATTTTGAAAGGGAAAATTAAAAGGATATTGTCCTTTTAGAAACTATTTAGGAAAATATTGTTGTTTCAAACTATTTGTAAAAATATTGTTGTTTGAGGGTTCAAAATTCGACCTACTAGGTCGAATTTTGAACCCTCGACCTTCCTTTCATTTGTACGTCGAATTTTGAACCCTCGACCTTGCCCTTCCTAACATTATTATTGAGTCTGTTTAATTATCATTCCGGAGACCTTTCTCTATCAAAAGATCGTATTTCTAAATTTTCATAAGGTCCCTCTGGAATTCCTTCCAAAGCTTGTTGAATAATTTTTACGGATTCTGTCATCTCAGCAAGTCTGACTAAATAACGAGCTAATGAATCTCCTTTTTGCTACTGAACTTCTCAATCAAATTCGAGAGCGAGATTTTGAGCGTCAGCGAGAGCGAGAATATCGTACAAATTTCCCTTTTTTCCTTTTTTAATTATTACACATTCCACCTTCTTCTTTCTTCCTTTCTTTTTTTTTTTTCTAATTTTCCATTTTATAAAAATAATTTCTAAAAATATTTTATTATTTTATTTAAACTCTAAAAAGAATAAATTAAAAAAATAGTAACTCATAAAAATAAAAAAAAATATAAATTAAATATCTCATTTATTTAAAAATAATTACAAAAATCAATGTGTCCCACAAGGCAGACGTCGTTGATTTTGAGTTGGTTGTCGTCGTCGACTTCGAACTTGAGGTTGCTCGAGTTCTTCTTGATGTTGCTCTGGTACCTCTACAGGCGCTTCATAATATAAATATTCATTATGCTCTCCACGACCCCGACCATGTCCATGCACGTATGAAGACGAAGGACCAGCCTCTGAGTCATAATGTCCTGAACCAAATGTTGGCATCATCATCATCGTACTAACATAATCAGTTTGCCTCTGCATCTGCATCATAGGGGACAACTCTTCTACATTATGTGCAACCTCATCAAACTCATCCTCTTCCCGAACAGGTCCTTTAAGTCTAGGAGCTAGTGGAGGAACAATAGGTATATCGTACATATAATGAATTTCCTCCATATAGCTTTGGTTGTTACTACATATAGCAAGAACCTGGTTCGGATCATTTCCAACCTCACGGAGTCTACTGTTGTTCGATCTCTATGAATTATAAAATAATTAGACAATATTTAAAATGAATTTAAATTAAAAATAATTAGATAATATTCATTCATTTACCAGATGACCTACAGCTGCTCCTGGACGAGTGACGTAGTGCCTTGTGATATTATTATACCAATGAATATATTCTGGAGTAACATCTGTGTCAAACTGTTCAAGAGAAACCCCCCTGCAATAAACCTTGCACGATAGTGCCATCGCACTACCAAATGTGCAACTTTTTTGGACCAATCTCTAGTCCTTAGGTCAATATCATGCAGTACGGGTTAAGTATTACAAGGCGATGGGACATCCTACTGAAAACCGAATTATCTCATTACCCTGTCAGGAAGATGCCACTCACCAATGTGAAAACATATGAGAGGACTCATCGTCCACCATATGGTTTGACCATTCGTACAAAAATTAGACAAAGTATGCATAATAATTTTGTACGGCTCCCAAATAACCTGAAACACAAACTATTATATTAGAGAATATTAAAGACAATTACAATAAAAATGTGAATAAAATAATCAATTAGGTTTAGTGTAATGCACCTGTTCAGGTTGAAGCAGATCAAACATGTATCTATACTGGTTGACTACATGTGTGGCTGTCCTAGTCACACAAAATTTGTCTCTCCACCTAAAATTTTAAACTGATAATTTAGAATTTAAATTAACTAGATCAGTGATATAAAAATTAAATTGAATTAAAACAACATACCGAGAACCGTAGGCTCGTCCAACTAATTGAGCGTCATTAACGTGATGTAGCTGTGGAGCCATTGTTGGAAATCGCTCCCAAGCCCATAGTTGCAAAAGTATGAGAGGCCCAGCTATCTCTCGAACCTCAGGTCTTGTTGCTTTGCATAGTTGTCTATACAACCATGCCAAGCAATGTCCACCCCACGAATACCGCTCCACATCATGGAGCTTAGTTAACAGTGGCAGGAACATTAAGTGAATAAAATGACTTGATTTATCTGAAAACAGACTTCCACCCATCATTTATAGTATATATGCTCGCGCATATCTTATGACGGTTTCCTCGTCTGCATCATCTGTGAGCTCACGAAATTGTGTTCCTAACCATATTAAACTTAACCTTGATCCTTTAATCTTGTCGGCAGGTGGGGTCGCATCGAGGTACAATTGACAAACTTCTAACTAGTCATCGTACATCACTCCGGTGACTGGCTCACCGTCAACAGGTAACCCCAACAACACTTCTATGTTTTGTAGAGTGATAGTGCACTCTCCAACAGACATATGGAATGTATGCGTCTCGGGCCTCCATCTCTTGACCAAGGCTGTGATCAGATGCCAATCCAACTGAATAAATCCTAATTTGGCAACCCCATAGAATCCAGATGTGCGCAGTAGCGGTAGTATTCGAGGATGAAGCGGGATAGTGCGCTCGAGAACTGCCTATCGATGCCTGCAAGATATTTCTCCAATAGTACGATCTCGTCATACAATATATGATCGATGAATGGACTGGTCGTACAAAACATTGGGATCAACAGGTCCTGGGTTTAAAGCCATGATTTGAAAAAAAAATATATATTAAAATTGACTATAATTGAATAGTAGAGAAAAGTGTGAGGGTAAGAATAATGTAAAACTTTATTGATTACAATAAAAAAAAATTGAATATACAATAGATTATTATAAAAAAATTGAATATACAATAAATTATAATAAAAAAAATTGAATATACAATAAATTATAATAAAAAAATTGAATATACACTAAAATGAATATATAATAACAAAATTATTTATTTTTCAATCCCTAACTATCTGGAGCCCGTCTTAGTAACGAATGACACTTCCTTCGATTATGTCCTAACTGGTCACAAAATCCACATCGTTGTCGAGTGGCTGGTTCTGCCCAATCCATCTCGTTGTGATAACGTGAACTTTTCAGTCTACCAGGTTTTCTCAACAACAATGGATCAGGATGTAGGACGGGCATATTAAGGTGTGTGATCCAGTAATCTTCATGCGGTACAAGTTGAAATTGAGGAGAGTAACATTCAACATATGTTGACAATTTGTAGTAGTTCTCAATAAAATCTTCGTAGTTCATGTTAAAATGTGAGCAAACGGCCATAAAATGCGAGCATGGGATGCCGAATGCTTGCCACTTGTTACATGAACAGTACCGCTCGAACCTATTTAGCCTCAATATTTGAACGTTTCCTCCTTTGGTATTGAGACTATGACGTCCAGCCTTAGAAGCTTGAAATAGAAGTCTTGAAAGAGTATTTGTATCTTCAAAGGTCTTCTACCTTATAGGAGTGCAACTTCAGGAGTCTTGGAAGCTTGAAGTAGAAGTCTTGGAAGAGTATTTGTGTCTTCAAAGGTCTTCTGCCTTATAGGAGTGCAGCTTCAAGAGTCTTGGAAGCTTGAAGTAGAAGTTTTGGAAGAGTATTTGTGTCTTTAAAGGTCTTCTGCCTTATAAGAGTGCAGCTTCAGGATTCTTGGAAGTTTGAAGTAGAAGTTTTGGAAGAGTATTTGTATCTTCAAAGGTCTTCTGCCTTATAGGAGTGCAGCTTCAGGAGTCTTGAAAGCTTGAAGTAGAAGTCTTGGAAGAGTATTTGTATCTTCAAAGGTCTTCTGCCTTATAGGAGTGCAACTTCAGGAGTCTTGAAAGCTTGAAGTAGAAGTCTTGAAAGAGTATTTGTGTCTTCAAAGGTCTTCTGCCTTATAGGAATGCAGTTTCAGAAGTCTTGGGAGTCCTCTGCTTGTTAGTGAATTCTCTCTGGGTCTTCTGAGTGTAGAAAATACCGCCCTTACAAATGAAGAGAATTTCTCTATTTATAGAGTTCTCAGGTGGGCTTCGTGGGCTTGGTTGGTCCATGGGTCTGACCCTTGGGCCCAATTAGTTGGTTTTGGGCCTGATCTGGAATTTGGGTCCAATTCAACTTTTTTTTTTTGTAGTTTGGACTTTAAGCCCAAATAGTAATATCAAATTGGACCAATTTAATCTCATCTGATTCATCCACGTGATGTCATCAAAACTTGTCTTCAATTCAATTCGGGACATGTGTCAACTTCTAATTGGACCAAAAGTCAATGATTTAGAAATTCGTCGTTAATTTAGCAAACGACATGGTGACTTGTGATTGGTCCAAAATTTCTCATTCAACAATTTCGAAGGCTTATTTTCGAAGGCAGTGAGGGGGCAGTGAGCAAATCAAGGGGAGAGCAGTGAGCAAAATCAAGGGCAGTGAGTCTTCAAAAATTATCAAGGGAGTGATTGAGGAAAAATGAAGAGGATGGTGGTTTAAAAGGATGTAGGTCGAGTGTTGAACACTCGACCCACGGGTTTAGGGTGGTTGAAAAGGCATTAAGGCTATGGCAGAGGGGCATGAATACGTCAATGAATGCATGGAATCGGAGCAGGGGAATCGGATAACATCAATGCATGCAGGGAATCGTGCAGGGGAATCAGAGCAGGGGCAGCTTGGTGATATATATGCACTTTTTCAGAGTTATGGAAAGTAAATAAAGTGAAGACGATTTCCATGTGGCAGACCACGTCAGCTGACTAGTTGACCGTTTAATGATGTGGCAGACTCAATCTCGCTCTCGCTCTCGCTCACAATCTTGCTCTCTCCTACAATCTCGTTTTCAATCTCGCTCTCTCCTACAATCTCGCTTTTAATCTCGCTCTCTCAACCTCGCTCTCCCCTACAATCTCGCTCTCTCCTACAATCTCGCTCTCTCAATCTCGCTTTCAATCTCACTCTCTCCTACAATCTCGCTTTCCATCTCGCTCTCTCCTACAATCTTGCTCTCTCCTACAATCTCGCTTTCAATCTCACTCTCTCCTACAATCTCGCTCTCTCTTACAATCTGCTTCACCCACTTATCTTCCTTGTTGAGGGTTGAAGTTTCGACTTATGTATGCCAGAACTTCAACATTCGACAACCTAATATACAAAATTAGCAAGATTCCCTTCAAGAGTGAGATCCTCATCACAAAATTAGCGAGATTTCCTTTTCCTTGTCGAGGGTTGAAGTTTCGACTTATGTATGTCAAAACTTCAACCCTCGACAACCCTAATTTACGTATTGTTTCCAAGTTTTTCTTTGTTTGTCGAGTTCTCAACGTTCGACCTCTACATTAGTCGAATCCTCAACCTTCGACTTCTAGCCTCGAAATCCCAAAACAACAATATTTCTCTAATAAGTTTCAAAACAACAATATTTCTCTAATAAGTTTTGAAAACAACAATATTAATATTAAAGGTCCGATTTTGAAACACACACGTATTGGGCAAATTCCAACAAAAATGGAGAAAGTGGAGAAATTTGAGAATTTTTTCATTTCTTATTTTGTTATTTTATTTATATATTATGTTTTATTTATTTTAATATTATATTTTATTACCATTCATATTCCTGTTGTGCTCCTCAAATCCACAACAATTTTGTAACTAGATTTATCATTTAATTTTTAGAATATTTTATATCTTATATTTAGTGTAATAGAATTTAACATTAAATGTCAATAATTATGTAATGTCAAATTTATCATTAAATGTATAATCCTTTTCTTTTATTGAATGTCATATTTTGATCATTCAATGCTAATGATAATGAATGGTTTTTTCCTTTAAATCATTTTTCAAAAAAAATTGTCGCATTGGTGAATTGATTTTTTTCTTAATAATTATCTTCTCACGCTCAACATTTGATTTCAAAAATTGAAATTTTAATTTTTAATAATTTTTTTCATACCATTGTTGTGTAGGCGCTAAATTTTTATGGTATATCCTCATATTATTACATTTACTACGAGAATATAAATCTCATCTTATAAAATATAACCCAAATTTATGAACTATAACATGGAATGAAATAATAATAATATACTTACTAACAAATAATAATATGTACTTTATATTTTTAAATGTATCTCTAGCCAACAAGAGTATAACTCAGTTGACATATTGTTATGTATTATTAATTTCAACATCTGAGGTTCGATTCCTCCACCCCACACTTTAATTACAATATTTTAAAAAAAAAACTGTAATCAACTACCCAACTACATTTTTTTTTACAAAAGAAAAAAAATTATAATGTTTGTTTTATTTCATAGATATGGTGTTGAGCAATTACATGTCAGAATTGGTTTTTATATGGAAATTATCATTAAATTTATAGACGTGAAACTTTATATTTGTTTAAGTAAATAAAAATAGATACGTACATGAAAAAATAAATTAAAGCACGTGACACATTTGTAAAGCATACATATAATTGTAACGCATTTCGTTTTTTTTTTTTTTTTTTGGTTCTTTCATTTATAATTTTTTATTGGTAATTCTAACCTTAAATTTACTTTTTGTGGGTGTTTAAATTTCATGCTTTAAATAACACAAAAACAAATTAAAAGTTCTTAATTATTATTTTTTTTTTTTATATATATAAAAGCCATTAAAGAAAACATAATATTGAAACTAACGGTGGGCATGAGCTAACCACCACCGCACCAGCCGCTCCACTCGTGGGACCCAATGAGGCTGGTCGGTTAGCCTTTTTAGGCGCCTTTATCAGAATTCACCCACTTCCTGCTTTACCTTGCATCCTAAGCCACCGCCCTTTCACAAAACTCTTCTATCTTTCTATGAACTACACTAACTTTTTTTTTTTCTTTTATTCACGAATTTACTAAATACAATAAAGAGTTAAAAAGTTCTATTAAAATAAAGTTTAATTTTTTTAATAATATATGCAGTAGCCTCGAATTTCTTGTGTTTTCAAAAGTGATTCTTAGTCTTAGTTATGTTTGATATTACTTTTGAAGTGATTAGTTTGAAAATCATTTTAAAAAAAGATTAAAATGTTTGACAACTAACTAAATATATTTTTAATGAATATTTTAAACAATTTTTATTAAAAGAGTTTAAATAAAAATGAGATTTTTTTAAAAAACGTTTTTTCCCTATTCAATCCAAACATGCCCTAAAACACTAACTAACACAACTTGAATCAAATATTAACTGATGAAAATGTAATGGTTTTTTTCATTTTATATAATTATCCATCATGCAAATCAAACATTTTTTTTTAATTAATTATAAAGTTGAATAAGGAGTAAATTGTTAATATAAGCATAGTTCAACTAACATGTAATGTAATATGTCCTCTCAATTGAGTAATTAAAGGTTTGAATCCCCATGTATTACTAAACTCAAGAAAGGAAAGTAAATGGTGAACTAATACATTGTTTAAATGACATTAAAAAACTCGTCAGTTGAGTTATGCCAACAGGTCATGTTGACATAAATCTTATACTAACGACTTTAAGATTAGAAATTTGATTATCTCATCCCGCATATAAAAATAAAATAAGGACAACTTAACAAATGTCTAATTTGTAGATGCAATTTTGAAAAATATCTAAACTAAGATTCTACTTAAAAAAATGTTTAAACAAAAAATAATTTATTAAAATACACGTTATTTAGTTTTAAGCATTGACAGATATACCCTTTCTAACAATAACATAATTACAAAATAGTTAAAATCAAAATGTAATCATTTGATTTCTCTAAATTCTACTTTGAGTATTTTGGTAACCACTCAAAATAGTTTTAGGAACATTTTCATAGTATATTTTGAACCATTTTTGTCAAAAGGGTTTAAATAAAAATAAGTTTTTTTTTTTTAAAAAAAAAACTCTAATCAATTCAAACGGGTCCTTAAATACTAATTAACGCAATTTCAATCAAATATTAACCAATGCAAATGTAATATATATATATATATATATATATATATATATATATATATATATATATATATATAATTATCCATTAAGCCTAGTTTAACAAATATGTAATGTGTACTCTCAATTGAGTAGTTAAAGGTCCGAATCCTCATCTATTATTGAACTAAAAAAAGGAAAGGAACCGGTGAATTAATATACCTTGTTTAAATTACATTAAAAAACTTGTCAGATGAGCTATGTCAACAGTTTATATTGACATAAAACTTATACTATCAAATTTGATTATCTCACGCCACATATAAATATAAAATCAAATAAGTTTGAAGAAGCCCAGCAATAAAATCCTAAAATTAAGCGTAGAAGTAGAGTCCAATGATAAAGCCCAGTAGAACTGAAGCAACGGTCCATTAAACGCTGGGCCCAACTTATTGCGGTCCATTAAACACTGGATACGACTGGAAAAAACAAAATTTGGGCTGGGAAGATGAATAGCAAATTAAGTGAATTAATAATTCATTAATTAATAATTAACAAATGTCAAGGAGTTACTCCAAATGCTACACACTACGAATGTTTTTTCTTTTTTATTTTTTTAAATACACATATTCTTGAACGATAATTAGTTTTTCATTAACCTGAACTGCACTTCATATCCTCTAAATCTCTAGCATAATCACTGTTTGTATAGACTTTTAGACCAATATTTTCATTTCCTCCATGCTTATAGAAAATTTCAAAATCAATTGTCCCTTTTAAATGCCGCATCACTCTATTAAATGAGAAATTTTGGACCAATCATAAATTGTCATGTCATTTACTAAATTAATAACAAAATTCTAAATAATTGAATTTTGGACTAATTAGAAGTCGTCATGTGTCCCAAATTGAATTCGAAGACAAATTCCGATAACATTTGAATCATATAAAATTAATTTGACCCAATTTGATATTATTGTATGGGTTAAAATCCAACTAAGCCAAAAAAAATGGGCTGGATTTGACCGAAATGTCAAATCAAGCCCAAATCCAACTAATTGGGCCCAAAGGCCAGGTACATGGACCAACCAAGCCCAAGCCCACGAAACCCACCTATGAACCCTATAAATAAAGAAGCTTTTGAGGGGTCAGCAATTCTACACTCCAAAGAGCTTAAAAGAAATTCTCCACAATCAAAAGACTCCTTGACTCTTGAAGCTGACCACGCTTGAAGACTGAAGTCCTTTGAAGACATAAACATTCTAAAGGCTGAAAAAGATACAAGCATTATGAACACGCTTGAAGATTGAAGTCCTTTGAAGATACAAGCATTATGAACATGCTTAAAGACTAAGTCCTTTGAAGATACAAGCATTCTTCCAAGACTCGAAGCTCAAGAACATCCACATGCCCCGCTTCTATACATCAAGCGTACGCATTCAACCGAGAGAAAATCTGAGGATCAAGCACTAAAGATCGAACCACATCGCATCAAATTAACATCAACATCAACACCAACTTAAGTTCAACTCCACGAAACAAGTTTCTTCGGAAGCCTCGTGTGGACACTAATCCTCCAAAAAGATCAACAAGCCCAAAGGTCGATCGTCCAAAAAGATCAACAAGCCTGAAGGTCAATCATCCAAGAAGATCAACAAGTCCAAAGGTCAATCGTCCAAGAAGATCAACAAGCCCAAAAGGCGATCATCTAAAAAGATCAACAAGCCCAAAGGCCAATCATCCAAGAAGATCAACACGCCAAGGTCGATCGTCCAAGAAGATCAACAAGCCCAAAGGTCGATCGTCCAAGAAGATCAACAAGTCCGAAGGCTGATCATCCAAGAAGATCAATAAAACCCAAAGGCCAATCGTTCAAGAAGATCAACAAGCCCAAAAGACGATCATCTAAGAAGATCAACAAGCCCGAAAGGCGATCATCGAAGAAGATCAACAAGCCCAAATGTCGATCAAGATCAACAAGCCCAAAGGCCGATCATCCAAGAAGATAAACAAGCCCAAAGGCCGATTGTCCTAGAAAATCAACAAGCCCAAAGGCCGATCGTCCAAGGAGATCAACAAGCCCAAAGGCCGATCATCCAAGGAGAACAACAAGCCCAAAGGCCGATCACCTAAGGAGATCAACAAGCCCAAAGGCCGATCGTTCAAGAAGATCAACCACTTAAAGATTATAATTTATTTTGAAAGTATCAAAATACTATGTATTAGAGATTGTATTCACTTTCCACAAGATTAATGCAAATACAAAATTCAAGTTCCATGAAATAAATTTCTCTTGAAATCTCGTGCGAACACACTCTTTTTGTAACTTGTAAATGAATATTCTATGTTCGTCGATGACCACACCATTTATTTTGGTGGCATTGAACTTGACCATCAGGTCGAGAACATGTTCTCTCACAGATTGACCTTCCTTCATGTGCACATTAGAAATGTACTTGAGGGCCTCGTGCCCAATCTGAATGGACAGATGTCCAAACATCTTCGAGAGGGATTCCATGGTTTGACACACATATATCATGACCTTATGCTTCTTGGTAAGAACGTAATACAGACTTGCTAAGATGTAGACTCGGGTCTTGTCATTGCCCTTTGTCCAATGGTCATAAGCATCCTTCAATGCTTGGGATGTATTACGAGTGGGGATTGGAGGACATTCTTCCATCAAGACAAACCACTGATAAAAAATAACTAAAATCGTATTTAGGTTAGATTTTCACGTCGCATAGTTTTCACTGTTAATTTTTTCGTTTTTAAGTAAGGAAATGATTGTGGAAGACATGTTGAAACAAATAACAAACAATTGATCGTATTAATTATATTTGTCTTAGCCTATTACTTAATTATCCAATCAATTTAGCAAAAATGCATATAGTCATAGAACCCTAATTAAACTAATGATTTAGTTTTTGCAACGATACTTCAAAGGTTTAGAGCAACAACCACTGAAGGGTGATCACCTACTCCTCCCTCAAATTGAAAAAATCTCAGCTAATCACTAATACCAGAATAACTCTTATTCCTATAGTTTTTAGCTATTGTTGTTTCGATCAAGGATTCATTAACTAGTTTAATTCATCCCGTAAGTGTGACCCTCTTATTTTCGAATTCCAGAGGTACACTTCAATAGGCTGTCGAAAGGAAAGACAACTATTGAAGATTAACCTAAGAAACCCTATCTATTGTTAGAGTTTGCATTGTTCCGACTCCTATAATTAGACTCTCCGAAGGGATGATCGCTCCAGGACGGCACGCAGGCGAACCATAGGAATCTCACGATGCAACCTAATGGAGGAGACTATAGGATACATTGATACACGTCCCTCTCTCACTTACTATGAACACTTTCCCTATTCACCTTGCTATTGACCCATGCAAACACTTTCTGAAAGGAGGCCGCACCCAGAACTACACAAAGCCGAGCATGAATTTCACAGTGTGAACTCTTAGGAACGTGAGAGCTAAAATTTGATATATCTCATATACTATTTTTCTCCCACTAAAATATTCTAATATTTTTAGGGTTTCATTATACTTAGTTAAAAATCGGTTAATTAATTTATTTAAGTCCTTTTAATTTGCTTAATATAACACTTATATTAACAATACTTGATTTCATTTATTAAAATCTTTAATAAAATCAATCATTTATTGCATACCTATAAAATATTTGTCTAATTCACCTTCCAGGTCGGTTCCTGGGTGGAGGTGTTTCGTTTCCGTCAGCTTAAATATACCCTGCCTAGACAAAATGTTCCTTAGACAAAGGTCCCATATGGACAATTATTTTATAAATTTAAGCTTTTAACAGAATTCATTTTAATCCCATTAAAACAAATTAAAAGATTAACCTATTTCTAATCTCATTAAAAAAACTTCCAACATAAGTCTAGGTAAATTAATTTTAAACCATTTAAAATTAATTGGGACCTATGTTTGCATGCAAATCTTGATTATAGATTTTAATTTATCTCATTAAAAACAGAACACTTATATTTTAATGTTTTATTAACACCTATAAATTTGCATCTAATGACATTGATTAAATAAAAAAAATTATATTTATAGAAAGTAATGATATGTTCAATGCAAATTCCATTTTTATTTGATAAATATAACACTTATATTAATCGTACATGAAAATCAAGCATGCACATACATCATTCCACCATTCATTATAACAATTATAACATAGCATGATGCATGTTCATGCTTAATGTGATCATACATTCTTATAACATAACACTTATATTATGATGCATGAACATGCTAATTTAATCATGCATCCATAAAATATAACCCTTTTTAATTATGATGCACGAACATATTTATCCTAAGGTGGAATTTTAATCTAAATGGCATACATACACCACTCAACACTAATTTAAATCATAAATCAAAACACTACCAGGATTCAAACCTACGACCTCAAAGCCCCAAGTAAAAGTAGGAACCAACACACCAACTAGCAAGTTGATGTTATCATAAGCGCGTTTAAAAAATGCGTTGCTCCGCAGCACCACATGTAGTACATCAACCTCAAACGGACGCAGCGCCTGCCTTCCGCCTTGCATCGTAGCGTCGTGACGCTGCTGGGCAGAATGCCCCTTTTGAGTGATTTTTGCTTTGAACTTGCTACATTTTGGCTCCGTTTTGCACCGATATTTTCAGCAAAATTTGCTCCACAACCAATATGAACTTACAGACTCGAAGCAAAAATTTAAATGTCCAAAATATAATAGACCCTTACATTTTAATAAATTAAAACACAAGTTCTATGTGCAAAAAACCGTAAACATCCAATATTACAAACCAATGCTCAAACACTCAAAATGCATAACAGAAACCCCACCTCTAAGCTAGATTTTATTTCAAAAACAAAACCAAAGAATGAAAATGCAAAAAAAATTGGCTCTGGTACCAATTGAAGGGATCGAATCCAGAGCAAAAGCGTGTGAACACTTGCTCCACGACCAATACAGACTTAAGAAGTTCAATGAAACAAAATCAACACAGGAAACAGAACCAAACAGGGGATAAACATGTAATAAACCAACATGCTAATTGAAGAGTAAAAAGGGAAATAAGAATATCACATACCTTCGTTGATTCCCCAACTCTTCACGATTTCCTCGTCATCTTCTCCTGAATGATTCTCCAACAAATAATGGACACCACCAAAAGCGAAACCTCGTTATTCTCTTCAGAATCCAAGGATAGAAGAGTGGTCTCTATACCTTGGATGAGGAAGAAGAATAGAGAATATGGAGAAGAGAAATTTTTAGATGAGATTAATTTTTGGAGGCTAGTGTTTCATTTCACCAAATGAATTCCCTTTCCCTGATTTGGGTAAATAATAAATTTAAATTACTCTTAGGGCTAATTTAATTAAATAACCATTATTTAATTAATTATCCCATTAATCAAATAACCATATTAAATTCAATTTAATATATATGTTTAATTAATTAATAAACACCATATGTTTATTTGCCTCCACCTCTCAAAATTAAATAAATTCTTTATGAATCAAATTCATAAGAATTTAACAATTGAATCCTATTCAAATATTTCTCTCTTAATTATAGATCAGGTCTATAATTAGTCATATCATATTAATCTCATTAATATGTTATTCTATCAATTGATTTGAACAATTCAAATTATTCATCTTTTTCTTTAGTAGGCTAACAAGGAGACCTTATGGACATAAAGAGTAGAAGTTCCAATGATATATTAATTAATTAAACTTTCTAATTAAATTAATCAATGTTCACTAACTACCGGGCACTCCATTAAAAATCAATAGCTACACTCTTCGAACTGTAGATATATTTTTGTGTCCAAGGATATAACCAATAACAAGTTAGTCCTTCATGAGTGTCTATAACACCAAGTGGGTCAAGTTATCGTTTTACTCTTGGGTTGCCTCTTTATCCTTAAGTACCAGTTCTTCTCTAATGAACAACCTGTTTATGATCCAACCATTAAACAGAAACCCCTCGCAGGCCAACAAGAGGGTAGAGCCCTTTATTCAAGTCTCGGAGACACCACTTAAGGGAACACTCATCTACTTCCCTAAAGTCGGGAAGAAGTGAATTCTATCTTGTATTATTATGTTCCCAACTCCCTATTCGATCTTGTCCCCAAAATGGTAGGCTTGTTAGGTCGGCGAACTGGCCATTCTCACCCATTCAAATTAAAGGACAATCTCTCATGAACAGGAGTTCATAATATACTCAAGATTAAGACTAAGTTACCTAGATCATTCTATTGAAATCGAAACCTAACTAGTTAATAGTGTTACATCTAGTAGTTACTATTTTGTGGTCCGGTCTTATGAAAATTCATTACATAGGATACCTCCACTTACGTGTCATCTACACGAACGCGTTGGATCATTGTGTTTGTATCAAATACAAAGTGAGTTGTATCTATAGTGTCACTAGCATAATTTACTATTGGAAGGTCTGAAGAATTTTTAACATGGATGACATACTTCCAATTATGTTATAAATTTTTAACATACAATGAATTCGGAGCAATATTGTCATTATCAAATGAATTATGCTAACATATTTTTTCGGTCTTCAGTATTATCTATTATTTCATTATCAATCATAATTGACTTCTAATTATTGATTTATATGCTTAAAGTTGCACTTTATTATTTAAATAAGCCTGTTTTAAAATTTCACAAAAAAATTCACAATATTTGTATGAATTTCCATAACATTCGTAATTCTTCTTAGAATATCTAGGATATTTAAATATCCATTCATATATTCGTATAAATCTGGCCTATCGATATTTACTCGGTAACGATATTTTCGTCCTTGTTCCGTTAGAAGTAAGGGGAAGCATGGCCAACAAAGCCCATTGAACACTGGACCCAACCCATTTTCTTGAGAAAGCCCAACCAAATGATGTGGCAAATATTCATTGGTCAAGCATGCGTGTAAGTGCATCACTCACTGTAAACAACACGAGGCCGTCAAACCGACGACCCACTTTCTTCTTCCTCTCGCCGTCGCCGTCGTCGCCCTTTCGCCTCCAGCTAAAAATACCTATCCCTTCCACTTTGCTTCCCTCCTTTTCACCATTGTACATTCCTTTGAGGACGCAGAAATGACGAATTTGATGTTGTTGATCCTTTTAGCTGGTAATCTTTGCCACTTTGCGTTAGCTGATCAGATCTTCCCAGCTCAATTAGGTGAAATTCTTCTCCCTCATTTTCTTTTTCTTCAAAATTTCCCATGAAAGCTTTCGAAATAGATGTGATTGATGAATTTCTGTTATGGGTAGTTCGTTATACAATATATTTCATCGCATATTGGAATTAGCGAACTCCAGAGGCTGATATTTCATAGCTTGTTTAACACCAATTGAAACTTCAAAATGTAGTGCGGCGTGGCATCTTTCCGTGTATTGCTTTTGCTTATTTTGATAGTAACTTTTTAGTATGAAATTTTATTTTCTCTTGTTTCTGATTGTTGATTAGCAGGTGGTACATTTAGTCGCAACTCTCGTGGGCCAAAATACAATATTGAATTCCATCCACAAGACTCGCCGTACAATCCGGTAAGCTTTTTAATGTTACTTAGTTGTTGTGTTAGTTCTTGATATTAATTGCATCCTATTCGCTTATATGATGTAATTAGATGGGGAGCTTTTGGGTCTTAGGTATCCGTCCCTTTTTATTTTAACTCGGAGTGTAGTGTATCTGTAACTTTGTTCAAGATATCCTCAATTAAGTCACCCAACATATAGTACTGTACAGCTTTACGAAGTCAAAGATTATAGATTCTGGTATCTTTGTATATCGAATGCTCGCTAATTAGCACTGCGTCTTCAGCATTGTAACCTTGCCTTGGCATATAAGCTGCTAATATGTTTTTTCCCAAAGCAGTTTGCCACGAACTATAGCAGCACGGTCGACTAAAATTTGCAAACTTTTAATGCATTTACCCTGGTTCACTTAGTACTTTTGCCATTTTTGTTAGAACTTTTGATACATAACTAAAGGACTTCTTCTAGTATACCCATTGCTCGAAAAATGACATTGTCAGTATCAGTATAAATGATCTTTCTCCCCATGTTCGGCTATAGCGGCAACCCCTAAATCCTGAGCCACTTGGCGTTCCAACCCAGTTCCAACAATGCACTTTTTGGACCAAGAAAGCAAGAGTGCTTGATGTTGCATATTAGAACTCATTAAAGCATGATGTGCACCATTATGTTCGATAAAAGGAATGAGGGAAGCTCCAATAGAAAAATATTGGAAGGGAAAATGACTTTGAAGATGAACTTGTTCCCATTCAACATTCAAGAATTATTGAGGGTATCAAGCTGGAACAATCTGTTCTGCATTTCTCCACACTTCCAATAATCAATCTCTAGTTATCTTATTTTGTTGTTTCTTTGTTTGAATTTATCATCGTATGTTTTCTCTGTTGGGCTAATTTTTTAGTTTTATACAATACAGTGTTGCCTACTCTGTGAAATTTTCATTAGTTGCCTTCTTCCTTTGAGACAAGGATTTGAGGAAGGGCTTTGGAGATTGATAGTTGATTGTCCTGTTTGGCACGACTAAATACAATAAATAAATGAGGAGAAATTTTCTGTGTTACATTGATCCATGGCACCTAATTTTGAAGCAAATAATTGTAGTTTCATCCTTTTGGTATTAAGCAATAGGAATATTTGGTATGCAAATGATTTCTTGAACTCCAGGACCCTCTTAGATGGCCTCTACATGAGACTGGCGTTAAGATGCACTATGGAAGAGGAGTTGGGAAGATGGCTTCTATGTGTACTTTATCGCTTAGATGCTTGATAATTAAGTGACTGTATGTACTAAATTCTGCTGCAAATGTTAGTGCAAATTAAAAAGACATTTTCCGTGCATGAAGATTTATTGGTAATGTTCTCCATAAACTTGAAGAGATGAGATATTGAGCCTGTAATCTGCATCTGTACCCAGATGTGAGGGAAAGTCACATTTCCATTTACAATCCCATTTGCCTTACGAGTTACCATATTCTTTTCCTTATCATAGACTTCCTACAGAATCTTCTTTCCCTAAGCTGTATGATATCTGTCTTCAGAATTCAAGAATATGTAGGTATATCGTATGCCATCTGAACTTACTATGTTTTTTTTATTTTGCAGGACGATGACCAGGAATCTGTGTTTATGCCCAATAAAAATGGAAAGAATTACTTATGTTACTTGCCTAAGGTGGAGAAGTCCAAGAGCGGAAAGCCAACTGTTCAACTGAACATGAGTAGCATGATTGTGGAATCTGAGAAGCGAGTCAAATTGAAGACTCCAGATGAGCTGCTTGAGGCATTAAAAGAGCAATGCTTTGTCCGGGTTAGGGTCTATCCCTGAATATTGTTTTGCATGCGTCTGATGACTATATTATCTGCATTTTAGAATATATCTCAAAAGAAAAGTAGCTGTTGGCTGTGTTTTTGAATGTGTGCCTTGAGAAATTGGCATCCCAATGAAAAGTTAAATTCGATAACCAATTTATTTTTAT
Source organism: Benincasa hispida (assembly GCF_027475165.1). Taxonomy (NCBI): domain Eukaryota; kingdom Viridiplantae; phylum Streptophyta; class Magnoliopsida; order Cucurbitales; family Cucurbitaceae; genus Benincasa; species Benincasa hispida. The sequence goes on along the minus strand of NC_143479.1, from coordinate 21,580,155 downwards.
TTTTTGGTTTTTGAAAATTAAGCTTATAAAAACTACTTCCACCGATTATTATTAGTAGTTTTGAAAACTAAAAACAGTAGTTCTTAAAAATTTTGTTTTTTTTTGTTTTTTGAATTTGACTAAGAATCCAAATTCTTCTTTAAGAAAGATGACAACCATGCTATAGAAATTGTGAGCAAACAAGCTTAATTTTTTTCATGGTGGCCACCTACGTAGGATTTAATATCCTGTGGGTTTCCTTGATACCCAAATGTCGTAGAGGCAGGCAAGTTGTCCTGTGAGATTAATTGAGGTGTGCGTAAGCTGGCCCTGATACGAATGGATAATGAAAAAAAAGAAAATAAGAAAAAAGAAAAAAAAATCCTTAATTTTCATAAACATAAATCGGATGATTATCAATTGAGGCTTAAAGAAAGGTTAATTTAATTTCTAACGGTGCCTAAAGTATTTAAAACATTTTCTTTCTTACTTTTTTCTTCTGTATAAATAATACATATGTATTAAAAGTACACGATGTATTCAAAAAATGCAAGTGAAGTGTGTGCTTTGGGGTTGCCTTGCCTCACGCGAGAAAAGGTGCCTTTCTTGCGCTGAACACTGATAAAGCTATAAAATACTAAGGTCGTTTGCTGTAAAATATATGCATTTTTAGGTAAAACATGTGGTGATTATGTCCTGATTAATTGACATGTTAACCTTGCCTCATTAACTTCTTTTTGCAGCAAGAGGGTTGGTGGACATATGAATTTTGTTACCAGAAAACACTAAGACAATTTCATTTGGAGGATGAAAAGGTAGTCTCATATAGTGCCTTATAATGCATTCTATACGTGATTCTCTATTCTTAGCTTATGAATAAAGAAGGATACTGTGGCTGTTTATTGCTTATTTAAAAACATTAAATCATGCTCTGTTAAGTAGTAAAGACCTTGAAGTTTCTGTCGTTTTATCTTACAGGTAGTTCAGGAGTTCGTATTGGGCGTCTATGATGCAGAGGCAACTGCTAATCTCAATGAGAATCTCTCTGATATATCTACTTTGAAGGATCCTCGCTCAAAAGATGCATCCCAAAGGTGTGCTTTTATTTTCTTTAGTTACGAGTAAAGAAATTATGAACAGGCTTCTAGTAATAGGAAAAGGCGATCTTCAATCAGTAGAGCTTGTAATTTTCCTAGTTCTATCACTTCTCAAAAGTAGTAAGTTGGAGGCATACATGAAAAAGCAAAAGCTTCCGTGAGTTTTCATCAGGCGTTCTACTATTAATTTGTCTTTGTGATTCTTCCACGGTCAATTCTTACATGTGCCAAATATGATACTTAAGACATGAAACAGAAAGCTAGTATGGATTTAGTGTTTGAAAGGTTTGATTGATCATATTAGTTGTACAATCTATAGAACAGATCCCGTTCAACTAAGATCATAATCATTGATCATACAAGTGTATTGAACAGTGCTAGAGTAAGATTGGTGCTTTGTTGAGTTATGTCGTACACAAGAATTGTGCGCTAGATATAACAAGATCTATTATTTGTCAAATAGACAATTAATCTCAATTTCTCAAATTAATTACCTGTCTACATGACTCACTCAGGTATCATGCTCATCATTACACAAATGGAACCATGTGTGATCTAACAAATCAACCGCGAGAAACTGAGGTACAAATAATTAATGATTTATTGTGTTTAATCTTTATTCTTTGAAAAATACTTAGGTGCATCTCGAGCAACACTTATCTTTATGCATCCCACCAAATTGTTCAATCATAATTTACTGTGACAAATTCTTCTTATTTTTTTTTTTTTAAATTATATATATTTGTGTGTGTGTGAGTGATGAGAGGGATGCATAGAGATTGAGTGCTTCCATCCAAGTATTACTCTTTTTCTTTTTTTCCCCATTACTGATATTGATTCTTAATTACATTTCAGGTTAGATTTGTTTGCTCAGAGCCTAGAGCCATGATTAATTCTATCACAGAACTATCAACATGCAAGTATGCACTTACAGTGCGATGCCCGACGCTTTGCAAGCATCCGTAAATCTCTCCCTCTCTCTCTTTTCCCTTTTACGTACACACATCCATTTTTTCCGACTGTTAGATGAAATATAACGACGAACTTAAGTGTTACTGGCAAGCATAAGTTTATGATGGGGAGCTGAGAAAAGGAAAACTCTGCCCGGTTCAACCGAACCACTTTAAAGAACAACCTGCTGTCAGCTAAATTGTGTAGCCCTATAATTGTGTACGAGCCTAACCAATACGAGATAGGAACTTAAGAATCGAAAGTTGAGCCAACTTAAATGAGTTCACATCAAGGTGTCAATTTTATTGATAGATAACAGTTTTTGTTTTCGTTTCTCTTATTCGATCATTATATTTTTGACTGTGCAGGTTATTCCAGGAAGAGAGACCAGTGTGGTACATCATTAACTGCAACGTACTCCCCGATGATTACAAGGAAACAGAGCGGAGTGAAGAACTAGCAGATGAGATCGTCATGGTTACAGACGTCAAATATCCAAAAAATGAATCTGAAGATTAATGTGATTATATCATAGAATTTTTATCAACCAAACTAACCTTACAAAAGAAGCTATTCCTTTGTAGATTTTTTTTCACAAATGCAAATTATATAATTGATGCGAAGATCAATCCATCGATTTTCAAGCCCCTCGACGAAAAATACCCGTGCGGAATTTCGTATGCTTTGATCATATTTGAATATATAGGTCAACCTGAAAGCTACTGATATAGCAATAATTTTATGAGATTTATTGTCTTTTACAATGATTCAACTTATTGTAGGGGAAAAGTAATGAGTTTGAATTGGTAAACTCATAGCTTGCTTTTATTGAGACATTTACATCACTGCTACAATAATAAACAATTGTGAAAGACCATTATTTCGAGTCAAATAACATCACGTTCATCATTTCTCACGGAAAATTTGCAAGGTACCGTTGAAAATTTTTCCTTATTTAATATTTGTTTTTTAAAAAAAACACAATTAACTTAAATCATTGTTATGAAAAGGTAATAGAAAAAGTAATAGTTAAATTTCTCACTAAATCTTTTATATGATTAGTTTTACGTTGACAATTTGAATTTAAAGAAAAATTGTTCAAATTTTGTAGAAGAAATGATTTCAAATCATATATATATATATATATATATAAATTTTGAAATTTATATAATAGTAATAACATCTAGAACGTATCTCCGCAAGAAAAATAGATATATCTAGTGGTGTCACCTCAAAAAGTTTTAAAAAAATAAAAAATTATTTTTATTTTTGAATACTAGTTGTATTCAGAATCAATCTCCACAACATTTTTTATTTTTATTTTTAAAATTTTTCAAAGCATGTGCTATATGAAATTGCATTGTAAAAGCAGAATTTAATGGTACCCAACCTTTGTAGCAATATTGAAGTGGGTTCTCATGCTTTCAATGTCAAAATCATAGAGTGAGGCTATGATTCAACCACCATCTTCCTAACAACAATTATTTTATGGTTCTATTATTATGTATTAGGATTTCTTTAATTCAAACTCCTATTAGTTTTTATTTGGTAGGTTGATTTAAAATCTATTGTTTTAGATGCCAAAAGCAAGTAATTTTCTTTCACCCCCCTTGTTTTTTCTCTTTCATTGTATTCCTTTATCCTTACACTAACCTACAAGATTTATATTTAGATACAACATTGAAATTTTCAATGTAATTGCTAATTAGACAATGGTTCTACGACATTATTTGGAATTGTTCGTGAATTGAGTTGAGTTTAAACACTTTTAGATTTCAACTCAATCGTTACGATTATAAGTTTCTTTAACTCAAACAACTATTATGTTTTAGGTATTGAGATCATTATTAAAATTTTTATTTTAAAAAATAGTAAAATGTTAATATGAAAAATGATTGATTTAATTATTTTCACAAGTAAGATAATCAAATTAATTTTAATTTATATTATGAAAATTTTCTTTTCATAGTGTTAAAACTTAAAAAGTTACTTTTAATAGTTGATGAATAAGAAATAATCTTTAAAAAAGCATGGAATTAAGTAAAATTAAAATAAATACATGTATATATCTATATTGAAGGTATTCTTTTTTCAAAACATACTTTTTAAAATGAATAATAAACTCGAATTGGTGTGTAGTTATTTTGGGTGGACCCTCATTAACTCAATCCATACAGTTTTTATTTATTTGAACCTAACCCAATCGAAATCATACAAATTGAGTTCAATCGGTTGATTGGACTTTTCGAGTCATTGAATATTTCGAACACCTCTATTTTTATCTTCCAATTGAGGTGAGATATGCTCAAACGTCATTGACATGTATACTCTTTCTACTAAAATCAGACGTTTAAATCTTCATATTCCACTTATTAAAAAGAAAAAAGAAAAAAAAATCAACATCAATCTTAAGACAATAAATTGGTATGATTTCAAGAGACAAGTTTTAACAATTTCCTCTATGGACAAACCTTTACACTTTTCCATCTAGTGACCAAGTGGAGAAATATCTATATTATTCATACTCCACATTTTTATAAGAGGATTTTATAGACTTTTCCACTACTAAAATTCAAAGTTATAATATTAAACAATCCCAAGAGACTCTTAATTTGACTTTGATGAAAAAGATTTTGATAATCTTTATTATTCTAAATATTCTTGTAGCTTTTGTGGTAGTAGGTTTTACATCTTTATTACAAGGCTCTATGTAAGGTTGGTTTGTTAGGTTGTTTTTGTCTTTATAATATATTTATTTTTTCTAGGTGTATAATTAAGAAATAAATTATTTAAAAGTAGCCATTTTAGAGCCATAAAGACCTCCCAACATTTGTAGCATTTAAGCCCTTGATTTCAGCAATGTTGTTGTAGGTTTATTGAATTTAATAATGTTGTATTAATTAAATTAAATCTCTAACATTATTCTAACAACCCAAAAGTTATTTTCCTTGATTGGCTCTGCATAATTGGAAATACACAAATAAGAAAAGAGATAAAAATGGTAACTTTTGTTATGGTAATTAAGCAAAACAGCTTACTCTAAATATCAAATTATTTATTACTCATATTGGGGTTGTCTTGGTTATTAGCTAAAAGTGATTGGTAACTCAATGTTTAGTGGTTAAGAAAAATCATTTTTTTTTTTTTGGGCATACATGTCTAAGAATTATTTGAGCTAATGTTTCATCTTCAAAAGACCAAATTGGTCATTTAACAATCTTTTCCACCTATAAGTAAATGGTCAAATATTGATTGGAAAGAAAATTGACATTAGGATTAGGGATGGAGTTGTGAACTTCAAGGAGTACGGTGTAAATTCTAGAGAGTTATGAACTTCTAAGATCCACTAAGTAGGAAGTTAATAACGTATAAAATTGATTTTTCTAGTCGTGGGATCCACGAACTCCTTGGGCCAAACAAGGAGTGGAGTTCAAATTCTACTTCTCCTAACTCGAACTTTTGCTCCATTACCATATTAAAGGGAAACTTACTTTTTTAGTCTATGAGTTTTGAAGAACAGATATGTTTAATTCTTAGGTTTTCAAAATGTAACCCACCCTCCTAACTCGAACTTTCGCTCTATTACCATATTAAAGGGAAACTCACTTTTTTAGTCTATGAATTTTGAAGAACAGCTATATTTAGTCCTTAGGTTTTCAAAATATACCTTTTGAGTTCTCAAGTTTTTTAAAAATAAGTTTAAAAAATCTTTCAAATATTTATTATTATTATTTTAAATTAGAAAAATAAATTTTAAAAATTATCTCTTCTCTCTAAAATTATTTTTCTAATTTTAAATATTATATAATTATTTAAATTAATTCTAAAAATTACTTTAAGGACCTTTTAAACATGTTCTTAAAAACTCAAAGATCAAAGGGTTACATTTTTAAAACTCAGCAACTAAATACACCTATTCTAAAAAACTCGATAACTAAAAAGATACAATTTTAAAATTTAAAGGCAAAAATACATATTCTTAAAAATTTGAGGATGAAAAGGACAACTTTTTCTATATTAAATCAATATGAAATTACCCAAAGCATAAATTGATGGGAAAAAATAGATTTGAAAAAGGAAATTAATCAAATATTCAAATTGTTTTGTCTTACTTGTATATTAATTTCTCTTTGTTTTCATGAACACAATAAAGGCAATCAATTGTAGTTGAAAACTTTGATTTGAGTAATAAATAACTAGACCATAAGTTAAGATAAAGACATTGGTAGGAAATAAAGTGGGTTTTGAATTAGTAGTATTGGAGTGTTAGAAAGGGTTAGGTCTTTATTGCATATGTTGTGTGTGAGTGTAAATTAAAGCTCAACTATGGATAGCATTTAATTGAATATTGCTATCCCCCAAATAATAACATTTCTGACTTCATCCTACATTGTAACCAAAATATATTAAACACATCCAACCCATTCCTTTCTTGTGAATCAATCCACATGCAACCCCTACCCTACCAAAAAAACTACTTATTGACTTAGCCCCTAATGCCCCCAAACTCATACCCATCTCTCTCTCTTCTGATTGGACGACACCGCTCCGACCCATGTTCTCTAAAATCACTATCTAAATATGGCGATAATTGCAGTTACATACGAATTTGATCCCGAAATGATAAAAATTTAACCTTTAGGTTACTTATGTAATTGTTATAATTTCTGCTAAGTTTGAGGATCCATTTGAGAGTTCTGTTTTTACGATCGAAGTTTGAGGGTATAATTACAAATATAACTACTATCATTCTTTTAAGGGTGGTTTTTAAAATTTGCTCTTAAATTAAAAAGTAACTCGACTTACTCTAACATAGTTCAACCATCTTTGAATTTTAGATTTGAATCTTTATTCAATCTTATTTAATATGATGTAAGATTAAGGCAAATTTATAAACAAAGCTATTTGTCACCATTAATAAAAGGTTAAAAAATAAACTAATTATGAATAAGCAAACTAAAAAGGTTATTTGAATATTTGAAAAAGAAGCCACTTTTAAGATAGATTTGATTAGGCACTCATATGTACAAGTGGGTCTTGTAATGTTTTGAAGTTTTCTTTTTCATGGCATCATTTTCTAAGTAAACAAAAACAAACAAAATTGCTATTAAATAATTAATTTAAAAATAAAAATAAGACTTTAAGTATATATTTGGACTATTTTTAGATATACAAAAAAAAAAAAATATTTATAAATATACGTCCATATTCATAGACTATTATTATCTTCTATCACTATATTTAAAAATATTTTAATTAATTTTACCATTTAAAACAATTTTTCTAGTGGGTCCCAGAGAAATTATTTATGAGAGGGGCATAATTGTCATTCTCATGTTCCATAAACTTCCAAAATTAACATAAAATAATTCATCCATACCGAAAGCAACAGATCTATACACCACATAACTTCTCTATCCCTCACTCACATCTAATAAAATTTTGCTAGTGGTCCAATAAATGTTACCAATTTGTTACTACATATTATTTACCGTTCAACTATGGTCATTTTAACAAAAATTTCCATTATCAAACCTACCTAAAATGAGATTATAAGAGTATAAATATAATGTTAATTTGATCTTTTATTTTTAAAGTTAAATCATAAATTTAGTTGGTAAAAGTGTCTGATAATGACCTAATTCTCAATTTTGTTTTTAATAGGTTTTAGATAAATTTAAAAATTTTAAAGATGGGTTGAATTTGAAAGTTTGGAAATTTATTATACGTAAATTTTAAATTTATATCTAATAATTTATGAACTTTTGGTTTTGTGTTTAGTAGATCTATGGATTTCAAAAAAAATTCAAAGTTGAAGCTAAATTTGTAATTTTGAAAGTTCAAGAACTAAATAGAAACAATGCTTGGATTGACACTATATTTTTCTTTTTACTTGAAAATGAATATCTTTTTGAACCCTAGGTTTCAAAGTATTATACTTTTAATCATTAAGTTTTGAGTTGGATTTCAATTTAGTCCCTTAATTTTAAAATGTTACAATTTTACTTTTGAGATTTGAATTTTGTTTCAATTTGGTCCTTAAATTTCAAAATTTACACTTTTAGTATCAGATTTTCATTAAATACTCACTTTTTTTTTTAACATTAATGTCGATCAATTAACTTAAAATAATTATGAAATGAAATTGTAAATTAAATTTTAATCGTGATGTGAAACCATGAAACTTAATTAATTACAATTCGTTAAATTTTTTAAAATTAATTAATAGATATTAATACTAAAAAATAAATATTTAGTGAAAAAATTAAAAAATATAAATCTTAAAATCTAGAAAATACGTAACATTTTAAAATTCAATGACCAAATTAAGAAAATAAAAAGTATTTTGCTTTTTAAATTTTTTTTTTCAATATTAATTAATTTCCGTCTGTTCTTTTTTCCCTCTCTCACTATATATGTCACAATCTCTAAACTGTAAAAGCATTGTTAAAGCTTTGATCAAGCTCCTTCAATGGACTGGTTCTCCTGGCTCTCAAGAACCGGCCTCGACCCACTTCACACCTACGAATACGGCCTTCTTTTTGCCCGAAATGCCCTTAAGCCCGACGACATTCCTCGTTTCAACCACCATTTTCTTCAAAAAATCGGCATCTCCATCGCCAAACACCGCCTCGAGATTCTCAAACTCGCCAAATCCCACACCCACCAACAACCCACTCTCAACAATCCCCTCCTTTCCGCCTTCACCAAGACCAAAATCTGCCTCAGAAACTGCCTCCGCAAGCTAATTTTGCCCACCGCCAGGCCCGATAAGGGGGTTTTCCGGGAAGACACGGCGGTTATCTCCCCTGAGCCGCCGACCCTGGACGAGGTCAAGGTTAAGGAGGTCGTCAAGCCCCCGCCCAAACGACGGAGTAAACACGTGTCGCTTTCCGGGCCGTTGGATGGGAGAACGCACGAGAAGTTCGTGATGAGTAGTAAGAGCTTGAAGTTATCTGGGCCGTTGGATAGAAAAGAGAGGCCGCCTATGTTTCCTAGAAGCCCAAGAACATCTGGGCCTTTAGATGGGAGAGTATCGGATTGGGCCTTGAGTAAAAGCCCAAAGGTGAATGGGCCGCCACAAGGGAGAATGATGAAGCTGATTCCGCCGAGCCGGAGCCCAAGAGTATCTGGGCCGTTAGATGGAAGAGATGGAAGCCCAAGAATTTGCTGTCGGTGTAATAGGGAAAGAATGGAAACGGATGATGATTATCATTCCTTGTGGGTTTCATTGTTTTATGACATGAAGCCAACTTGAATTATTATTATTATTATTATTTTTGGGGAGGGGTTTGTTTTAATTTTACATGATGTGTGCATTTGATTTGAATGCCAATGCAACTAAAAGAAAGTTGTCTATTGAAGTTTTGTACAAGCTAATTGTTCAAATATGTTTGTTTTTAGTTTTGCGATTTCGAATTAGAAGATTCAGATCTTTGATTTGCTAGGTTAGCTTATTCATACAAGTTAGAGTAATTGTTTTAAATTAGAAAGCTACTGAAAATATTTTTAAATATAGCAAAATATTATTGTTCATTGTGACAAATACGGATAGATAGACACTCATAGATGTCTCACTATCAATCACATTTTACTATATTTGTAATTAAGTTGGTCAAATTTTTTTTTTTCATATATATATTTTAAAACAATCCTACAAGTTATAGTATGGTTTTTTTTTGTGAATTTTTGTCGCGGATTAAAGCTAATATCTAAAGAGGTGACAGCATTAATATTTATAAGTAAATTTTTGTGATCCATTTTAGTTCATCATTTTGGCTATTTTTCTGTCTCATACTCCAGTTTCAAGGTTCAAAGCCTTTTTGAATGACTTGGACTATAAGAGTGGGTTTAAAAATTAGATCACACAATTAAAGGCCCACTGAAAATGCGGATAATTAAAGCCCAAAACTTTTCATTGAGAATTCAAATGAAAGACAAAAGGAACATGAAACTTTTTCTCCTTGCGCTAAAATTTTACGCTTAACTTAAGTTCAAAAATACCATTTTCACCCTAAACTTTGAAATTTATTCAATTTTAATCATTATATTTTTAATTGTCTTTTTTTAGTCTACATATTTTCAATCGATATTAAATTAGTTCTCATGCTAATTTATTATTGATTATATATATATATTGACATTTTTGCTATAAATTTTGAAACATATTCACATATTGTACTTTACATGAAAATTATTGTTGTTATTTAATCAAATTTGATAAAAATGAATTTTGAGAGACTAAATTTAAGATTGATTGAAAGTATATTGACTAAAATTGAACAAACCTCAAAATATAAGGACTAGTATAATATTTCAATCAAAATTTATTGTCTTAAGAAGAAAAAAAAAAACTAAGATGAAGATTGAATGTGTATAGGTTTTTTCATGGTAGGAATAAAATTATTAAAAAAAAAAAAAAAGATTTTCCACTAAAACAATACTCCAAAAGGCAAATATGTCAAGTGGGGTGGCTATGGGCTATTTCTGAGTTTTGTTTAGGGTACAAATTGATCCTAATAAATAATAAAATGAATAAAGAGAAGGAATTCATAATAAACGTTTGCCTAAACATAATTAAAATAATAAAGTTTTAATTCAGTCCTGTCATGACATACATTTAAATTATATTTATGTTAATTAAATCCAAAGTAAACTCCAAATCCTTTGTGACCACAAATAATTAATTCAAAAGAAGGGATTTACCAAACCCAATTTTAGCCCCTTGTTTTTTAATTCAAAACAAGCAAACAAAACATATTAAATATAAATTTAAAGGAAAAGAAACACAAAAAAAAGGGAGATTAATGCATCAACATCATCACATGATATTTGATTAAAGAAGGGAGTTAGTGGCTAAAAATGCAACAAGTTGGATCACATGAAGATGATGATGGGACAGATTTTCCATCAAAGAAAGTTTGGTTTTCTCAGCATCCAAACAGATTTCAGTGAGCCCCATGATTTTTAATTTTTAATTTTTAATTTTTTAGTTCCATTTTTTTTTTTGGTCCCATAATAGTGGATTGAATGTTGGACAAACGATTGAGATTCGGTGGGTTTTTTTTTTTTTTTTGCTGGGGAAGTTTGGTACTAAAAAGGAAACTTAGAAATAAAATGAAATGAAGGGTCAATGTATGGAGAAGGAGATCCATACATATAAGAAAGGGTTGAAGATAAGACTTTCACATAGATGGAGATGGATGTTCTCGAGGTATGGACTCGTCCCCATTCCTCGAGACTATTAATCAATTTTAAAGTTTATGAACTAATTAGAAATTATTGAAATTTTGATAAGTCTATTAGACATTTGTTCGTTGAAAAAGGTTGACAATACATAAAAGAACAAAATTCAAATGATTTGTTGGATGCAAGAGAATCAGAGAAAAATTGTAACCAATTTGAGGTCAAAATGCAATGATTTTGGAGTTTTTGTGGGGTTTAGAGTGGTAGAAATGGAGAAATACAAAATTAAAACCATCTTTTCTTTCTCCAAATGCTAACTCCATGGTACTTTTTGCATGGAGTTTGGTCATATATTTTCATAAATGTCTTTGATATTTTTCTAAAGGATCTTTTAGTGTTATTTTTGGACAGTAACCCTTTTTTATATTTATTTATATTCGTTTTATATATTTTTTTTCCTATTTTCAAAGCTCTTTCAATAATGAAGAGAGAAAAATACTATCATTTATCAATTGGAGAAATTGAAAAAAAAATGTATTTAATGAATTTTTTTTCACATATCAATTTATTGATAGTTATTTTAAATATAACTTAGAACATTTCGACAGATTGTTTTAAATTTATCTTAAAACATTTTGTTAAGTATTTGAAAATATTCTAACCAATATATGAAATAACAATATATATCATAACACAATAAGTCTAAATAAAAAAAAAAATAATCGTTTCTATCAAATAGACGAATACATACAACACAATATATATCGAATTTTCTACCAAAGTTAAAAAAATTACATATATAACACAGTATATATAAAAAAATAAAATAAAAAAAAAATAAAGATCCTTCGGTTTATAATACATAACCCTCCATCTTCATCTCTTCTTCTTTAGCCATGACCACCATGGATCTTTCCCCATCGTCGTCGACCGTATTTGCTCACCATGTCGTACTGTCAACTGAATCTGCTCCCTCCATTAGATTCGCCCCACATCATCCACGTCATCAATTCATCTCAAATCGTTCATGTTATCTCGTGTTGAACCATCAATTCGTTTCATGTCGTGTCTACCGCCTGCAACTTACATCGTCGGAAGAAGAAAAGAGATAGAGAGGAAGAAGAATAGAGGGAAAAGAGGAAGAAATGAATATAAATTATAGAGGAGAAAGAATATGGGTGAGAGAGAAAGTATACGTGAATATATATATATATATAACGTATGTAAGAAGTAAATTATAAATAACCACTAATATTAATAAAAATAAGAAGGTAAATGTTCAAGACATATAATACGTGTCTATTTTTTTTAAGCATTTTAGGTAGAAAATCCTAAGTTAAAAGGAAACCAAATTAAAATCAGAAGTATTAACCCACTGTCAATCTTACAAATTTCCCATTCCATCGGTATTGACAATTTTATATTACATTGAAAGTGAGGTATAAACCTCCACGTAAATTCGATCCATCTCTTCAAGCCATTGCATTTGGAGTTCCAAACAAACGCAAGAAAATGGTGTAAAAAAAAATGGTCATAGAAATCGGTGAACTCTGTGGTCCTTCACTTCTCTTCCCACCTAATACAATACAAAATCAACTAACTTGAAAAATATCAACCATACCTTTCTATGGTTCCGTATATTAATTAAGTTTATTCAGAACCATGCGACTTCGTACATCCATATTTAAACAAATAAATAAACACATTTTCTCTTCCCACCATTTTATTTACTTTTAATATTTGATGCATAACCTCTCAAAATGTATCTATAGTTTTTTTAGAATACGTTAAGGTAATTTTTTTTATCACAGCATATTTATTATTTGTAAATATTTCTAATTATTTTTGTTTTCTAAAATAATTTTTCTGTTTAAAATAATAAAAAATAAATTAATCATTTTTTAACCTATTCTTAAAATAATGTAGGTTATGAAATGAGACTACATTTGTTTTATTAGGTCTCGTACTTAAAATATTTTTTTCTAAAGAAAATGTTATGCTCCATATCGCCATAATCTCCAAATATTATATAAAACATCACATTAAACAAAATTAACAATAATAATGGAGCTTATAATGTTCTGTGCTCTCTAATACATTGACATCCCAAAACATTTTGAACCTGAATGCATGATGAGAAGGACTAAATTGTAAAAAGTGTCTTCCAACTTAAACTTCCATTCCAAAAATACCCTTTTAAACTTTTAAATTTAGGGGGAAAAAAACTGAGAAGACGACAGTGTGAGCGGAAGGATTGATAGATGACCAATATTTGCCTAACTATACCATACATATTAATTGTTTATTAGTTTGAAAAGATAAGAAGAAAGGAGAACGTAAAGAAAACGAGTGAAAGAGGCATTATTGAAAATGAAAAAAAAAAAGATTAACGATAATAATGATGGGTTTGGGAGAATAGAAGACGGCCACATCGCCCACTCATTTTCACTCCCACTGTCATCTTATCCTTCTCTTTTTCCTGAGTCGGAAAGAACTGACATCTTTATCATACCGAAGCTCGTAGTTCTTTTAGAGTCCCATCTTTCTCTTCTACCTCCTCTTTCAAAGTTGAGTACCAATTTTCCCCACGCAACAACTTTGTGTTCATTACCCCTTTTTTTGCCAATTAGGCCTTTCCCTATTTTGTTTTAAGAATCATTAGAGATATAAAATCAGAAGTTCAAATCTCTCGTCCAAGAGTGTGTAAACATTCAAATGTCACTCCAATGGTTATGACTTCAAATCGCCAGAAAGTCAAAAGTCAAAAGTTGAAGACAACAAGATTGTTGAACTAAGAAACAACCTAGCTCCAACTTGATAGGGCTTTAGGAGATCGAACCAGAACATCTCAAATTGAAATCATAACACCAGGATGAATTCAACTAAGCCCACTCCATAGAAACCAAATTAATGATTTACCCAAATTTTCAAGTTTAGCCATTAATGTTCATTTCTTAATAATAATTTCCCTCTCCGAAAAGGTTATAGGCAGCCCTTCATCTCTTCAAAGGGGCATTCTTCAATTGAAAAGCCGCATTCATAATCTCAATTTGTCAATTATCCCTATTTTTTTTTAATGAACATAGGCCAAATAGAAGTCGGTTCCTTCCACCGATTTAGGACTTTAGTAGGTCAACCCCATCTAATTCCACTGGCTTCATCAATCTTCAACTCTTATTTTATTTACTTAATTATTTTTAAACTCCAGCATTTGATCCCAATTAATTTGAATTAAAACTGTTCAGTCTGTGACGAGAATTCCATTAACTGTCCTTGTTCGTTCATAACTTCCTCCGAAGTTTCCCCCCTACCATTAATCCTACTTCCAGATCACAAAATTCAAAGTTCAGATATCAGATGACTTCCATTTCAACCTGCAATTGCATATCTGTATACAGAACAAACAGAAATTACGAAGAACTAATCAAAGAATTTGAACACAAACAGGGGAAAATACGAAGCAGAAAGATGGAAATCACTTTACCTTAGAGAAATCCACTTGATGAAACAAATAACGGCTGACGACGGACGGAGATGAACGAACGCCGAACCAAATAACAAAAACGTATGTTGTTCTGGAAGCATTACGAAGCGAGTGGAACAAACATAACAACAATGAACTGATTTCACCGATTACCAGACGCAAATAATTTTGAATCATGTCTTTTGAAATTAGAAGTCCTGTACAGTTAGAAATAAGGACGAATTAGGGTTTGAATTATGTTTGATTTTGAAATTGGTGAAAAAATTAAAGTTCAAAAGCTCCACGAATTGTTATCAATATCGCGGAAACTGTATTTATGTTCCATATATATATTTTCTGTATATACACAAAAGTTATATAGGTTCTCTAGTTCAACTCCGGGAAGCGAGGTGTAGTGTATAGGCAATCAGATCCGATTTAAGCTTCGTCTCCAACTCTATATCCCTGCCGTTGAACCTGTGGTTGGAATCCGCCGTCTTCGTCGTTGAAAACTCAGAGAAGAGGTAAAAAGATTAATAAACCAGAGGTTATTGGCCAACGTACCAAAATCTTCATCACAGATCATCGGCTTTCGACATGATTGAAAGCCGGCTAGGTCTTGGACAGAAATCCGCTCGGCGTCTTTGACTATGAGACGAAGGTCGGATGAGAGAAGCCAAAGCTCGCCTCACTAAATCGCCTTCAACTCCTCCGATTCGAACCAGAGAATTCGTCATCGCCGATCTCCGCGCGTTGAGCCGATTGGACGAGTAAGGAGTTGAAGGCTGCGACTGAACGCCTTTGTGGAGACTACACCGGAACGAACCAGGATGCGTGGTTGGGGAGCACATGCATGTCCTCTTCTGGTTGCTCTGTTTCTTCACTACTTGATGATTCCCACTGGTACGAGACAAAACAGAGATAGGCCGATTCGGAGAAATAGACCGGTCCAGTGAAAAACTCACTGACGACGCTGACGGAGAAGAAGATCCCTGCAGATTAACACGAGAAGGCGACACAGATCTACGGAAAAACGAAGTAGGGTTTCTGGTGGAAAAGCTTGACGAGGAAGAGGCAAAGGCAGATGAGGAAGAAGAAGATGAAGAAGAAGAATAGGAGCCATAGAACCTCCCAGAAGGTGAGAGAGACCTCAGAACTGGCCCGCTTGATTTTCTAGAAGAAACCGCCATTGAAGATAAAGTCAGAAGAAATAGAGAGAAGAAGAAGGAAGGAAGAAGAGAGGGTTTTTCTTTCAAGCCGTGTTTGGCTCTTCAAATTGGCAAACCTAGCTTTACTCAAGCTATGTATTTATAGTAAGGACCAGGCCGAATTTATCGCGATATTTTCACGCTTTGCAAATATGCCCCTACGCTTGTATAAATTTTTATTTAGTCTAAATCCTATTTTCGACCTGAATTTTGAATATTATTCTTTTTTGTCTTTCAACTTTTAAAAATGTCTATTTTAGTTCTTAAACTTTTAAAATTTCCTTACTTTAGTCTTTGTTATCAAAATTTTATTAATCTTTTTTAACAAAATGATCAGACGACTTGTATTTTTGAATAACTAAACTATCAAATAAGTTACCATGCTCAAAAAAATTTACGATTTTAATATTATTCGTGATTTTGAATGGGACAAGTTTAAAAGTTATTTTTCATTCAAAATTTTGATCGTTCATTATTTTGACACAATGATAGTTGACATTTTACTTCATGTTCATCTTACTCAACACAAATATATATGTCATCTTACATTTTCATTTAAGTTTTAACAAAATTGTAATAGCAAGACTAAATCGAACGTTACTAAAACTTTGAGCACTAAAATAGAATAAAATTCAAATTTTAAGAATAAAATAAGATTTTTTTTTTTTTTTTGTATTTCATCGAATTAAATAAAAGTAAAATAAAAATAGGTTTTTTTTCTCCGGTGGAAGTGAGGCGAATGGAAGATTCTGTAGTCACTATAATTAAATTAGCAAATTGTTTATTAGTAATTAACTTTGATATTGTTTGGAATGAAACTGAAAACCTTATTAGAAAGACACGATTTATACACGAAATATTAATTAATTATAATTCGACGAATTTTCCCTTCTACCTTACGTTCGTAATTTGAATTTAGTAACAGATTGAATAATGAATATTGTATTCAATGTTTGAAAAAGTCATTCATGAATGAATGTTATAAGTTTGAGAATTTTCTAAAGTTGGGTTACTAAAAAAAATAATTCACTTTTGGAGATTTTCACCGTTGTGATTAGGGTTGGCAACGAGATCGAAACGGGATGGAGATGGTCCCCATCCCCGCCATTTCAAGGCAGGGACGGGTACGGGATTCCCCATCGGAGAAACGGGCGTTTTCCCTTTTATTTTCCTATGGGGATTTTTTTAAAAACATTTTTTTTTTTGTAAAACTATCTTTGGTTTGGGTTAGGACATTTTAGTTGGGTTTATATTGAGCTAAATTAAAAACAAGCTAAATGTAAAAAGTTAAATACCTAATATATATTCATAGAGAGAGAAAATATGTAAAAATCTAATTATATATATAGAAAAAATATTTAAAAACTTAATCAGAGCGGGATCGGGGACACCCTCCCCATCCGTGTCCCATCCCCGATTCAAGGACCCTAAAGAGATCCCCGGTTTGACCCCATCTCCGGTCAAATCGAAAATTTTCCGTAGAAAATTTTGCTAACCCTAATTGTGATGTTACTTACGATCGTATATTGAGAAAATAAACCCTAATAAATCATGCCAAGTCAATTTAAATAGAGAGTCTAGATGCATTAATGCAATATATATATATATATATATATATAAAAGGAAGAAAAACATACCTTCTTTGTCAAACTATATATAAGGAACAAGTCCATTACACCCTAATTCAAAAAAAACATAATAAAACAAAATATTTCAAATATAGGACCAGAACGAAGATGGAAAAGTATGGTATGTTTGCAAATAAAATTATACTAATAAACTTAAACAAAGTTCAATAAAAGAGTGAAATTACCAATTAGTTTTGTGTTAAATTAACTCTAAAGTGAAATTTTAAATTAATTTTAATAATAATGAAAATATTGGAATTTAATTCATTATAATTCTTTTAAATTAATTAATAAGCATTAATACTAAAGCAAAAAAATGTCTATTTAGTGAAAAATCAAGATTAAAAGCACAAATCATAAAATTGAATGACCAAATTGATACAAAATTAAAATTTCAAGAGCAAAATTGTAGGTTTCATTGACTAACCCTTTCATTTTTAATTATTGATTTTTGAAAATTAAATTTATTTCCTCCTCATATCTTACAATAATTTGCATATTTCTTAAAGTATGATAATTGAATTCTTAGCCAAATTTCCAAAACAAAAACAACCAATTAAAAGTTACTTTTTTTAGTTCTTAAATTTAGCTTGCCTTTTAAATTATTGATGAAAGTAAATAACAAAGGAAGAAATTTGGAGATGGAAATAGTGTTTATAAACTTAATTTTTAAAAAATAAAAATAAAAAATAAAATGATTATAAAAAAGATCTAAATAATTATCAAATAATATTGTAATATTTTATAACATTAAGATTAAATTATAACATTTTAAAATTTTAAACTAAATAAAAACGACCCAAAACTCAATACTTGAAAATTGGAAGGTTAACCTTTTGAAACTTCAAACTAAACGGAAACCACCAAAAAACGTACAAAAAAAGTATTTTCTCCAATTGTTTTAATTATTATTTTTATTTTATTTTATTTTTTTCCATTTCCTACGAGGTATAACCAAAACTGTGAAAGTGCGAAAATGGAAGGGCATTTAAGAAATTTAAGAAAAAAACGAAGAGAAGGTTTAAAAACGTAAGCAAGAGAAGGGCAGTGGGGTTAGGGTTTAGATCCAAGTTGTAGAGGGAAACGGTATTAATAGAAAAGCTATGGGCTGCGGCGATAAAATAGAAATAAAATAAAATATTGAAATATTTTTAATAAAAAATAAAAAGGAAAAAATAGAGAGCCGTTTTGTCTGACAGTTTGAAGGCAGGGTGAAAAGAAAATTGCCACGTACTAAGAATACCACACTGACACAGCTCATCTCAATTCCACGTA
This sequence comes from Benincasa hispida, assembly GCF_027475165.1. Lineage (NCBI taxonomy): Eukaryota > Viridiplantae > Streptophyta > Magnoliopsida > Cucurbitales > Cucurbitaceae > Benincasa > Benincasa hispida. The sequence continues at coordinate 21,561,368 of NC_143479.1, read as the reverse complement.
CTCCATATCTCTTCCCGTGGGCGATTTTATTATTCCCAGTTTTTTTCTTTTTTTCTTTTTTAATAATAAAAACAAAATAAATAAACAAATAATTTCGTGGGTATTGGACTGGACAACTGGACATCTGTTCTTATAGCTGGGCCCCAGGCCAAACTTTGGGTGGAGTATTTCACATGGGAGTGTGGTCCCCACGGCTGAGGCTTTCTTTTCTCTTTTTTTTTTTTCTTCTTTATTCCAATTTCCAAGGCTTTATAACGAAATTAACGATTTTCATTTGGAAAAAAATTAAAGTAAAAAGGGATTCTTTATTAAAAAAACGGCATATTACCGATTTAATACTTAAAAAGAGTTTTGGTATTGAGTTGGTTATTATAATTAATAATTATTATACTCCTTAAATTATAATAGTCAGTATTTAAAATGAACATTATTTTAATTTGGATTATAAAAGTTTATGTTTGAAGTGTAAACTATTTTTGTTTGATTAGACAATAGTAAACACAATAGCAAGAATAAAAGAACGGATGAGTGAAAAATAAAAAATACTTAACAAATAGTAAATGTTGTAATAAAAAAGATTTTGGAATAGTATTTACTATACTTAATTTAATTGTAGGTTAGCAATAATTGTATATCATTATTTTATTTGGTGTCCTAAACGTGGAATAGATTATAATAACTCACTCCACCAACTTCTAATGGGTGCCCAAACAACCTCTAAGGGGAAGGGGATTGGAACAAGGAGTTGGTTATTGTAGTTGAGTTATAATAATTTGTGTTGTGTAGATGATTTTAGTTTGGGTTATAATAGCATGTATTTGAGGTATAAACTATTTTAGCTTGAGAAGAAAATAGTAAACATTGTAGCAAAGAATAAAAAAATGATGAATGTAGAATAGTAAAAATTGTAGCAAATAGGGTTTTGACATAATATTTACTATAGCTAATTGGGGAGTTTTGAAATAGTACTTAAGAGGTGATTATTATAGTCTTCTGATAGTCTTTACCCCAAACCACCCTAAAGGTTTTGGAGCACTAGATTGGTTATAATAGTTTCTGTTTATTGCATGGATTAGTTTACTTTGAACTATAATAGTCCTATAATACAAACTATTTTAGTCATATAAGAAATGGTAAATATTGTAATAAAGAGGAATGAATAGAAAATAGTAAATACTGTAATAAATAGGGATTTGAAATAGCTGATACTATAGTTAACCGTAAGTTATAATAATTGTAAATGTCAACTAGTATAATGAGAGCTCAAATATAGAGTGAACTCGCTTGAAATTGAGGGTCCAAACAACCACACTCTCATAGCTTAAAAATAAGTTGGTCCTTGTAGGTTAGATTTTATTTTTATTTGATTGATCCATAATTTTGAACTAAAATTCCTATATCATTCATGTTGCTACAAATACTTAGAATTACAAGAATATGGCTAAATGTTTGTCATTCCTTTTAAAAATACTTCAATTATTTCACAACTTATGATATTATTCTTGTCTTTGAGGTAGATAAAGCGTTAGAATATTGAACAAAAATGTCGAGTGTACTTTTTTTTTTTCTAATGAAGATTTCTATCCTAAAATAGGTTTGAAATGTTTATTGAATATTAAAGATAAATACTATAATTTTTGAAAGATTAAAGATATTTTTTAAATAAATGATCAACCGAAAAATATGACGGTAATATAATGTTAAAAGACGGAATAAAAGACCTTTGGGAAAAAGAAAAAAAAAAAGGAAACTAGTGAATTTTAATGTGGTAGCATTAGCAATTGGGAATTTTACCCTACCATCGTTGCATACATTAAATATTTCAATTTATAAAAGGAATGGTTCGTGAGTTCAATAAAATTGTATGGACTAATTGAAACTTAAAATTAAATAGTTTTGCATTCTTCAAATATATGGTTGTCCTTTACGATTTATAGATCAATTTGATATTTTAACATTTTCTTGGTTATAGGACATTTTGTATTTTCTCCTTTATTAATAAATAAAGAAAAATATTTGAAGGTAGATTGCACTCATCTTAATACATTTTCTTTAATTATTAAAAAATGTATTTCAATTTTTTTTTCTTTCATATATGTGGTATGTGATGTATGTAATGTTGTAAATAACAACCACCAATAATAATTTCTTTTTAGACAGTTCCAAAATTTAAGATTTGTAATTAACAGCTTTTAACAAAATAAGAGAAATATAAATAGAAAATTTTGTCAAATACCCTATTTTCATGATCTATAAAGAATTAAAGACACGAATATTAAATATGTATAGTCTGTTTTCATACTGTATGTTCTTTTTTTCTATTTTTTTTTAATATCAAATTACGTTTTTGATTACTATTATTATTTATTTATCTGATCTAATTGAGTTGGTAATTACAAATTTCCTCACGGAAATAAAAATAAAAATAAATAAATAAATAAATAAAAGAGTTTCTTCACACGAGTCTTGTGTGTATTCTTTTTTGAAATTATAACCAATGAAGTAGTTGTAATTTGTAAATAACTTTATGGAGAACATTACGTGATGATCTTAAAACAATGATGCATGAAAGTTTATCTTCTAAATAAAATTATTATATATATATATATGAAAGATAGATAGACTATCAAAAATTCTTATAAATAGAAAATTTCTAAAATATTTAAACTTTATAGTAAAAAGTTTTAAGAGTGTGTACTTTAAGAATTTTTTTGTTATAAAATTTAAATTTAAATTTAAATTTTTTTATATTTAAAAATTATTTTTTGAGAAACATATTTATCATTAACTTATTTTGTAATTTCAAACCTACACAAAGCAAGGATATTGTATAGTTCAGATATTTCATCACTTCGATCTATTAAGATTCCCCAATATTAATGTTGTGGAATTTAGTGAATCACAGTTTTTAAATTGAAGACGATAAAAATATTTTTCTATTTTTATAATAAATATCTAACATATTATTTCAGACCGTTATAATATTTTCTTGATATTTCATAAATGTTTCATAATTATTCTTATAATTGAAGTTTGTTAAAATAATCAATGAAAATTGAGACAAACGATGTAAAAATAATTTAGAAGAAAAATTGAGACTCAACAATAGCACATCATTCCAGATTATTGTCACACACCCATTCCATAAATCTCGATTCCTATTCAAAAGTATAACGGACTTAAACTTTAAGAGTAGTTTCAAAATATTAGTAAAAGTTCCCAAAAAATATTTATTGATGCCAAATTCTGTACAGGTAAAACGGACATGAGCTTCATGTCACAACGAAAATTTATAATTTTGGGAAGCACGTGACTTACAAAATATAAATATATGCAAACCCATGTGATGCTTGCCACCCAGGCTACAGATGTTTGAGTTAGAAAATGTAACTATGGAACAAGTAAAGAGTTTGAGTATTGGAATGGACTTTATTCCTCTGAAGTCGTAATGATGTATTTATAGTAAAATCCTGACCTAGGGCATCCATCTTAGAGTTTCCAAGTCATATTAGGTTAACTCCCACACCAAATAGGCCAGGGCATCATTATTCATTAATTTTGGAGGCTCGACCCCAACCTCATCCTTGGCCGAGGAGGTTAGTTTGGGCTTTTGACCCAAACTATCCTCTTGTTAAGGCTCAAATAAGTCGTAGTACGCTTTAATAACCAATGAGAGGGTTGGCATCTACCTCATCCTTGTCAAAGCCAAGGTTGATCGGGCTACTTTAGCTCAAAATCGAACTAGTCATTTTCCTTAAGCCCATCTCATCCTCCTAGCCCAATTGGATTTTTTTTTTTTATTTACTATCGTTTTCTTGGCTCAATAGCTTCATCTTCTTCGTTATGTCACTTCTATTCTTTAGCCCAAAAATCACATGTAACAGTATTATTATTTTTAAAAGATTGGAGATAGTTTTGAAATAAATGACAAATTTAAAAAGAGTGAAACTGGCAAGGATTATAAAACACATAGGTAACAAATAATGAAGACGAGCAATTGAGGAATTCCTCTATCAGGGTTTCTGTATTTTTGTATTTCTCAATAATAAAGAATGCTTGAGATGTTTACATTTATACCGGAGAAGAAGGAATAAAAGTATAACAAATATACATGAGTATGAATTCTATTGATGAGTTAATAATGGAATGTTAGGGAGAATAATTCCATACTCTTCTGTCCATATCAGCGTACAAGTCATAGTCAATCTATCTGAGTCATTGTTTGACTGCTTTGTCATCAGTTTTCTCATCATCCTTGATATCCCCCCTTAAAGAGGGGTTAGATCGACTAGGCCGAGTTTGGTTCTAAGATAAGAATGTTGAGGATATGCGAGAGATTTGATGAGGCAATCAGCAAACTGCTCATCCTTGTAAACATAACAAACCTCCAAATGCTTATTGAGTACTTGATAGCGCACATAGTGGACGTCAATCTTTGTTTTGACATGAAATACCGGATTAGAGATGAGGACACTCACCAATATTATTACACCATAGAATGTGTATGGCTGAAAGTTGAAAACCAATTTCATGAAGAAGTTATCAGATCCAAGAGATTTCAGCCGAAGCATGGGCAAGCGCCTGATATTCGGATTCCGTACTAGAGTGAGTAGTTGCTGTTTACGTATGTTTTGGAATAAAAAATGTTTTAAAATATTTATTTTTAGTTAAAATTTAAAATTTAGTCTTTATAATTTTACATAAAGTTAGAATTTAATCTCTATCTGATTTAAAAGTAGAAGTTTAACCACTCATATAGATGATTTATGAGATTTTTTTAATCAAATAATAAAGGTGATATTCTAACATTTAAGGTAATGAATTTAACTCAATTGACATCTTTATATGCTAAAAACCAAGAGTTCATGGTTCAAATCCCCCACTCTCAATTTATATTAAAAAAATAATAATGAAGACTACATTTCAATAATAATAATATAATAAACAATAAATTTAGAATTTCTTCAAACTATAATGACCAAATTTATAATTTAACCTTTATTTTATCATCTATTCTAACATAACTACAAATTTAATCTATAATGATATAAAATGGTTGAAAATATAACTAAAATATCAAAAAATTATTATCGGCAAATTAATTGTAAGAATTTTTTTTAATATTTATCTACAGTTAGTGAAATGTTTATTTGCTAATTAATTTTTGTTTTTATTTTTGTTTTAATAATTTTTTCGAAATATAAATTGATATTGATATTTCTGTAAACCTGACATGTTCATTGTTTCAATATCCTATTAAAACCTTGATATACGTTTGATATATATATATATATATATTCTTTTATCTTTATTGTTTAAAAAATTTTAGTGCATTTGTTTCCTTATGCCAATAGTTTCAATTATACTACTTTTTACGGGTGAATATTATATGTGAATAATTGTAAACTATGATAATGCTCGGTGAATGGTTGAAAATATGAATATTTAGAATTACACTACTCTAATAGGGCTTTATTTCTTTTCCTTTTATTTTCTACCAAATCATCAAAGTAAATTCCTCTTAAACTTGAATCTGGACCTAGGAAGGTTTAAAGATAGATTTACTACTAGACTAGCTAGTGATTTTGATACTATTCCAGTTATATATATATATATGAAGAACATAAAGTTGAGAGGACTCGAGTCCTCCTAGACCCATACTAAATCCGTCTCTATTTATAGTTCATCTAGTTCTGACACCTTCTTCTAATACTATAATAAGAAGGACATCTATTTGATTAAAAGTGGTTACAAAGTGGCTCATGCGGTTACTTTTGCCGCTTTGTCATTCTCATTCCTTTTAATGAGTTCGTGGAAGACGTTGTGGACTTTGCCAATTCCATCCAAATCAAAAAAAAAAAAAAAAATGGAGGGCATGTCTCAATACTCTCTCCACATGTGAGGTTCTTGCAAATCGCTAGGTTTGATCCGACAAGAAGTGTTTGTTGTATCATCACCATTCTGAATCTAATATTCATGCTCTATAGTTTTGTAAGGAAAGTCGAAACATTTGGTCTACTTGGATCCTTAGTCTACTCCTTTCTGATATTCACTACTCTAATTATGACTCTATTTTTTGTAGGGCAATCGAGATTCTCAGTTTTCAAGATCTTAGGATCTTCTCTCTTATCATCTCCTCAATTTAGCATATGCACAACTTGTTGGTATTTGATAGCAGGTCTTCCCACTCCTTGGATCCAGTTGATCAGACACTTTCTATGATTGATTCATTTGATCGTTGGTTCAGATCCTTACTTATGGGTCTGGATGTGATGGATCCTTCTATCCTCTGTGGAGGCTAAATGGAGGATTCCTCTTCCATGATTCTTTAAGTGAATTCTAATGTAGTTATTGGAAGTGAGGAGGTGGCTTTTGGAGCTATTGTTTGTGATTCTATTGACGGGCCTGATGGCTATGGAAAAGTTTCAATCTTTCTTTGGTTCAATGGAACTTGTTGAGGCTATCACCCTCCATAAAAGCATTTTAATGCTTTGGAAGTTGGTATAGATTGATTCTTTGATTTTGTGAGGCATTCTAACGAACTCATCGTAATATTCTAGTGAGGTTCAATATTTCGTAGATTCTTTGCATGCTTTACATCGTTGTGAAGCTGTTGAAGGAATCTATTTTGCTAAGCACACCTGCAATTTTGTAGCTCACAACCTTGCTTAAATAATGTATACAATTATTAGTTTAGGATTTTAATTGATACAACTCCCAAAATTTTGAATTTAAATTGATACAATATTAATCTAGGCTTTTAATTGATACAATTCTTAAAGTCCAGGTGCATAAATTGATGTTTGTCCAACCTAAAATTTAGGCTTTAATAAAATTTAAACATTGATTTTTTCCAACGGCTTTTCTTTTCTTAAAAAAAAAAGAAAAAGAAAAAGAAAAGATTAGGGCCTCATAAGGGAACTAACAAAGGCTCCTTTATTTAGGGGATTGGGGCCATAAGGCATCATCCCTTTACACAAGTTGGTGCTTTTATCTCTCCCAAGTCCCGAATTGTGTTTCCTTTGCCTTTAAAAAAATGGACCCCAAACAAACACCTTATATCCCATTCAACTTTATGTTGGGGAGACACCAAAATAAATTAAAGAGTGGTCGCAAGCTGGTGATGTTATTGGAGTTGGCATCTTCCATTTTAGCATCGTGACTATGAATGCACCAATCTTTTTTTAAAATAAAAATAATAAAATAAAACACTCATGGCCCATTATTATTTTAAAGTGGTCAATGATTGTGTAGATCACCTTGATTCCAAGTGAAACATTATTCATTCATGGTAATCTAAAAAGTGAATCATATTTGATTATGTTTTTTGTTATTTTCTTGTATTCAGTACTCGTAATAAATTATAGGACCTACTTCCAATTCTGTAATTAAAATGTGGAATTTGATTAAGGAACATAATTTGCTCAATCTGATTGTACAACATTGTAATTGTAATAATAACCGGTTGTTATTATAATTACAGTGTGAGGATTATGAATTTGTTATTGTTACCATTACCATTACTCTTATAGTTATTAGGGTCCAATGGTAATGGTAACAGTAAATGTGACTGACTCATTATTCTGTAAACGTGATCAAAAGTAATCCAATTACGTTTACGATTGAGATTCATTACGACTGATCCATTAATAAAATTTCATTATGATTATACCAATTTTTATTACGAGTTGGTAAATGTGGCTTAAAGGCATCCTGAAGAATGTTTCGCCTTTCTTAAATAGTTATAATCACTTCAAAATATTTTTTTATTAATTAAAAATCAATTTTACTATTTCAAAATTTGCATTTGAAAAGGTGTAAAATGAAATATTAAATTAATTTAAAACCATCAAAATATATATTTTCAAAATGATTTCTAATTATATCAATTATTGTTGTGCAAGCTCACATGGCATTTTTGAAATGATTTTTTAAACATTTCAAATATATTGTATGTATTTATTATTTTTATTAGTTTTTGTTATCACTAATAGAGATGTCCACAGGAAGAGGGCGGGGTCGGGATGCCATTCCCCGTCTCCATCTCCACTCCCCATTTCATCCTCCATCCCAGTGAAATTCTCCAAGGGGGTAGGATTCCCCAAAATTTTCCCCATTTGTTCTTTTTGAAAAAATTAATTAATTTAAATCACTAATGCTGACAAATTTTAATTAAATAATTAACTTTATCACTAAATTGATTATTATAGTTAGTTTTATATAACAATTTGAATTTAACGATAAATTACTCAAATTTTGGCCTAAAAAATTAATCAATTCTTTTTAGTAGAAAGAAATAAATATAAATCAAATTATTCACATATATAATCTAAATTTAAATATTCAATTTAAGCACATCAATTATCTTGACCAATAAACAATCAAATAAATGTAATTTTATATAATAATAATAATAACATAACATTAAATAATTATATTAAATAAATAAATAGAAAACTAGAGCGGAGAATGTTGGGTTATATATCCTAAAACTCGCAGTTTGTATTGTTAAACATATTCTATTATCAATAAAGATGTTATTGATGTTTATTCAATAAAACTGTTGTTGAATATGTGAATTTCACTTGTAAAGACTAAATCCAATAAACTAAAGATCCATGACTATTATATGAATACATGAACTTTATGTGGAGCCATAAAAGTGGATTAAGTTCAGTAAATAGCCAAAACGGTCTATAGTATACGAATAAGGTTGGGTACCTTATTTTGGTAACACTATCGAAAGTGGCCCACTTTATAGTTGTTACAATTTGTTGTAAAGTGCTACAAACGAAGTAATCCTGATTCGTTCATGTATTGACATGAGAAGTGGGGGCATCCTATGCAATGAGTTTGCATAAGATCAAACCAAGAAATAAGTCACTTTTACTTTATAACGTTGTTTACTATTTAAGACTGACTATTTCAAAGCGAATATCTAGGTAACTTGGCCTTAATCCTGAGCTAACTATGAACTTCTCTTTACTCGGGATTATCCTTAGATTTGCATGGGTGAGGGTTGACTCAACAATGCCGGCTCAATAAGTCTCCCATTTCAGGGGTAAGACCGGGTAGATAGCTGGGGACATAGGGTGCAAGACGAAATTCACTCCTACCTATTTTTAGGGATAATAGAGAGGTTGTTCCCTTAAGTGCTGACTTCGGGTCTTGAACAAGGGGCCTCACCCTCTCATTGGTCCGAGAGAGACTCGGTTTAGTGATTGGATCACAAACCAATTGTTCATTAGAGGATCATTGGGACTTAAGGAGCAAGATGTAATCACAGGAGTAAAATAGCTTTTGACCTAACCGTTATTACGAACAACCTGTGAAGGGTTGACTTACAAATCATGGTTATATCGAGTGAACATAATATATCTACAGTGAGAGGAGTGCAACTATTAGACTTTAGTGGAGTGACCTGATAGTTAACGAATGATGGTTAATTAGGTTAAAGAGTTTAGCCCGTTAATCTTGGATCGTTGGAGCCCATGATATGTAGGTCCATGAGGTCCCCTTATTAGCTCATATCGGACTAAACTTTAGAACAGTATGACAAACGAATTTGAAGTGTTCAAATTCAATTTTTGGAGCAAAGCTTTAAATATATATGATATATCTAACATAACATTTAATTGTGAATTAAACATAAAAAGAGAGAAAATAGGAGATATTTAAATAAGATTTAAATATCAAGATTATGAATAGAGATTCATATTGATTGGGATTGATGTTGGATTTAATATTAAATTAAATTAATTTTGAAATTAAATGGATTTGGTCAAAATTGCATTAGAAAGTCAAAATTTTTTACTAGGTCAAAATTGCAATGAAAGTCAAAATGTTGATTTTTCACTTTGAAAGTAAAAAAATCAAATTGTTGACTTTGGATTTTGAGAGTCAAATTTTGACCTTTGACCAAGTTAGTAGAAATATCCAACAATTGTGAGTGGGAAATGCCAACTTTTGCATTGCTAAGTGTTGTCTTCATTTGAAGATACTTGCCCCACTAATCCCACTTTGAGTTAGTAGATTTTTAGTGTCAAATTCCCATCAAACTCAAAGTTGCATGTTTTGCATGAAATGGTCTTTAAAAGGAAGAGTTTAATGAATTTTAATACTTTAGGCCAAAGTGAAAATTTATGAGATTATTTGATAATCTCATAATTTATTTTCTCTAAAATACTTAACCTTTTCCTCTCCAAATTATTCACTCACTAGATCCCACCATCTCGTTCTAAGGTCGAAAAATAGTCGGGAAGACTCTCGTGGCGGTCTAAGAACCGTTCGTGAGGAGATTGGAGCTTTTTTTGGAGAAGATTCAAGTCTAAAAATGTTGTATTTCTTCTATCCTTTTAACTTGTTTTAATTGCATGCTTATTCTTTGAAATTAACTAATTAAAGTACTTTATATCCATTTTTCCTCTTGCTGCGAATGTGTAAGTTCCATCAATTGGTATCAGAGCATGCTTAAAGTACTCAATTTTGGTTATTATTTTTTTCATATGGTGAGTATTGATTCATGAGATGAATAGTTGTATGTTAAAATGGATAATTTCGATTTTGACATCTTTTTCTCTCTTCGGTTATAATAATTATTGTAATTTTCTGGTGTTTGTTGGGCTTTAATGTGTCGTGCAAGGTCTATAAATTTGCTAGAGTCATTAGGTCGTTTTTAGGCCATAATTGCTCGGTTTTGGTAAGTGGACAACTTCAAATTTGGAGAAGATTTGCTCACAAACCCGAATTCAGCTTACAGGTTCAGTTCACGACCCACGACCCGACCCTAAGTGATGATCCAACCCACGAGGAAGCGCTGACGCGTGTAGTAGCTTCAGACCTGGCGACCTGCTTCTGCCCGCGCCCAGCTCCAGTCGCGCCAGGGTCTGCGCCAGCCCTCGGTCCGGCTTGTGTCCCCGTTCCGGTTCGCCAGCCGCCTCACACCAACCCAAGCCGCCCGCTTCTTCAACCGCTCCAACAGACCCAATCCTGACCCACACTTGCTCGGTTTGGTAGCTCAACCGGCCTGGACCGATTCGGTTCGATTGGTTTGACCAGTTTGGACCGATTTTGGGTGATTTTTAGGCCGTTTTGCAGTTTTGAAGGTCGGTTCAAGTGTTTTTCAAGTGATTCGGGCTAGTTTGAAGTGTCCAGAGGCACTTCGAGGCTGTTTTCTATTTTTATTGTAATAAGTTTAACTTTTAGCAAGTTTAGGATGCCAAAACCGGTCCATTTTAAATGTGTTTATTTAATTATGCATTGTGAATATATGAATTAAAAAATGTATCTATAGTGTGCATATTGTATACCATGTAGATTTAAAATCCCACCATAGGATAAGCATGTAGCTGAAGAAACTCATTTTAAAGAGATACTTGAGCGGAAGCGGATCGTCCAAATTCTATTTTGATTGAAAAAACAAACTTACAGTAAACATACGAGATATGCATTCTAAACAATTACAACATGTTTTTGTAAAGAAAAAGAGTTCAAGAGATTATACATTTGAAGAACGTTTCTTCGTGTAAGACCCTCGAACTGTCACGAACTCAAAAACAACAATAAGCTTGAAGGCCCTCTTCAAGAAATCTCGAACCAAAACAGAAGAGACAACCACTAAGAGCCTTCAGTATACTCAGGGTGAGAGTCCGGGAGTTGTGGGCTCTGACTATTTTGGTTAGGAGGGTGAGTTTGACTTTGGAGGAGGAAGAAGATTGTGGAAGAACACAAAACGATTCTGTATCATGTAGTTCTTCTTGACCGTGTGGAAGAAAAGAAAAAGTATTTTTCATTTATTCCAATTGCCACAAAAACTAATTAACCATATACTAAGGTAGTTGGAGAGAAATTAAAAAGAAAATTAAATTAATATAAATAAATATGATAACTAACTTATCATATCTTATTTATGTTAAACTATATGTTATATCAAATATAACACACAATTTATAGTTTTAATATTATATCATATACAATATAAACTATAGTTCTTTTTATCTATTTTTATGACATTTACTATAAATCATATTTATATTAAATTTAATAACTATGAATCACATTCATAGAAAATATATTTGAATCTTATTCAAATATTTATTTATTCCAAATAAACTATAATGTATCAAATACATTATGACAATTATATCATATATAATTGAATCAATTTAATTATATCATATATAATTAAATTCCCTCTTATTAATTTGAATAATTCAAATTAATCCCCAAAACTAATTCTCAACTAAATCCTTTTGAGTTACCAAGGGGATCTTATGAACCTGTAGCTTGAAGCTCCAACGGCATGTGAATAATTAATTAAGCTCTTTAATTACATTATCCACCATCTATTAATTGTCGAGCATTCCACTAAAGATCGATAACTGCACTCTTCGCACTACAGATATATTTCTTTGTCCATTGGATATAACTAATCAACAGTACGATGACCCTTCACAAATTGCTCGTAAGTACAGTTAGGCCAAATTACTGTTTTTCCTCTGTAGTTACATCTAACTCTTTAAGTACCACTGATACCTCTAATAAACAATAAATCATAGTCCTACTATGACTAAACCCCTCTTGGCCAGGAGAGGGTGTGGCGCCACATTGTTCAAGACCCAAAATCAGCCCTTAAGGGAGAAATTTATCTACTTATCCCTACTTCAGGAAAGAAGTGAATTCCATCTTATGTAGTTATGTTCCCAGCTCCCCAATCAGATGAATCCCTACAATGGTAAGCTTGTTGAGTCGACAATCTGGCTACTCTCACCTATACAAATCAAAGGACCACCCTAATAGACAGGAGTTCACAACTCACTCAGGATTAAGGTCATGTTACCTATGGTCATCTTGGTGAAATAAAAGTCTCTATTATGAACGGTGTTATATAACGAGACTAAACATTTCATGGTCCAGTCTTATACAAATTCCTTTATATAGAATGTCCTTGCTCACATGCCTAATACATGAATGATCAAGATTAGTTCATTTTTAGCACTTTACAATAATTGAAACACCTACAAAGCGGGCCATACTCGTAGTGTCACAAGGATAAGGTACTCAGCCTTATTCATATACTACAAACTATTTAGGTTATCATTTAAACATGATCCACCTGTATGTCTCCACATACATGTTTAAGTTACAATGATAACCTTGGATGTTAGTTTATTGGTTTGTGGTTAATGTAACCAAAATATCATATATTTTATGACAAAGTGAATAAAAATATCATATATTATTAATCATGTAAGAGTTTGTTCATACAAAGTTTACAAACTATAGGACCTTATGAGATTTAGGGCATCAACCCCAACAATCTTTCACTTGTCCTAAAGCTAGTGGGGTGTCCAAGATAAAAAAAAAAATACAAGTACATAAACAATAAACTAGGGCATAACACGCTCAGTACAAGATCTCCCACTTGCCCTAATCCAGTTGTGGTCTGTCCCAGAGACCCATACTCTGCAGGTAACCCTCAAACACTGTAGCCATGAGGGCCTTCGTAAACAGATCAACAATATTGTGCTCTGAAGCTACCTTCGTGACAATCACATTCCCTCGATGCACAATCTCTCGGATGAGATGTTACTTTCGCTCTATGTGTTTGCCGCGCTTATGACTCCTAGGCTCACGAGAATTAGCAACAGCACCACTACGATCACAATAAAGTGTGATGGACATATATTTACAGTTGACTTTAAAACAAGCGGTCATACAATTCAAATGCAGAAATTATATCATGAACAATACAAATGCATAAAGAGATCAAACTCTACGGGCAATAGCAAAAACGTCTCCACGCTTCGATGCGCTCGAACACTCGAACAACAGAAGCCTCGAACGCCCGATCTACACGAACGCAACACCGCACAAACTCAGCACGAACACTTTGCGCTCATCCTCAACGATCTCCTCGGTCACGAACTGTCACACCCCGCCCCAGACTACCCTCTGAGCCTAGGAGAGCATATGACTACATCAGTTATCAACCCTTTTGTTGACACTTACTACCTAATAACTCTTGTGGAAATAACTTTGATACCAATGAAAAAATTCAACAAACAACTTATTATGTCGAGGAGGCTAACAACAACGGATTAAGTAGGCCCATTTTATTACAACAATGTAACATTTATACAACTCCAAGACTTAGCTACAAGTTTATAAGAACAACTGTAAAACCCTCCGAAAGTGTAACTCTGGCTTGTGGAAGAACTTGACCTTAGCAACACTCTGGAACTCCTCACCTTTCACTACCTGGGAAGAAGAACATGAAATAACAGAATGAGTTTCACAAAGCTCAGTGAGTGGTAAGCAAATTCTAGAGTCTATTTCAACTCATAAAAAAAGCATATCATAAAAACGAGGTTACATTCAAACCTCAGCTTCGAATGGGTCTGCTCTCAACTCTATCTACGCGCACGGTAGATAGCTAAACTGATAACTACTTAGAATGAGTATGTTGCCTACCTACACACACCGTAGATAGTTAACTGTTACTAATTACAACGCTTACTCTTTACGTTTCCTTTGTCTCCTATGTGCACACAACTCCCCGCTCATGGGCTCAGAAGCTAGGCCTATTGGCCCTCTGACCATCCCATACGAGGATCCTCCCATAGGTCAAGGAACTAGACCTCTCGATCCCTGACCATCCCGTGAGGTTTTGCTGACGGGCTCAAGAACTAGGTCTATTGATCCCCTGACCATCTCAATCAAATAATCTCATTCTCATGCTAGATACTCATTCATAGCATAAGAATATACAATTTACTCTAAAAGATATGCTTTAAGACTTAAAGGAAAGTACCACTCACCTTGGTCGTTTAGGAACCTTTCTCTCTAGAAGTTCCTTAATCTTCCCGGGCTTCTCTTTTGAACCCTAAATTCCAGATTCAACTTAAAGCTCAGACTATTCATAGTTCTAAGCTTTATCTCAAGTTACTTCCTTCTACAAATATGCTCTAAAATGTCTCAGGAAGATTACCTCAAAATATTAGCTCATAACTCCTTGTGGTTTGGCCGAAAACATCAAAACATCAAGACTGGCCCAGCTTACCCGACAGCTTGACCCTTCTGTCATGTCCTCATTCTCCAGCCCGATTCCTTGGAGCTTCTTCTCTGGCAGCTACCCTGAAATCTAGGCTCTCATAGCTCAGATGGCTTTGGAATCACATCAAACGCACGAGTATTCTACGAAAACTCCTCATCCCAAGTTGATGTTACTTCCTGTCCTTTCTATCCGACAGCATCTCCGCTCTTGGAACCTCTTAACCAACGCATGGTCTTCCTACCAACGCATAGTCTCCTCCCATTACACTCTTCTTTATGTCATTTGAAGAGAATTTGAGTTATCATCTAAAGTCCTTGGCCCTATTTATAGGTGCCCAAGATTTCTCTAAAGTCGACACCTCCTACTTGGTCGCATGTCCAAGTATCTCTTCCTTATACTATTACCGCAATCTTGCATCAGCGCAACCCAAGGTGTCTTGCTCCCCTTTTACCAACGCATAGCCCTAAACTTTGCATGTCTTCTTAAGAATCCACCTCATATACTTAAGGCCTAAGGTTTCTTCCTAACAAGCCACATGTCTAGATGACATTCTTGAATGCGTCCATCCTTCATATGCGTTCATCCTTCATATGCATTCATCCAACTTCATATGCGTTCAACTAGGATAATGACCAACACCCTTTCAACACATAGTACTAGCCTTGTCCTATGCGTCCACATGCTCTCGGATGTCCAACGCATAGCACATCACCAACACATAGCAACCTTTGGGTCGACTTGGTTCTCAACTCAACACCTCAAGGTATAGTTCACCATCGCCTAGATTCTTGCTAACACATCTCTTATGACCAACGCAACCCACCTCATTAACCTTGTTACCGAAAGCCTTAACAACGCAAGGAAAAATCACTATAGGTCCACCTTAGTTCGTTAGATTGCATAGTTTATACCTTAGCAAGGCCGCCGTATCCATCGAATCCATCGCCGCATGCAATCATATCCATCACTGCATGCCATCGTATACTACCAATGCATTCCTTCGGCAGCATACATGTATACCATCGGCCGCATGCCTTCGGTCGCATACCGTAGGCCACATCACTGCATGCCCTCGGCCGCTCACTCCCGTGTAGCAAGGCCACCGCAGACCATAAATACATAGCATCGCACGCATGTCGTCAACGCATAGCATGGTCGCATGACATCAACGCATAGCACCGCGCGCATGTAATAAACGCATAGCTCCATCGCATGACATCAACGCATAGCACCGCGCGTATGTCATCAATGTATCCCTTCGTTCGTAAACCATCGACCGCATACTCTAGTATCCAACGCATCCATTGCGTTTGCCTCCATCGCTGCATGCCATCCATCGATGCATGCCTCGTACCACGTCATTGCATGCCCTTGCACCACCGCATGCCCTCGCATAACCACATGCCCTTGCACCGTATGCCCTCGCACCACCGCAACCTACTAACGCATTTCCTTCGTCCGCATAGACGCATCATGTCCAATGGATCCATCGCAGTCGTCGCACCCCATGTGTTGATCTAACCTCCAAAAGCAGTGGCTACTGCATGCATTATTCTTGACCCTACTTCAAACTCTCTCTCCATGCCCAAGTAACCTCTCAAAATTTTAATGGCCAACGCATGATCAACTCTTGGCAATGCCTCTTGCCAATACTTCGGCCAATCATGTGTCCAACCTCACAAACGCATGGTTGCCTTCTCAACTTATGTGTTAATGTCTCCTAACTCTTAACACATGGGTCCTTTTTTACCTTACACTTAGCCAAATTTCATCAATTAAAGCTTAACTCAAAACTACTCAAGGAAAATCTATTCAACACTTAGAAATTTCCTTCTCTTCAACATAGGATTTAACATTCACTTAGTTAATTTCCTTAACCACTTGCTTAAGTAGGAAAAATAGAAATCTAGGTTTAACATGAACTCCGCAGCAACACGAACGGCCTCTAGAAAACCTCGACAATGTCGAGTTAGGTCTGACACCACCAACAAGGCGACTTTGGTATTCTCGGTGTGAGAATCCAGAGGGTGGGCTCTGTTCGGACTTGGTATGAGGGAGACGAATGGAGGAAACAACGATCGCATACATGACTGGGCAAGTGGGAGATGGCAGAAACCTATCGTATAGGTCGATGCCCAATCGTTTAGATAAGGCTAAACGATCGTCTAGCAAAAGCTATGCGATCGTTTAGCTCATCGTTTAGCTCGGTTTGTCGCCTACAGACACTACACGATCGTTTAGCTCGCCCAGTCATCATTTAGTAAATCCGAATTTACTTAACGACTTCGTGAGTTTCTTTTATGCGGAGAGAAAACTCTAAACATTTTCAATCGTTTTATAAATATATATATATATATATATATATATATATATATATACAAATGATAACCAACTTATCATACTATATTTATAACCTATAGTTTTAATATTTCATCTCATGAAACATATAAACCATATTTCTTTTTCTATTCCATGGTACTTAATGTAAAACTGATTTACATCAATCCTCTACTAGATGTATCTCATACATCATACCGGTTATATCATATATAATCAAAATACGTATTGTTAATTTGAACATTTCAAATAAACACCAAAAACTAATCCTCAAATAAATCCATTGAGCTACCAAGGGGACCTCATGGACCTGTAGCTCGAAGCTCCAACGGTACGTCAACAACTGACTAAACTCTTTAGTCATAGGATCCACCATCTGTTAATTGCTAGGCACTCCACTAAAGTTCGACAACTAAACTTTCCTTACCACAGATATATTATGTGTCCATCTTAACCAATCAGCAATGCGACAACCCTTCACAAATCACTCGTAAGTACAGCTTGACCAATAACCGTTATGGCCCTGTAGTTACATCTATCTCCTTATGTACCACTGATTCCTCTAAAGAACATAAGTCATAGTCATACTATGACTGAGTCTTCTCTTCCAAAGAGAAGTTGTGGCCACTATGTTCAAGCCTTGGAATAAGCCTTTAAGGGAGTAATCTCTCTACTCATCCCTCCTTTGGGAAAGGGGTGAATTCCCTATTTTGGATTGAGTACTCAGCTTTCAGATCATACAAGACCCCAAAAAGGTAGGCATGTTGAGTTGGCAATCTGGCCAGTCTCACCCATACTAATCAAAGGACCGCCCTCAAAGGCAGGAGTTCCCAAAACACTCAGGATTGAGGTCGTGTCACCTATGGTCGTTTAGGTGAGATGCAAGTCTCTAGTATCATTGGCGTTATATACAGAGTCTAGTCATCTCGTGGTCCAAGTCTTATACAAACTCTTTGTATAGGACACCCCCGCTCCACGTCTCCACATGGATGGCCAGGATCTACCATCTGTAGTAGTTTACAACACCTGCAGACCTCTACAAAGCGGGCCGTATCCATAGTGTCACAAGAATCAGGTATCCCACCTTAATTCTTATACTACAGACCTATTTAGGTTATCACTTAAGGCATGATCCACTTGTATATCACATATACATGCTTAAGTTCACATAAGATAACCAAAGAGCTTTGTTTATTGGATATGAGTAAATGCCAGAATTAAATAACACTTATTTTATTCTTGAACAATGTGTATCTTTATAAAACAACGAGACTCCAGGAGAATTAGGACACTAATCCCAACACAATGGATATAACTAATCAACAATACGATGACCCTTCACAAATTGCTCATAAGTACAGCTGGGCCCCTGTAGTTACCTTGAACTCCTTAAGTACCACTGATCCCTCTAATGAACCATAGATCATAGTCCCACTATGACTAAACCCCTCTCGGGTCAGGAGAGGGTGTGGCGCCACATTGTTCAAAATCCGGAATCAACCCTTAAGAGAGCAATTTATCTGTTTACCCATGCTTCGGGGAAGATGTGAATTCCATCTTATGTAGCTGAGTTCCAAGCTCCCTAATCAAACGAATCCCCAAAATGGTTGGCTTGTTAAGTCGGCGATCTGGCCACTATCACCCATACAAATCAAAGGACCACCGTCATAGGCAGGAGTTCACAACTCACTCAGGATTAAGGTCATGTTACCTGTGGTCATCTCAGTGAAATAAAAGTCCTCATTATGAACAACGTTATATAATGAGACTAAGCATTTCATGGTTCAGTCTTATACAAGCTTCTTTGTATAGAATATCCCCGCTCATATGTCTAATACATGAATGATCAAGATCAGATCATTTGTAGCAGTTTACAATATTTGTAACATCTTTAAAGCGGGTCATATACGTAGTGTTACCAGGATAAGGTACCTAGTCTTATCCATACATCACAGACCATTTAGGTTATCACTTAAACATGATCCACCTGTATGTCTCCACATACATGTTTAAGTTACAACGATAACCTTAGATATTAGTTTATTGGTTTGTAGTTAATGCAACTAAAATATCATATATTTCATAGACAAAGTGAATAAAATATCATATATTATAAATCACATACAAGTTTGTTCATATAAGGTTTACAAACTATTGGACCCTACGAGATTTAGGGCATCAACCCCAACAGAGTTATGCTCAGCTGCAAAGTTCTTTTTGGGGTCACGCAGTAGGGATTGCGGTGTATATATTGAACATTGTTCCCTCGAAAATTTTTTTAGAAACACCTTATGAGTTATGGAGAGGACGTAAAGGTAGTTTATATCACTTCAGGATTTTTGGGGTCACGTCGTTTAAAGATATGCCTATCTGTGGGCTATCCCAAAGAGACAAAAGGTGGTTTCCTTTATGATTCTTAGAAAGATAAAGTATTTGTGTCTATAAATGCAACATTCCTAGAGGAAGACCACGTTAAAAATCATCAACATCGTAGTATGCTGGTATTAAGTGAGATAACTAGAGAAACTACAAATAGATCAACAAGAGTTGTTGATACTGCAGGTCCTTCAACAAGAGATGTTGATGGAATTGGTACTTCACATCCTTCTCAAGGGTTGAAAATGCCTCGACGTAGTGGGAAGATTGTGCAACAGCCTGATCGGTACATGGGTTTAACTGAAACTCATGTCGTCATACCTGATGATGGCTTAGAGAATCCATTAACTTTTAAACAAGCAATGGGTGATGTGGATAAAGTAGAATTTTTGGTTCTATATGTTGATGATATTCAACTCATTGGGATGAAGTAAAATTTCTAGCTGACATTAAGTCATGGCTAGCCACGCAATTTCAAATAAAGGATTTGGCAAAAGCACAGTATGTTCTTGGGATCTGAATTGTTCAAAACCGTAAGAATAAAATGATAACCTTGTCTCAGGCATCTTATATAGACAAGATGTTATCTCGATATAAAATGTAAAATTCCAAGAAAGGTATGTTACCTCACAGGCATGGAATTTATTTGTCTAAGGAACAGTGTCCTAAGACACTTCAAGAGGTTGAGGTTATGAAACGAATTTCATATGCATCAGCAGTAACTAATGTATGCCATGTTTTGTACTCGTTCCGACATATGTTATGCAGTTGGAATTGTTAGCAGATATTAGTCCAATCCTAGATATGATCATTGTCGTTAAAAACATCCTCAAGTATCTTTGAAGATCGAGGGACTATATGCTCGTGTTTGATGGTAAGGATCTGATTCTTACTGGATACACTGATTCTGACTTTTAGACCGATATCGATTCTAGGAAATCTACTCCAGGTTCAATATTCACTCCGAACGGGGGAAATATAGTGTGGTGGAGAATCAAGCAAAGTTGTATTGCTGACTCCACCATAGAAGCTGAGTATGTACAACGAGGAGACGCCATTGTCCCACATATTGCCTCTGAAGAAAACTTGGCTGATCCATTTACAAAGGCCCTCTTGGCTAAAGTGTTTGAGGGTCACCTAGTGAGACAAGAACAGCGAAATAAATAGAACTAGGGAAAATGGGAGAAGTACTGGGTATCTGATACCCTAATTTATTGTATTTATTCTCTCATTACTCAACTTTGTATATCATCCATTGGAGTTTTAATCCAAATGGGAGTTTGATGGGTTGTATGTCCTAAAACTCACAGTTTGTAATGTTAAACATCTTCTATTATCAATAAAGATGTTATTGACGTTTATTCAATAAAAATGTTATTGAATATGTGAATTGCACTTCTAAAGTCTAAATCCAATAAACTAAAGATCCATGGCTATTATTTGAATACATGAACTTTATGTGTAGACATAAGAGCGGATCAAATTCAGTAGATAGCCAAAATGGTCTATGTATATGAGTAAGGCTGGGTACCTTATTCTGGTAGCACTATTGGATACGGCCCACTCTGTAGTTGTTACAATTTGTTGTAAAGTGATACAAACAAAGTGATCCTAATTCGTTCATGTATTGATATGAGGAGCGGGGGCATCATATGCAATGAGTTTGCATAAGATCGGACATAATATTACGAACAAACTGTTAAGGATTAACTTACTAATCATGGTTAAATCAAGTGGACATAATATATCTACAGTGAGGGGGATACAACTACTAGACTTTAGTGGAGTGACTCGATAGTTAACGAATGATGGTTAATTAGGTTAAAGAGTTTACCAGTTAATCACGGATCGTTGGAGCCCATGATCTGTAGGTCCCTGAGGTCCCCTTACTAACTCATATCAGACTAACCCTTAGAACAATGTGAGGAACGAATTTGAAGTGTTCAAATTTGATTTTTGGTGCAAAGCGTTAAATATATCTTATATATTTAACCTAATGTTTAATTGTGAATTAAACATAAAGTTAGAGAAGATAGAAGGTATTTCAATAAGATTTAAATATCAAGATTATGAATAGGGATTCATATTCATTGGGATTTTTGTTGGATTTAATATTAAATTAAATTAATTAAATTGGTTAATTATTTATTTAATATTAATTTAATTTTAAAATTGATTATTATAATTAATTTTTTAAATTAAATAAAATTGGTCAAAATTGCATTAAAAGTCAAATTGTTGACTACATTCAAATGCAATGGAAATCAAATTGTCAACTTTTGACTTTTGAAAGTCAAAAAGTCAAATTTGTTGACTTTGGACTTTGAAAATGAAACTTTGACCAGTGGAAAGATCCAACATTTGTGAGTGAAAAATGCAAATCTCGCATAGCTGAGTGTTGTCTTCATTTGAAGATACATGTCCCACTAAACCTGTAAACCCCCGAACTTAGGTTCCCTAGATATGCATGTTTAGCCAAAGGAATGTTATATTACATATTTATTAAATAGAAATTCATGTTGTTTATAGGAATTATGAAGGAAGGAAAAGAATATCAAATGAAGAAACTCAATCATTAGACTGCTGGAGGCACTAAGTGTGGAGTGACATGGCAGTTAATTCTTTGAACTCAGGAAGTGACAGGAAGATTAAAAAGGGAATTGAAACTTCAATAACATGGTTTTGGCAATTGACAAGAGTATATTAAACGAATTCGGTGCCATTTGAAAGCTGGGAGAATCTAGTTTTCAAGGTTGTTTTGCTGGATAAAGATTGCAAGAGGAGAAGAACAAAAGTGGAGAATTTTCAGAAGAGGCAGAACCACGGATTAATCAGGGCCCGAGGTGAAGTTTGGAAGTTCCAGGCCAAGCTATAAGGAGTTCTGGGCTGGAATTTTAAGTTATAATAGGGATTTGGTGCATAAGTAGACAGCTGCTTGTGAGAAACAAGCAAGCAGTTTATCAGGGAGAATTATAGCAAGATTTGGGCATGAGGATCTCGTTTATAAAGAAAATCTCGCTGATTTTGTAAGGAGGATCTCGCTCTAGGGGGAAATCTCACTAGGAATTGAGGCCAAGAAGAGCTAAGAGAAGCGTATAAACCAATAAGAGCCTAACGAACAGTAGCAGTCAGTTTCCTCGAGGTTGATCCTACTGTTGCTTGCCACCGAAAGACTCGGCTTATTAAAATACTTAGGATGATAATCCGTTTATGTACACATGTTTTGTGAGGGACTAGGGTTTCTGTAGAAATGTTTGGGCCACCTGTGAATATTTTTCTATAAAAGTGACATCTTAGTTGTATGCTTGTAATTATGTAATATTCGTAAGAACTTAAGGGGTAGGTTAGCTGTTTGCGTATATTACTAATTAAATGAATAGGTTGGTTATCTAGATTAGAAGCCTTGGGTGGTGAGAGCTAGCAGTGGGGCTAGTAGCTACCATGGTCATATCATCTTCCAAAATAAAAGGGTAATCTGGGAGGGGGTGTGACAAAACCTCACTTTGAGTTTTATGGAATTTTTAGTGTCAAATTCTCATCAAACTCAAAGTTGCATGTTTTTCATATAATGGTCTTAAATGGAGTGTTAATGAATTTTTAAAACTCTTAGCCTTAGTGTAAATTGATGAGATAATGTGATAATCTCATCCATTTTTTCCTCAAAATTTTAGCTTTTTTCTCTCCAAATTAGTCACTATCGGATCCCACAATCCCGTTCTAAGGCTGGAGAATAGTCGGGAAGACTCTCGTTGTGGTCTACGAACTGTTCGTGAGAAGATTGGAGCTAATTTGGAGAAGATTCAAAATCTATAAAGGTTTTATTCTTTTCCCCTTCTATTTGTTTCTATTGCATGCTTATCTTTATAATTAATCTAATTAGAGTAGATCCATTTTTCTTCCGCTGCGCATGTGTTCGTTCCATCACAAAAGCCTAACAAGGAGAGTAATCCTAGAATCTTCAACTAGTATGGGACTCAAACCCTTAATGTGAACCATAGCCCTTTATTTTGAGTGATCCATTTTGATAGACTTGATGAAGCATCTAACGTGAAAGTGAAGATGTAGGTTGCCTTCCATGAAAGAGTTTAAGGGTCTTTTTCTAGAGCTTTCACGACGAGCCAAGGCTTTATGTGAATAGCCAAATAGCATTTGATGCATGATTTAACGTGGAATCTGAAGGAGTAATATAACATACAACGGAAGAATTCTGAATCATTAAGCACTCTAACCACATTTAATTTGAATTCTATACATGTTCATGAGGTTTTCATAAGGGGGTTTGAACCAAACATTACATTTGAAGATCTCTTCCACAAATTCAGCAGAATGTCCACAAGTTTGAGCTTGATTCTTCAGATAGACCACCAACAAGATCTTCCCCACTATGCTCAAGAAGGAATGTGTGGTGGAAACACTCAAATTAAACTGAATTGAGGATGAACTTGAGAGGGTGTAGTCGGGTTTTCAATTTTGTAGCAACCTAGATAAAATTCTCAGCCTTCTTTTTCAATTCCATGCATGAGGTTTCATTTTATAGACTGATTTCATGCATTAGAATATGGTTGCATGTAGGGTAGCTCTTGCTTAGAATTGATTAAAGATCTAATGATGGAATTTGATGATAAAACACCAAATGGTTAGTGGATTTTTCCAATTTTTGGGAAAAAACCACTAACTCAAATATCTTTTTCTAAAAAAAATTAAATTTTATTTAAACAAACTATTTTATTTAAAAATTTGTTTTATAAAATTAATTTAAAGTAGTTAATTTAAATAAAATTAATTTCAATTTTAATTAAAAAATTATTCATTGAATATCTTAATATTAAATTAATAAAACACCAATTCCATCAATATGATTCAATGTCATATAATTAATATTTAAATCATAATTTATATATTAATTGATTCTCCAGTCTCGTTTTAATTTTGACTAAATTAAATGTTTTAATTGCATCTTATACAATCTATTGAAAACTCTAAAACCAAATTTGAACATTTCAAATTCATAACCCTAAATTCAAAATTCATCCAATCAATACTCAATTTTTTATTTCAATTATGAGCTAGTAGATGGACCTAGTGGATCTAATCAATTGGTTAAACTCTTTAAACCGAATTAATTACTTTTCGTTAACTATCAAGGCACACCACTATAGCTCGATGGTTGCACTCTCCTCACTGTAGATGTATTTCTATCCATGTGAACCATAATCAATAAGTCGATCCTTCACAGGTCGTTCGTATTTACAGGTGAGTCAAAATTACCATTTTACCCTATAACTACATCATGTTCTTTAAGCTCCCACTGACCCTCTAATGAACAACTGATTCATAATACCACTTATGAATCATGTCCCTCTCGTGCTTCGTTTGTTCAAGATCAGGATCAGCACTTAAGAGAACAACCTATCTACTAACCCTAAGACGGGTGGGAGTGAATTCCATCTCACAAGACTATGTCCCTAGTTATCTATCCGGTCTCATCCCCAAAATGGAAGGCTTATTGAGCAGTGTTGTTGGACTACTCTTACCCATGCAGATCAAAGGATAATCTCGAATAAACATGAGTTCATAGCTAGCTCAGGATTAAAATCGAGTTATCCTAGGTTACTTTAGTATGAAATAGTCAGTTTTAACAGTAAACTGTCATTATAAAGAAAAGTGACTATTTCGAGATCCAGTCTTTATGCGAACTCATTGCATAGAATGCCTTCACTTGCATGTCTCTACATGAATGATCTATAGATCACATCATTTGTATTACCATACAAAAATGGGTCGCATCCAATATGGTTACCAGAATGGGATACCCAATTTCATCCATATACTTATAGACCATTTAGGCTATATACTATTAACTTGATCCTATTTATGTCGCTACATAAAGTTAAAAGTATTCATACTATAGCCATGGATATGTTTATTTGATTTTTATAATAGAATGCAATATTAACAACTTTATCGAATAAGATACTCAATAATATTTTATTGATAAATAGAATGTTTAACACAAAATTTATGAACTGCGAGTTCTAGGACATTCCCAACAGAATCAAGAGAGAAATCAAAAGGATTGAAACGTGTTGTAGGGATCTCAACACGAATTTACAAAAGTTCAAGAGGTAACTTACTTTTGTGAATGCAGTTGTTGCCCTAATTCACTATGCATCAAACCAAATTGCAACATATCGATGCTTAAGTTTACTGTCATTCCTTCTTTCTATCATTTTTTTGGTACCTATAAGGTCATTCGTGGTAGATTGTTGGGAATGGCCCACATTCACCTTAGGCCCAAGGCCTACAAAAGTACATGGGACTTGAACTTTTCACTTATCCCACATTGGAGAATTAAGGAGTGGCTAGAGGGTATATATATGAGACAACTTCTAATGACTTGCAAAAGTGAAAAGAGTGGGTATAATGGGCCTTTCAACACATGTATGTGTTGTTGTTCAATTGGGCACTCACGTGAGAAGAATCTCCAGTGTCGATTTAGTCTATATATTTTCCATTTTATTTAATTTTTTTGTTAGACCGAATGTTGTTTTTGTCATTTTAATTAATTTTTCGTCGATCATTTTATTTTAAATTTCTACACCTATCTTACTACACGAAGCTTCAAATATTTACCCAATCAACATAATACTTGTTAAATAAATGAACAAATAAATATTACATTAGCTTTTTATTTATCAATGTATGAAAAAGAAAAAGAAAATTAACAATCACATAAGTATTGAAATAATTTTAAGAAATATTAAAAAACTATAAGTAATGGGGTCTACTTTTGTGCTATGCTTTTGCTGTAGTTCTAATTAATTATAATCATATATTAATACCATTTAGAAGACTTAATTATGTTTAAAAAAATATGACTTTAGGGAATCACATGCTATTGATTTTTCTCAAACTTTGAAGTTTCTAATTCCATCTCTTTTCCTTTCTTATTCTACAATATATAATTCAATTCACAATCACATGGTTTTCTTTCTTACATATAATTTTCTCTAAAAACATCCATTCTCATTACTTTTTGGATTCCTTACAAAATCATGAAATCATATGTTTCATATTAAATTCTGAAGTTAATTTGTCTATTGAACATATTCAATTACACCTACCTTTGTGCAACTTATTCACCCAATTAAAAATTGTCATGTGCCAAAACATTTTAGCTTTTTAAATTAAATTATTATTATTTTGCTAGATAATAAATCCGGGATTGTATGAAATATGTATAGTCTAGGTTACATCTAAGCATTACCCTTCAACAAATATTTTAAAGGAAAATGCTTGGGTGTTAATTAGGCTACACTCATCAATGTACAGTCTAGGGAGCTGCCCAATAAGAAACTATTACGTGGCAATTTTTGTATTTTTCCAAAAAAAATGTTTTTTTTTTTTTTTAATTTTCCTTTTTGTATAAAAATGGGAAGCATGGAATTAAGTTGCATGCATTCATTGTTCTATTTTAAATTTGTTTTTCAAATAACCTATTTTTTTTTTTTTTCAAAGGTGGTTATTAAATAAACCCAAAATTTGTAGTGTAGTAGACTAGGAGTGGACTCTTAAAAAAGTTGAGGGGGTGAAATTGAAAATGTTGTCCTTATGAGAAAGGCCTTGGAAGTTGGAAATGTCTTATTAATTGACAATTTGTTTTTCAAAAATGAAGAAAAAATTAGTGATCAAAATTGGAGGCAATCTTATTCATAATTGAAACCCTAAGTTCTACATTGTGTTTTTCTTTCTGGCCATTAAATAAGAAATAAGTGATGTGAACACAAGGAATTCTTCCATCAACTCTCTCTCAAGACAAAAATAAATAAATAAATAAAAGTTTGACCACTTATTTTACTTTGAATCAACTACTTTGATTGATTGGGTATTTGATGCTCTCATTTAAGGCCATGTTGGAATAAGTCAAGTCCATCTTAGTATGCCAAAAAAGGAGTTTCTAAAACATCTTTGTCACTATAAGAATATTCTTCTTCTTCATTATTGGGTTAATTTGTATATTTTGTGGGGGCAACCATACTAATGCTGGTTGAAATTTGTTAATAAAGTATGGTTCAAAGGAACTTTTTGATTATCAATGACAAGAAAAAGGGAAAACGACAACAAAAATGTCATCAAATATTTTCAAAACACGAGATTTTTGTGGGAGCTAAGACTTGTTTTGTACGAAACTTATAGGGGTGTTACTTTTTCTTACCTCTAGCTAGGGCAAAAATTTCCTATTTTCATTTTCATTTTACTTCTATTTATTTCTCTAATTGAACTCCGTTATTTATTTATTTATTTATTTTTGCAAAGGTATTGTAATTACGGTATTTATTTATTTAGAGGGTGTTTACTAAATGAAAATGAAAATGAATTTGTATACAATACGATTATAAAAGATGTCATCAAATAGTAATTATTTTAAATTTCATATCTATTTCAAATTTCAAATTCCAATCTTGCTAGCTAAAGAAGTACAACAAAAAAAAAAATCTTATACCAATGGAAATAATTGGGATTAAATATAAAACTATAGTAGTTTGCAAAATATTTGAAAACAATAAGTAAACTGAAAATTATTTGTAAAAATAGGACAGTTTTGTTGTCCTTACTCATTTTGGTCTTTTATAAAAACTAAATCATGATATGCTCTACCACATGGACAACCCTCGACCTATTGAATTTGCTTTTACTCCTTTCACTGTTTTTTTAAATAACACCCATTTCAATCAGGATAATTGGAATATGTAGGCACGATTTAGATTTCGTTTGAAAAAATATCAAAATTAGAAAATAATAAGATTTTGGCCAAATCACGTGTAGATCACATGTGAGATATTTTTTAAATTCCTGTTTTGTCTTTAATGGAATCACTGGTTTTGTGGTTCGTGTTCTTATAAATACTAATTGTTTGAGTTGAAGTAAGGATATATTTATGGATACAGTGTAATTGTTGAGTTATTAGATTTCAAACGTACTGTTTCAATAATAATAATAATAATAAAACAAAGTAAATAAAACCCTAGATTGTAAAATTGTGGGTTATCAAATTTCCATTATATAATTCTTTCTGATTTTTCTCTCTAAATATTTGTTTGGTATCTATATTTTCTCTACATATTTGATTTTATCTAACTATGTTTCAATTTCTTTAATTAATTGCCACAAAATTCAGTTTTATCTAAATCTTTTTTCATTTGTTTATACATTTATCTGTTTTCATCTTTTTTCTATTCATTTGTTTACCTTCTTATCATATTTATTCCTTTTTTCATTTGTTTATTCATATTGTTATTAGATTCAACTTTTTCCATCTTTTTTTTAATAGATTTTAGTGTATATTTTTATCTCATTTTATCTCATATTATATTATAACATCATTATGCATTTGTTAACATTTTGAAATATATTTTTATTTATTTTACATTTCATTATCTAAAAATCATGCATTTATTAACAACACATAAGTAAAAAAAAATTCTTCTTAATTTCAATTTTTTTTTATCCTCATCTTTTGATTTTATTAAGTGATTCTATCCATCGATCCATTTATTTTCCTCTTCATATGTTCTTGTATGAAGATTCAATCTTCTTCTGCTTCATTATTATAATCAGCTTTCTTCATTTTTCAATAAAAGAAGATGAAATCTTCTTCATCAGAGAGAATTAGAGTTAGACACTACAATAAATTAGAACTATGGCACCTACAGTGGACGTTGGAGAATCAGAGTCATGATTTTTGTGATGGTTGACTACTCTCTAATGTATTTGTGAATCTTGCAAATACAATATATTTGTACAATAATTCAGTATAAACATATTCTTCTCTCAAACCTTATGAGCACATTATTATCAAATTTGGTTTATCTAACTCTTTTTCAATTAGTTTAGCTTTTCGCTACCAGATTTAGTTTTATCTACATTTTTTTCATTAGTT
Organism: Benincasa hispida; assembly: GCF_027475165.1. Classification (NCBI taxonomy): domain Eukaryota; kingdom Viridiplantae; phylum Streptophyta; class Magnoliopsida; order Cucurbitales; family Cucurbitaceae; genus Benincasa; species Benincasa hispida. The sequence continues at coordinate 21,531,660 of NC_143479.1, read as the reverse complement.
TAAACATATTTCTATCATATTCAAAATGTAATATGAAGTTAAACGTATTTCCATTTTGCCTTCGAGGGGCTCTGAAAATTAATTGATATACATTACACATGCAGTGTAATTGTAATAGAATTATGAGATTAACTAATCTATATTTACACATTCAGTTTAATTGTAATATGAAGTTATGTGATTTTAACTATCATTTTTAATATTTCTTGATTTAAATTAGAGATTCTCTTTCTTCCAACAATATTTATTTGAATCTATTTTTGGTATCAAATTATATTTTATGTTATTCTTTTTTATTTTATAAATTTTGTTATCATATTCATATATATTTTTTTGTTTATATTATTACTATTTATATAGTTTATACTTTTTAAAATGTAATCTAATGATATAACAATATGTCAATGGTAAATAAAATATATTTATATATTTGTTATTTTGATAAGATTTGTTTTACATTGTTTCATTGAAAAAAACCCCTAAACCCTCATTTCCAAAGTTCCAATATATTTATAATTCTTTTGTGAAAAATAAAAAATCTAAGCACTCTCCTCGCTACATACTATAAATAAATAAATAAATAAATAAATATATATATATATATATATTTTGTAAAAAACCCAAATTCTACTTTACCTCCCTCACATCCCACCATTTTCTTTCTATTTTTCGTATTTCACATTTGTAGCAAGCCTGTAGTCATAACATCTCCACAATCTCTCTTTTAAAATTTATGCTAGTATACTCTTCTCGCCACAATGGCATCTTGGGCTATCTACTTTCGAACCTCTCATTCTTTCTTCTCTCACCACCACCCTCTCTGCTATATTTTGACTTGTATGACTGTCAAGTCTTCTTTTTCTCATCACCGACTATTTCTCTAAGCAACTGCATGCCACCACCTGTGACCATTGTACCACAAGCACACCATCATGTTCGTCCAATAAAGAAGCAACTGCGAATTGGTTGTTAGTGAGGACCAAATTGTTTGTTTTTGGATTTTGGAACCATTTCTAAGATTTTGACCATGCTATTTATATTTTTAGCTTTTGGTTGAGATTGTAATTTTCTTCCACTTAGAATGTTTAGATAGACTTTATTTGTAATTTTCGAGTTGTTTTTGAAGCATTGTCTATTTGTACTCAATTTATTAGTCTTTGGGATAGTTAGGTCATTTATTAATTAGTATTTTCTATTATTTAAATTTGTTTTACTATTTTTATAATTTTGAAATTTTTTTGTCATTTTTTTAAATAAAACTTTAAAATTTGCTATTTCTCTTATATGCCTTTTCAATCATTTGTTTTTAACTATCCACCTTAAATGAATAACTCATTAATAAAGCAAATTGGACACATGGCCCATTGATTTTTTCCTTTGCTCTATGCTTCCTCAAATTCCATCGAATACAAACCCAATTACAATTAAGATTAAAGTTTTTTTTTTTTACATTTTTTTAACACCTCTACGTATTTATACATAAATAATAGTGTTCTAGAAAATGTTATATGTCTTTATCATCACTAAAAAATTTGTCATAAACAAAATGAAATATATATTTTTTAATTAATAATTAAGTTTTTTAAAAAATTGAATATTTGAAATAATCAATTTCATTCATTATTAGTATTACATTCAAAAATCATTCGTGCATTAGTTCTTACATTGATAGATTTTTTCAAATATCAAATTAATCAATTGAACTATTAGATTTGACAAAATTTTAAGACTCATACGGTGTTCATCCAAATGGAATGTATTGAGAAGATAAATTGATAGACTCACAAAATGGTAGGATTTGAACCGATACAATTTTATGAATCATATGTTATTAACTAATGCATTATTAGATTTGATAAAATTTAGTCACAAAATGTATTGAGAATATAAATTCGTGCATTAGTCACAAAATGCATCATCTCTTATTTATTATGAATCTTTTACTTCTAAATAATGTGAGACTTGATTTTCACTATACAATGAAAATTACTAAAAAGAGAGAGAGGATATGAAAAAAATATAGAAATAAAAAATAATAAAAAAATATATATGAAGAAAGTTAAAGGAGTGACAAAATGACAAATAGTGTAAAGTAAGGTAAAAAAATGGTGTGGGCTTCATCACCTATTTGCAAGAATGAGGAATGAGATTCCCTAGAATGAGCCTCATCTCACATTTTATTCTTATTTTTTATTTTGGTAAAGACAAATCAATAAAAATGAAGAGGGCATCTCATTCTTTCTCTGGCTAATTACCATTCTAGGTTTAAATTCCTCCAATAATAATTTTTTAAAGAAACATTTTTATCTTTAATCGAGTAAAAAAATTTGTTCATATATTTGAAATATTAAGTCAATCCTTATGTAGATGTGTTTAGGTCATGTATCATCCACTTCGAGTCACAAGTCCAATGCTTGGTTGATATATTTGATTCTCCGTACAAGTTCTGAGTTTGTGTCAAGTATATATCTTCTAAACTTTCAATTTAAAACTCTCTAAACATATAGATAATAAAATTGAATGTGTGTATACTATATATTATTAAGGCTTTAATTTTTAATTCCATGCAAAATTAAACTTAGAAACCCAATCAAAATCTTGCCATAAAAGAATGATGACTAGAAATACAAATTTGGCACAACTTCATAACTTGATAAACAACCAATAAAACACTGAACTTGTGAGCAATAATAAATCATTCTAATCAATTTCCCCACATCATTAGGCAACAGCAAGATCTTTACATTACTAACAAATCTTGCTTGAGGCTTAAGTCAAGTAAATTTTAATAATGTTCAACAATATCAAATTATAGTATATGATTCCGTTGAAGATGCAACAGTACTCCAAAATCTCTCTAAAAAACAGAGAAAGATTCCCGAAAAATAAAATTGGAATAAATTCCTATGAACATAGTTAAGCCGGTTCTTGATAAGGAAATTAACACATCAACTTCAAGATGTAATGAATTATCTTCCGTTTATTGCGACCTTGCTTGCATTTTCCAGTTCCAAGAATGAGAGTAGAAGAAACAGAGGAAAAAAGATACAAAAAGAACGTAATTCTATTTCAAGAATGACTTGTCGAATCATCAATCAAGATCCAATCAACGACATCTCGAATCTGTACACAAATGCTATATATCTACAAACTCATCTGGAAGAAATTCAGCGAAGACATAGAATCGAAATCATGAACAAAACGAACATTCCAGATCTACTACGACTAAGAAACTAAAACCGATTTTCAAGAAACAGCCAATCCAGTTCCATGATTGTTCATCAAACAAAACCTGGAAGGTCTAGGATGAAAATTCCTCCGCCGTTGAAGATCGTTACTCGACGGCTTGATGATCTGCAAAAGAAACGCTCTCAAGGCATTCGCCTTTGCGAACATCGCAAACTCCAATTGCGAAGTGGTAATGGCGGAAATGGATGAAGATGCCCTAGCGGAGGAGACCTTGCGGCGGTTCCGGTGAAAACTACATCGGAAAGAACCGGGATGGGTAGTCGGAGAACAGAGACACTTCCGTGAACCGCCAATGCTTTGCAATTTGGGAGTAGAGGATCCAGATTTTGAGGCCATTGAATGGAAAAGTTGAAGAGAGTTTGTGGTAATTTGGGAGTGATTTTTGTGAGGAAAAACTTGTGGAAGAAGATTGATGAATTGAGTTTAAGGTTCTTCCTTTTTTTAATTTTCTTTAACCCTATTTTTATATTGAGTTTGAATTTTCTAAATTACTTTATTGTCCTTCGAATTTCTTTGAAAATTTTAACTGCAATTCGTTTGGTTCGTTGGAATATGAATTATGGAAATTATGGAAATTATGGAAATTATGGAAATGGGAAATGCAAATTTAATTGTTAGTTTGAGTAATGGTTGGATGTAATTTAATTTTAACTCTCCGAAAATTTGGGAATTAAGAGATTTTTTGTTTTTCTTCTTCACTTTGAAAATGTCAACTAAAAATTATAACGTCCCTTCAAATTATGTAGATTCAACTTTTATGGTTAGTTTACATACAACTATGATACATTTAACTTAATATCGGAATCCCAATGTAAGATAGATGGATTTGAATCTAGACACAAGTATTTTAGATTAATTGAACTTTTTGAGATAAAGTATTTAAAAGAATTAATGATAGTCATGTTTATTTGCAAAAACATAATAAATCAATGGTAGTCTAAGAAATGGGCCTAGTTGATTGAGTTTGTTGTTGTTTACATGTGTTTCATAATCATAACGAGATGTGAGACCCACTTCCAAGTCTGTAATCGAAGAACATATTGAGTTTTTTTAATAAAATATTAGAAGTACAATTGTTCCAGATGGAAAAGGTTTAGAAAAGTTATGAGCTATAAGCATTATAAAAGGAATCTATGACGTCGGTTTTCAATTGTTCCAATTAAAAAACACTCTAGTGTGCTTACTCTTGTTAAATTACCTTTATGTATTCTCTGGTTTGAGAGTGGGAAAAGTGTGAGTAGTATAAAGTTTTGAGAGAGTGCTCTTGTAATTGGGATTGGGAGAGAGAATTGTTGTGTGATTTTAACAAATTTTCACTTGTGGGTTGTGGTTTTTCTCCAATTTAGGAGTTTTCCATGTAAACTTTTTCTTGTGTTCTGCTTATTCCTGCGGTAGAATTAGGAGGTTTTTCCCAACAAAACGCAATCCAATTAAGGCATGGGACTGATCAATCCGATTGCATTTTTAAATTACGTGGAATCCACTAGCTGATATCGTTATCGTTACCATTATTGTTACTTTTGCTGTAATAGTATAAGAAGTTTGAATTTGTCAAGTTTACTTTTGTTGTTATTGTTATCTATCAATGGAATTCCATTACAATAGCACCAATTTTCATTATAAATTGGTAAATGTAGTCTAACTTCAAATAAGTCCAGTACCAATGAACCATTGATTCAATTTGATACAATCCTAATATGAAATATATCACATCCTAATCCTTAGGTAGTAGAATCCTTTTTCTTTGTTTTATAAGTCTCTTTCCTTCAAATCATAAATTTACTGTTGTTGTCACGTAAACATCACATGTATTTTTTCTGTTCAAATATTGGCCTCAACAATCAAGTTTATGGAGGAATAATGAGGGATATGGGTAAAGTTAATGATAAAGTTAAGATTTTACTTGTAAAACAAGGAAATAAACGAATGAATGGAGGCTCCAATATAGGATTGTGGTCCAATGCTTTGGAAGAAGATTAAATGAAAAAAGTGGAAAATCTAACTTATAATCCCAAAACTTATAGTGTGGGTGTTTGCTTAGTGGGGAAGAGATTATAATTAAGGGATTAATCAAACTTTAATGATTGATAAGATTGTAATCCTCAAAAATGATATTTGGAGGGCCAAGTGGGATCAAATAGAAGACTTCTAGTCCCACACTCTCCTCCTTCGTACAAATAGACAATAATTCAAATAATATTCCAATTTTTTAGTTTGCTAAAAACAATGTCGGTTTGTTTGTGGGACCTTTAATATGTTCTTTGATTTTATTTAAATAATTGTGAGGTGACTCTTCCAAAACATTTCTTTTTTATTAGGACAAATATCAATTTAAACCCTGATTTAGCATGTTGTATCAATTTAAATTCTGAACTTTCATAAGTGTGTCAATTTAAACTGTATCAATTTAAACCCTTCATTATGTTTTAGTTGGATCAACTCATGAAAATTCGATGTATAAATTGATCATGAAAGTTTAAGATTTAAATAATATTTTTTCTAAGTAATCTTGCCACATCATGTTTTTAATTTATTTTGTGTCTAAATTTAATAGATTTATTAATTGAGGGACCTTACCTATACTTAAAAACTCAAAGACTAAACTGGCTAATTTGAAACGTTAGGGAGCAAATGCACCTATTGTTAAATATTTAGAGACTAAAAAAAAGTAGTTTTTCTATTATTTTTAATGCAAAATATATAGGTTAAATTATAACATGAATGGTCCTTTGTATTTGGTCTCCAAATTTTTTTTAAAAAATGTCTGATTAATAAATCTATGAAGTTTAAGTTCGCAACTATTTGGCTCATAACCTTCGAAAAGATCAAATAAGCCCATCATAGAATTTTGCCTTATTTAAAAATTTTAAGCCTCAATTGGTAGCTGTTTAGACTGGTTTGGTAATATTTTAGGTTTAATTTTAATTTCTTAAATTTGGGTTTATTTTTTTCCGATTTCTTAATCAAGATTTTCACATTTACAATGATTTCAAAAAATATACCTATGATTTTTTTTTTGAAAATTATACCTTTTTACCTATGATTTAAAAAAGTAAGTCAAATTTTGAAACTAAAAAAAGTAACTTTTAAAATTTTATGGATTTTGACTAAAAATTTAACTCTTGTGCTTAAGAAACATGTGAACTATTATAAGAAAATATGAGAAAATAGACTTAATTTTCAAAAAACTGAAAACAAAAAACAAAGTTGTTACCAAATAAGACCTAACAAAATAACTTTTAAATTTTTTTTATTGTTTTTAGAATTTGACTAAGAATTCAACTCTCACTTAAGAAATGTATGAAATTCAGAAAAAAAAAAAAATAGACTTAATTTTCAAAAACTAAAAGCAAAAAAAAAAAATGAAATATTTATCAAACGGAATCTTAATTTTCAAAATTTTCCTTTAATTATGAAAACAATTCTAAAAGGTAAACAACAAAATATAGAAATAAAATGGATAAAAATGATCCTGATAGACTTAATTTGCAAAAACCATATGGTTACCAAATGAAACCTAAAGAATTAATTTATCTATTCCATGTAAGTTATTTTGGTCTAATTAGAATTTAAACTCACTTTTCAACCTAATAGGTCCATGATTTCATTTTTTAAAAAAAAATAATTGAAATAGTTTGAAGATTTACCAAACACAAGATGAAAAGTTTATGGATGAATTAAACATTCTTATAAAGACTCTGGAGTTCAGGGACTTGTTAAAGAATGAATTTCATGGAAAACAAATCAAAGGACAAACACATGAACCAGTCAAAGTGAGGCCAATACCAAAAAAAATCCACTTTAGGTATATCTACACAAAGCATCACATCAACACTATTCAGATATAAGTTTGAAGAATAACCATATTCTAAATAAGCTCTAATCTAATGTAATGTTCAAATGTGTGAGAGATAACTCAGTAAAAGATGTACCTAATGTAACTCAGTAATCTAATGTAATGTTCAAATATGTGCGAGAGATAACTCAGTAAAAGATGTACCTACAACAAGCATACATGGATGTACGATTCTTATAACCGTTTTCTTTATCATCACCGTGCGTGATTTCCTGTATGACTCTTTGTATATACACGATGTCGTCGTTCTCTGGCATAGATAACCCAAAAAATTAACGACAGCATCACGGCAGCAGACACGAGAACCAATCCAATATAGATCCATTGTGTATATCGACGTAAATCAGGACAATAGTTGTTTTGTATGTCTGTGAATGTTTGCCGCACAAAAGAGCAATCTTCCAAACTAACCAAGTATGGACCATACTTGTACAAACCAAAGCTTACATTTACAGCAGCCGCCATTTGACTGTAGTAAGTTGGGGTCAGCCGGCCAGGAGTTGTACAAATACCAGAAGCTGAAGCTTCACAAACATAGTTCTTCCAAACCTGCATGAAATGAATTATGAAATGTTATTTGATGTTCCTCCTTTACATACAATATAAGAAGTTTATATGATTCAGACTACAGAGATTGTTCGAGGGTGCATCTGAAAAGGGGGAGCGCAAGTTTTTGTACGAGGAAAAAAAGAGTTCAAGATGCTTAAGAACTTCCCATGCCCAATGGAAAAACATGTTAAAAGGTTCCTCCCCCTAACAGTTACGGAACCACTTTGCTGACTTGCATAAAGATATGTGAAAAACAAACCATGAAAGCTATTATGAAATCAACAAATAGATAAAAGCGAGAATACATAAACAATAAAGATTGACACAAAGATTTACGTGGTGTGCTAATAGTGTGTTAGCTATGTCCATGAACAAAGTGAGAAAGTGATTTATTAAGAGAGGAATATCAGATAATACAGATTTTAAAGGCTCCAACAGGGTTTAAGTGTTTATATATGACACTTGTGCAAGTTAGAGGATTTAAATATCACATTGGACCCCATACTTAGTCATTCAAAATGACAGATTCAAGACTTTCCAACAAAAACTATATAGATCAGAACAAACTTTAAGGTGGGTATGACAGACCAATCTATGAGAAGTAATTGGCTTCATCCAAAATGAGGACTTGGACAATAAAAAGTTTCTTTTAATTTTCTTACCTCGGTAGCATTCCCCAGTTCTACTTCACCCGATGCACATAATCGATCGGTGAGATTTGAATGAAACGGGTTGCAGAGGGTCGGCATTGCTGGACCAGATTGATTAAAATAAAAGGGTGGTCCAACATTTGGTGGGAAGTTAGCATTTGCAATTCCAGTGATGACATTGTTGACCACATTAACAAGTTGAAATGCCACATTCTTTGATTGTGTGAGAGTTTCTTGGGCTGTGGCATTGTCCACACATGGTAGGATATCATCCAGAGCTGTATGGGCAGTTGGGTTTTGAACCCATTCATTCATTGACACACATGTATCTGCTACAACACTAATGTGTATTGAGAAAAGAAGTTAGCATTCTTGCATTGCAGTGTCTTAAAACTAGATACAATGTGTAACTTTTCAGAGAGAAATATTGTGATGCAAATTGAGGGAACATAAGAAACAGTATATTCCTCACAAAGAAACAAGCTTACTTATGAAGAAGAAGAAAAACGCCACACAAAATGAATGTGCCAGCAACAAGAATCCAACCAATGATCACCAAGCTGCAGTCATCAGAGAACCAAGTGTTTATGACAATGAATCTTATGTGCAGAAGAATACATGCTTCAACATCATAACCAATTTGAAATCATCAGTATAAATTTAGATATAAACTTACGAGTATACAAGAGACTGCATCCCAAGGATGGAAAACACTGCAACAAATTACAGGAACAAACATCGAAACAATGAGCTCTATAGGATTTGATTAAAGCTTCATCTGTATCTTCAAGTATTGAGAAATATAAAACACTTACAGAATCCAAGAAATGCCAGAAGGAGCATAATAGCAGCTAGAATTATAAGAGCAAGCCTTCTGTAGTCCAAGCAAAATAGGAAGATGAAACCATTAATGTCCAAATAAGCACGCACCATTGGATATTAACTAAAAGGGATCCAACTTACATATGATCAAGTACATATTGGATATTCTTTGAATTTTCTCCCGTCTTCTCAGAAAGAGTTGTAGCAGAAGAGTTAAGTTTTCTATCAATGTCATCGATTTTTCTTTGAACATCACCAGAAAGAAATGCTGATGCAACTCCTATCTTCTTAGCTGCACTAAGGTAATCCGAAACATTACGAAGATTAACAACAGTTTCATCAGCTTGACCCACTACATAGTCCAGTGTCCTTGTTGTGATGCTGTGAAAATTCCCCTGACCCGTGTACAAAACAATGCACCCAACACTGAAAAGTGAAGACCAAAAGTCAAAATTTGAAGAGAAAGTTTCCAAATACTGAATCATATAGAGAAGGGCCCGAGCGGAATAGAGATAAATAGAGCAAGATCTTACATTGCCGCAATTGTAAAGAGGATAAGGAAAATGAGAGAAAGAGCATAAGCCAATCGAGAATAGCCGTAAGGCTCCCTTCGACAACAGCAATAGCATAGGCAAATGAGCATCAAACTCAATCCAAAGACAATGAACCAAATCCCAGCAATGACGAAGAATGGAGCTGCTGTAAAGGCAACAGACTGCAGAACAAGACAATGATGAGAACAAAAGTAAGAACCCAAGAACAAATTAGTACACAAAATAAAGTAAAGAAACAAAGTCTTCAAACTTAACAAAGATAATCGACTCCTTAATTTAATAAAAAAAAATCCACAGAAACAACCACAGCAAAGTCTTCAAATAAAATTATTATTATCAATCAGTGACCCACTCACAGATTTGACGGATTTAATAAAATCAAAGTCTCCTTTTCCCTTCTCTCTTCTCTGATTCAATACATTCTAAATCTTTCTTAATGACCCACCAAGGCAAACTATATTGGATTTGAATCCATGACATCAGCAATTCAGGAAGGGGGGAAAAACCCTAAAATGAAACAAACAACGAAATGATAAATAAAATAAAACCGATATCTAACAAGAACAGAGCAAGTTGAAATAAGCAAATAACTTGTTAAATTCAAAACCCAGTTTAAATTAAACCCAAAAAGGAAAAAGAAAAAAAAAATCAGTTGGTAGCAGTTATTCACAACGTACAGAACGAACATCACACACATTAAAACAAAGCTTAGATTAGAAAGAAACTCACAGCCCAGTAATGTTTATTTTTAATATTCCAACCCCCAGTATATCGCTGAAAATTGTTAAGTGGGTCTTTCCTCTGCGTTCTAGTCTCAGCCAAAATCAGAGACGAATTATCGACGGTGGATTCCGCCAGATTCCTCGCTGTGGCCTTCCACAGTTCCACCGCACTAACGAACTCTCCTTGCCCAACTGCTCCGATCCCAGCAAAGAAAAGAAATTAGAGAGTACAAAGGCAGTAAAGAAGTAGAAAAACGTAAAACAGAGGAAAACAGAGGAGTACCATGGAAGCGTAGAGAGTGGAGGTCGGAAGAATTGGCGGCGGAAGAAGAAGAATGAAGGAGAAGGCAAAGGGAAAACAGAAAAGGGAAAGTGAAGAACTGCATAATAGCAGAGAGTGTGTGATTGAGTTTTGGTTTGAGAGTTACAGGGTTCTGTAAACAGAGAGATCTGTGGCGTTTCACGCTCATGTGTTAGGGAAAAGAAATACAGGGTAGACTATTCTATTTTTGAAAATTCTCCTTTTATCCCCAAAATACCCTCGCTTCCAACCAACATGCCGCGTCTTCTTCATTCCTTTGGAAAAACAATTTTCAAAAAAATTGGATCATGAAATAAGGTATTGGATTTATTTTTTATTTTTTATTTTTTAAGTTTTGTAATGTGTTAGACAGAATATTACAAATTCAGTGGCATTTAATATTTTTAAAATTTTTAGGGATTTTTTTTGGACAAAATTTATGAATTTATTAAACCTAATATTTAAACGATTGAGTTAATGATTTTAACAATGATATTGGTGTTTTTATCTATCTAGCTATGTTCAAATGAATAAATACAACATTTAGTTAAATTTAAAGTTTATTTGATACTATTTGATTTTCAAAAAATTAAGTTTATTAACTATATTTCACTCTATTTTTATTTTATGTTGTCCATTTTATAGTAATGTTTTTGTTTTTATTTTTTTTAAAAAAAAAACTAAGTTTGAAAGCAGAAAAAAAAATGTTTTTGTTCTTAGATTTTGATCAAGAGTTTAAAGATTTCTTTTACAAAAGTGAAAATTATAGCAAGAAAATTGAGGGAAAAGCAAACATATATTTTAGAATTTGATTAAGAGTTTAAAGGTTTCTTCTACAAAAGTGAAAATCATAACAAGAAAAAATTAGGAAAAACATAAACATATATTTTAAAAAACACAAAATACAAAGTGTGGTTTATTTGATAACCATTTGATTTAGAATTTTTTATTTTTGAAAATTGTGCTTGTTTTCTTACAAATTCTTATCCATAATTTTCATATTTTTCAGGTAAACATTTGAATTCTTAACCAATTTTCAGTAGAAAAAACACATGTTTTTTAGGACTATTTTCTAGGTCTCATTTGGAAATCTTTTGAGCTTAGTTTGGTAATTTTTTTTTTTTTTTTTGTTCTTGAAAATGAAGCATATAGACACTACTTCCACCTCTAAATTTATTCATTTGTTATCTACTTTTTACCAATGGTTTAAAAACAAGCTAAATTTTGAAACCTAAAAAATAGCATTTACAAACTTACTTTGTTTTTTAAATTTAGCTAAGAATTCAACCATTGTACTTAAAAAATATATAAACCACTGTAAGCATGGAAGAAAATAGGCTCAATTGTCAAAAATCAAAAACAAAAAATGGTAACCACTTTGTTTTTTAAATTTAGCTAAGAATTCAACCATTGTACTTAAAAAATATATAAACCACTGTAAGCATGGAAGAAAATAGGCTCAATTGTCAAAAATCAAAAACAAAAAATGAAATGGTTACCAAACGGGGTCTTAATTTTTGGTTTTCTGTTTTTGAAAACTAAGCATATAGACACATCTTCCACATGTTATTTTGGATATTTTGTTATCCATATTTTAAGAGCATTTTCAAAATCAAAGCTAAATTATGAAAACTAAAAGAAAATAGTTTTCAAAAACTTATTTTTGTTTTTGAAAATTATCTAAAAATTCAAATGTCTACATAGAAAATATGAAAACCACGAATAATAAATTACGAGAAGAAAAACACAATTTAACAAAAAAAAAAAAAAAAAAAACAAAACATAAAAACAAAATAGTGTTTATATACTTAAATTTTTTTAAAAAAAATCGCAACTGAGACCGAAATGATTATAATACAAAATCATATTATCTAAAATATAAATAACTCAACTAATATATAAATATATATTATCAATCGAGAAATTTGTGATTCGTCTCTCAAAGGAGAGAATGGTAAAAAGGAGTATTTGTTGACAAACTTGAAAATGACAAAATTCGAGTTTCCGACCCCTCACTATCTTCCAGCAGGGAAAGAATATACACGTGTCAAAATTTGATTAATTATATAATAAGAAAGCAATCTGGTGGTGGGTCCCAGAAACAATTGACCGTTCCGTTCCGTTCCGTGTAAAACCCAACCCGCCCCGCCCGGCGTTTAAACCGTGTGTGTTTTGTTATGGCCTATGCCTCCTCAACGCGTCCTTCCGCCCACCGACTTCCTTCCCTCCTCTTCTATGACGGTTTTTAATTCAAATTTCTACCATTTCTTTTCTTACAATACGTATGTTGAGGAGATCGAAAATACAAGTTTACATTATATTTTTTTTAGCTCTTGAAAAGAGAATTTCGTTGAGTAAAATTATATATAATTAAGGTCCTGGTTAAGAAAATATGATACCTAATCAAAATAATTGAAATCTCACTAAATCTCTCTACAAAGGATGAGACTTGAGATAAATACCAAAAACAACGGCACAAGTTAGGAATTGGACGAAAAATTACAGTCACACTTACATAAATAAATTTAACATCTCCGAAACGATGAACGATTTCAAACAAATCTTCAACCACATTCTTTGAACTCACAATTGAATTTTCTACTCTCGTAACTGTCGAAATTAGAAAACATAACTGTAGGAGATAATTTGAAAAATGTTAAAAAATTTAATGTCTTCTAAAGTGAGTATACATGCTATTTCATTTTTAAAGTTGTCTTTCCCTCCTTCATTCTTATTTCTTATCATTTTTGTACTACATAAAAGAAAATTTGATGACTCAATAGTTCTTATAATTCATTGCATATGCATCTCCATATAGTTTGAGTTAAATTACAAATTTATTAAACAACCTTGATTTGTGTCGACAAAGCCAAACTATAAATACTTTTGATGCAACCTTCATCTTTGGAAATATCACATGTATTTTTTTTTTTCAATTAAACTTTGCTTGAATCAATTATGAATGCTTTTAATTCAACTTATTTGTATCCTTGCATTAAAAAAAAATTAGCTCATTTTCAAGTCAACCATTCATAGGAAGATAGTGACTTCATATTCCATTTTAACATCAACCCATTATAAAGTATTAACAATCTACCTTAAATGTCATATATTCTAATCCCTACTTTTGTTCATTAATGAAAGGTTTTTATATCTAATCAATTAAACTATACTCAAATTATTTGTTGAATTAGTTTATGTATTAAATTGCAATTAACCCAACATGTTCGATTATAACTGGTAAATTTTTAGTTTTATTTCCTCAATTATAGTTATTAAATTTTGTCACTCCTTTTAGACTCGTATAAAATTTTTATGCCATAGTTAATTTTTATAACTTCTAAATTTTCAATTTATATACAAATCAATGTAGGAGTGTACACAGGTTGACATTACAACAATTTTAATTTTAAATGTCAATTAGCATTTTATAAACGATGACAAATCGGCTCTATGATGTCAATTTTTTTGAAAAATTTGGATTTGTGAGATTTTCTGAACCAACCTAAAATTTTGAGTTGATCGAGTTAGCTACCCGAAAGACTTGAATAAAATCTCAAATCCAACCCAACCATGGTTAAATAAATTGCCATCATATTGTCATAGATCAAAATATTTAAGGTTAAATTATAAATTTAGTCCCTATGATTTGAAAAGATTAGAACTTAGTTAACATGATTTGATAAATCGTCATAGTAGTTATGAATCTTTCATTAAATTATAGAGACTAAAAATATCCTTTAACTAATTTTTATTATTTAGTAATTAGTGACATGAATTAAAAAATATAAACAAAATTAGAACCTTAAAAGGTGTAGAAACTAAAGAGGCATAAACAAAATACATCATTTTTTTTTATAAAATACTAAAAAAAATCCGTGTAGCATGATTTATTATTTATTAATTATGGCAACGTGAAAGCTTTTATATACAATAAAAATATATCATTACGTGGATTGATTAAAAAGAAATAGAAATTTGATACGCTTTGCACAACACACATATGGAGTTTAGCAATATTAAATTTATGTTGAAATTATTATATTGCCCTCTATAGCAATATATATATATTTAGAAAAATAAAATTAATTTTTAAGTATTGAATAATTAATTATATAATTGCGATAAAATGAAAGTTGGTAAAAGCATTAGCTGTCAACGTGCACGTAAAGCATTTCCATTCTTTGGCGAATAGCCATTTGGGACATAATAACTTTTAAAATCAAATAATAATTCCATTCATTATGATATATAATCTTTTATATATATATATATATATATATATATATATATATATATATATATTATATATATATTATATATATATATATATTATATATATATTTTAAATAATATATAATATAAAGGGAATAGTTTTGGGCATCAAAGATGTTAGGATGAACAAGGCACATAATTTAAAAATTATTTTGATTATAAAATCGTTACATTATAGTACTTTATCATTAAGTTTACATCAAATTTATCTTCCACCGTTATTATGAGATAACCACATTAAATAATTTTTATAAAACATGTGGTGTATAAATTGATTTTTTCTAGTTCGACAATTATTATGAGTTAGAATTGAACTGGATAGACGTTTGAAATGATAATAATGTACCATCCATGGAGTTGTGCTCAAATTTGTATGTTGTTTATGTCAACTAGGGTGTTTAAAATCAATGAACAAAAAAACTCGATCAACCCTGAGTTTAAATAAATGAAAATTTTATGGGTTAAATTAGTTCATGAATCACCTAAAATAACCAAAACCAACCCGAACTAACCTAAATTTATTATTATTATTATTATTATTATTTACTTACAATACCGTATATATTGATTTTAATTTGATTTAATGTCATGATTCTTTTAGACAATTTATTCTCCGACAACTCTTTAAAATAATCTTTTAGTACTTTGATTTTCATAATACAAATTCAAATTGAGTTGTTAATCTTAATTCAATACATGAAAGTAATTAAATAAAAATTTTCATATTAACATGTTACTTATTTTTACAATGAAATTGAAATAAAGAATTTGAGCAATCCGAACCAACCCAACCTAAATAGTTTATAATTGGGTTGAGTTGGGTTCATTATTAATAAGGGTTATTTGGGTTGAAAAAACACACGATCCGAATATTAGAACTAAGTCCGAAAATTGCTTCAACCCACGAACACTCATAATGTCAACTATTGACATGTTGAACCATATAATTATTAGCTAATACGTAGTTTAACTATGATATTCAAACATTAATGTGTGAGTGAGTTATATTGATACAAACTAACTAAATACATAATGAAGGGTTTAATAATTATTAAATAGATTTAATAAATATTATATTACTTATAAAATGGAATAATTAAAAGTATAACACATATGGAGATCAAAGACCTAAAGCTTAGCTAATGGGTGTTAAAAGTTAATTATGAGAGGTTAAAATTTTAAATTTCTAACTTTTAATATATTACTAATGCATTGATAAATTAAAATCTATTTTCAAGCCAAGTCACCATTGTTGGTTGATTACTTGTTACATCCAATTTAATATTGTAAATATTTTGGCTTTCTTTTTATCTCTTAAAGATAGGAATGTTTGAAATTCAATTTGATCATTTCCATCAATTAAAACAATACCAACCATTTTTTCAACTAAAAGAAGATTCCAATAGAAGTTTTAGACAATCATCCTTGTAATAAAACTCAAAGAAAAATGTCTATTACATTTATGTGTAAGTCAAAATTGAAAATAATAGCTATAGACTTTAATTTGGATGTGTTCGTCAACGTAAATAAGGCAATCAATAGGGGTATACATTGGTTGGGTTGGGCTGACAGTATTTTTTTGGATGGACCAACCTAAAAATTCGGATTGGTTGGGTTGACAATCCAAAAGACTCAAATAAAATCTTCAATCAAACTCTTAAATTTGGGTTAGGTTGTCGTGTTATAATTTTTTTTCTTTTTAATTAAAAATATGTAAATTTATCTACAACCATATGTCTAATAACTAAAATTTCTTAAAATTCAAATGTTAAATACTAAATATCTATAATATTTATTACAAACTTTAAATAAAGAGATATATCATAATAATTTTAAAAGAAAATTTTTTTAAATTTATAAAGTAATCAAACTTTAAACAAATAGAAATATATATACTTGTGTGTGTATATTTTATTAACATATATAAAATTCGGGTTGGGTTAGGTCAACCCAAATTTTTTTTAAGGCAACTCGCGACCCAACCCAATTCAACAAAAATAGAAAAAGTTTAACTCAACCCAGCCTTTATATTTTAGGTTGGATAGTCCGGATTGTTCGGGTTGTCGAGTAATTTGATATTACATTGATATAAATGATCATTATAATAAACCTTTCGAGTTTGGCCAAATTTGAGAATAATTAATTAACTGGATAAGATATATACCATCAATTAAGAGATCGAAAACCCAAATGTTTCTATTTTTAAATGTTTGAATAAAAGTATGTTGTCTAAAACAAAAATTTTATTTTTTAAATGAATATTTTAGCATATGTTTTAAAATTTAAAACTTCATTGAAAAACTATTTTATGTTTTTTCTAAAAGTTAATTTTAAAATCTTGGTCAAAACATGAATACATTAGAATAGGGATTTTAAAGCATTTTTAATTTTGTTTGATTCATTTTAATGTTAATAAAATAAAAACAATAGAATGAATCATGTGTAATTGTGTAAACTATAGTTGGAATCTTAAAATTATATGATTAGAGAATATATATGTCCAAAGAATAATTATCAACTATAATCACATTTTAATATAATACTAATAAAGACAAACTATGTGATTTATCAATTATTTTTTTAATTATCAACTGAATAGTAGAAAAGAATTATCTAAAAATGATTTTCCTATTACCTAAGTTAGAAAAAAAATAGAATTTTTTATACATTTTTAAAATATTAGGCACAAACCTACTCCCTACATTAGAAGCCAATGCTCATGGTCAGATTATTTCTATATTTAGTAATTTGTGGTGGAAATTGGAAGCTGATTATTTTCCTACCAAGGGCCAATTAAATATACTAATCTTCACCTTAATCAAACATTTAATCATTTTTAATGATTTTGGAGTGGGAGTGGGGTGGCCCAAATATGACTTAAGAATTTAAGCCTTTTTTATCTTTTATTTGAAAATTTGTTTTTGAAAATATAGAAATTTATAGAAAACAAAAATAAATTGTTTTTATTACATCTCAAAACATGATTAGTTCCAATCTAAACAAAAATTAATTTGAATTCAAAATTTGAAAATCGTGTTTGGTTGTAAATTTAAATGCAAGAAAATATTAATGTGTTTGGTAAAATCTATTTTTTTTTAAATTAAAATAATTAAAGGCAAATATCAATTTATACCCTTGAACTTTGAAGGTTGTAATAATGTAAACCCTAAACTAGTAGCTGTATCAATTTAACCCTCAACTTTGGGAGTTGTATCATTTTAAACCCCAAACTAATAATTGTATCAATTAAAACTTTGAACTTTCATAAGTATATCAATTTAAACTTTACGCTTTCATGAATATATCAGTTTAAACCCTGAACATTTATAAGTGTATCCAAATAAAACATAATGGAAGGTTTAAATTGATACATTTATGAAAGTTCATTGTTTAAATTGATGCACTTAATAGTTTGGAGTTTAAATTGACACACTTATCACCACAATAATTTGGGCCTTTCCCGACAGTACAAGCCGTCGGAATTAGTCAAAAGACCGTCGGCCAAACCTTTTCCGACGGTATAAAATACGTGTCGTAGGGAAAAAAGTTATCTCGACGGATGGAGGATGGAACTTTATCTGCCGACTCTAAACAAAACCGTCATGATAAGCGACCAAACCCCAACGGTCTTAATTTATAAAGGTTGTTGGAAGTTAAAACTTTGCCTGATGGTGAAACGACACCGTCGGGACAAATGAATAACTCCCAACGGTGATAAATTAGTGTCACCGCCAGGGAATATTCAATTATCCTGATGGTGTCTTTACATCGTCAAGCGAAGTTTTAACTCCCAACGGTCTTTATAAATTAGGACCGTCGGGATAAGCGCCTTACGCAGACGGTGTGTTTTCATCATTGGGATTTAGTAGCTTTTCCCGACCTCTTAGACCGTTGGGGAGTAGTTTCTTAGCATTGGGAAAAGGTGAAAATGCATAAAATAATGCTTTTTCCCGATCCCTTATATCGTGGGATTATATATTTAACCGTCGAAATTATTATTTTTTCTTTTTTTAAATACTTTTTTTTCCAAATGTCATAAATGTTTGAATCTTACAAATGTCAACCAAACTAAAATAAGAATTGCGAAAATCAAGTAAATATCTACATTGTAAATAATATATTGAAAACATGTTTGAATCTCAAGAGTTACTATAACATCCACAATTCTTTAATCCAAAATAACATTACATGATAACAAACTACCTATCCGGAGATGCATCTAAAACCTTAATCCATAATTCCTAAATTCAAAATAACATTAACATCTACAACTTAAATACACTTGTTGGGAGATGCATCTTCAACATAAATCTCGAAATACCTACAAAATACAAATTTAAATAAGTTTAATGCTCAATATACCATATACCAATCTCAAAATGAATATAGAATTTAAAACTCAACTAAGAACATTAATGAATTGAAACAAACCAACTCAAACTTGCATATTTCAATCTCAAACTTAATATAGAACTTAAAGCCCAACTTAAATTTAATCATAATTTTACATTTACCCCTATACCGACTTTAAAATCAATATAAGAACATTAACAAATAAAATCCACTTTAACTTCAAACCTAATATAGAACTTAAAACCCAACTTAAATCCAACGAAGTCGTATCTACATATTTCAATCTCAAACCTAATATAAAACTTAAAACCAACTTAAAATAATTGAAACAAAACAAGACATATCTACATTTATTTAAACTTATATATACATTTACTTAAACAAAATTTTCTTCATCAAGGTCAATTTTATCATAAACCACCCCCTCCCCCCAACTATCCTTGTAGTAAAAAAACACATCCCCAATTTCGTTATAAACTTTTCTTAATTGATTTAAGAAAAATGAAAAACGAAAAAGAAAAAAATGGGAAAAAAATAGTATTGAAATCAGATGGCGAGTGGACGACAAGCAAAGGAGAAGAAATCGGTTGACTATGGGTTTCAGAGAAGAAAGAAGGAAGGAGAGAAGAGAAAAATGGAAGAAGAAGGAAAAAAAGAAACGGTGGGCGCAGTTTTTTAATGAACTTATCCCGATGGTCGTTTCATAAACCATCAGGATAAATGTCCATATCCCAACGATCAATCGAATACCGTCAGACTAATTACGAAATCCCGACAGTCACACGCATCCCGTCAGGCTACCACAACTTATCTCGATGGTGTTCTTACACTGCCGTCGACATAACTTCACAACCTCTCATAAGTTTTTTATTTTAATACTTATTGCCCGACGGTCGATCAACCACCTCAACCTAAATACAGACTCTTAACGGTTGTTCGTGTACCATCGGGCAAACTCAACCAAATCCCGACGGTTTTCTTACACCACCGTTGGTACAACTTCACAATTTTCCATAAGCTTTTTATTGTAATAACCATCGCCCCAATGGTAGCTCGACTACCGTCAGCCGAAATACAAAAGCCCAACGGTCGCTCAAGCACCGTTGGGCGAGCTCAATATTATCCCGACAGTTTTAAGCTTGACAATTTTCCATAAATTTTTTATTAATTAAACATCTCCCGACGATCCTAGGACCATCGGGATAGTTGAAGAAGCTTGACGGTTGGTTTATAGACCGTGGTTAGCCCGATGCTAGTTAACAATCCGTCGGGATTTGGTTTTATCGGATTTCTCCATTTTAACATCAGGAAATGAGATATGCTGAAACTTTTTCTTGCGTCGGGAAAAGTTTTGTCGGGAATGATCAAAATTCTTATAGTGTATGAAAGTTCAGTGTTTAAATTGATACAATTATTAATTTAGGGTTTAAATTTATACAATCTCCAAAATTTAAAGGTATAAATTGATATTTATTCAATAATTAATAACGAAGTGTGATTTATTGGATCTCATGTTTTCTAAATTTTGAAAACAAAATTAAAAAATAATGGAAACAACATCTTAATGTTTCTTAAAATAGGCCATTTTTGAAAATTATTTCTAACTAATTTTTGAAAAAGAAGTATACCAAACATATTTTTATTGTTTTTATTGTGTCTTTTATTTTTGAAAACCTACAAATTTATAAAATGAATAGAACATATTGGCCTATCTGTCAATTTTGGGTATCTTTCTTGAAAATGTGTGCTAACTCAACATTGTGGGTTTTTTATTAGTTAAAATATTATCTACTTTTCTTCAAGAAGAGAGACATACATATGATATACTTTGTCTACTTTTTCATTTTTCCAAGAGATGATCCAATTCTCATTTGCATGTGCACTCCAAATAGTTGAGATCCTTTTGCTTTTGTTTCCTTATATCCCAACAGTTCTGCTTTAAGAAAAGGTATGCAAAAAGTTCTTCTTCCCTAAAGCCCTTTTAAGAAAACCCAAAAATTTATGTGGGTTGTGTTTTTGGTCTTTGTGGGATTCTTGATTGGAATCATCTCAAATATGAGATCCTAAACACTAAATATTGTGTTAGAATTAAAAAAAAAAAAAAAGTTTGAAATAGAGACATTAATTCTAGTAAGCCAACTTAAATAAGTTAAAGCTAGCTAATACATTATAATTTCAACTCTAATGTCAAGGTTACAATCTCAACCTCAAACTATTAAACTAAAAAGTGTAAGTTAATCCTAAGAACATAACATTCTAATGTTGAATACATTGCATTTCTTCTCTTTTTTATTCAACAAATGTATAAATGAGAATTTGAACGATTCAACTTCAAGGATAGAAAATGGTACGATAAATATAGTTATATTCATGGTGATGACCATATTGTGTTTGGACAACAAACCTCTAAATATCTCTATAATGATATAATATATTGTCCCCTTTAAGCATACAATCTCATGATTTTGCTCTTAGTTAAGTTAAAAGGCAACTTCATACCAATTGGACACGTTGTCTTCACTTATATACCTATAATCTTTCTCTTATCTAACCAATGTGTCCTCAGCATATAGTAACAAACTTAGTATGTATTTTCATTTGTCATACATGTAGAACAATTCAAAGTTGAATAAGCAAAATAAGGATAATGCGTCATTTTGAGTGGATAAAAAACAGTTTGTACTGAGCATGAGACTTAACAAAAACAATAACAATCAAATTGAAACTAAGTGTAAAATTTTAATGACCAAATTTCTAACTTAACCTAAAGTTTTTGATGTTATAAAGTTGTTTATGATCCATATCATCTTTCTAATAATAATAATCTTTTGAAATTCATGGCATATTATAGTAGATATTTTATTAAGTTGTCAAAGGATAATTATAAGTACAATAATAATAATAAAAGTTAAAGATATTGGAGAATTAAAGTGGCATTAGGATGTTGATTTCCCATCAAACTTACTTAATGGACAATTAAAAGGGTGGGTATAGCATCTTTCATTTAAAGTCAAAAGGAAACTCCTTTCCCACTTAAAATTATAGGACACAAACCTAATTTGAAATGACAAGTTTAATATCTCCTCGTAAGTGAAAAATCTGTCATGATTTAAATAAAATATTACGAAAAAAAATGATGCATATTTTTTAAATAAGTATATCTAAAATAAGACACATGTATATCAAATTATAGTTAATTAATATGCATGATAATCAATAATTTCAATCATAGTTAACCAAAAATATATATATATATATATATATCAAAACATATTGATTTACCTTGATTAAAGTTAACCAAATATTGGAAAAACAAACCCCAAAAATAAAGGTTTGCCTATTTTTAGAAACATCATATTTTTTCTTTTCTTTTTCATACTTTTGAAAAAGACAGATTGGTTTCATAATAATTGGATCTGGCTTGGGTGTAGGCCTTGAATATGGGCTTAAGGGCCCAATTCACTTGCAGCTATTTCAACACACAGAATGAAGGCCCAGGAATCTGCATATATTTTAGCATATTTTTATTCTAGGTAATTTACAACGTATATGAAAAGCCACCAAAATGAGCATAGCTCGGTTAAAATAAAGTTTGTACTATTTGTCTCGAGCTCACAGGGTCAATTATCCCACCTCACAAGGTTGTAAAAAACAAAAAATTACAAATGGTTAAAAAAGCGAATATGAAAGACGTTCGACGTGGTTGAAAATCTTTATAATATAAATTATTGTACAGAGAAATATAAAATTTGAATGAATAAAAATTTCTTAAGTTCAAGCTATAAATATTTGACATTAAATTTTAAAGATAAAGAAAGAGAGATAGAAATGAAAAAAAAAAAAATAGAAAATAGATGAATTGAATAAAAGTACATATATAAGATGTAATTGCACTAAAAGGTATATATTAAATTGTATAAATAAAATTGACTTAATAAGATATCTTATTATCTCATGAGTAATTGTTGCATGGTTTCTTTGAATGAATTGATTTATGGAGAAAAACAAAGAAAAATATAAATATTTTATATAAAAATTATATACATTGACATTTTTTTAAGAACTAGTTTGATATTACATGCGATGTGTCACAATCGATCTTCGTAAAGGTCTCAAGGAAATTGTGCGGCACTTGTTCTCGCCCTCGAATAAGTCAGCCAATTTAAATCCAAATAGTCGATAGCATAATGGGCATTTCAAACAATCTCCACCCCTATTCTTTAGAAAAGGTTTTAGAAAACAAATTTAAAGAAAAAGGTTTTCACAAACATTTGAAAGTATGTATAAACAATGAACATTAGTCATACAACTAGAAAGTAATAAGCAACAACACGACTTTATAACATACACCTCATCGGTATGAGGATATGATGATTAGTCTTATCTCCATATAGTGCATTCTGAACAAAAGTACATCCGTCACCCTTGAATATGGAAATGGGCGAACGGTTGCATACTAAGAAAAGTATATAGAAAGCAAACTACCTAGTAAAAGGAAATACATAAAATAAAAGCATAGTAAAAAGAGGTGGAGGCAGACATGCGGCCATGGGCAACACACCCTGAACAAGCATGACCATGACATTCTCCTCCACTCAATTGGTTGACGTCTTCGTCAACCAACTCTGCTCGAACTCAATAAATTGTTGAGCAGTTGCCTTGAGGCCTTCTTCGCGCTCCCAACGAACTTCTCTGTCTTAT
The DNA here is from genome assembly GCF_027475165.1 of Benincasa hispida. Taxonomy (NCBI): domain Eukaryota; kingdom Viridiplantae; phylum Streptophyta; class Magnoliopsida; order Cucurbitales; family Cucurbitaceae; genus Benincasa; species Benincasa hispida. The sequence goes on along the minus strand of NC_143479.1, from coordinate 21,507,628 downwards.
AGGCTTTTCCACCTCTCCAGGAACTCTTCCTAGCTTGGTCCTGATCTTTCAATTCTGTCGATTCTCTCAGCAAATCTCTCATTGACTTCTTCCTTTATCATTCTTTTCGCCTTGATAGTCGAACGGGTCACCACCCTACATCGCTCCTCGGCATGGTCGGGGATGACAGGGCTTCAGTCTACTTACATGGATGTGGGGATGAATCTCCCCGATGGTAACTACACCTGATACGAGGCTTTTCTATCCCTTTCGATGACTTCCACCGGTCCTCTAAAGCTGCTCACGAGGCGACGTTCTCTTTGTCCTCGAGTTTGAAACTGTCCTAGGCACAAGTTTACTTAAACCCTGTTCCCAGGTAGGAACTCTCTGTGTCTAGGTTTCCTTCTTCTCCTCTTTGAAGGCAAGGACTTGTGTAAACTGTCCGATTCGACAACACGACACTTCTCTAAGACACATAGAATGTCTTGAGGGGCCTTCTCTTCCTTGGTTTCGACTGACTCGTTGGTAAAGTCCTTCTCCAACTGGAGAGTCGAGATCATCCTTATTCCATTTGGCTGTTTGATCCCGACATGCATAACGGTGTGATAGAGTAAACTAACATGCAGTGAAAAAAATCAGAATCAATAAGCACTTTAATTACACTTAATTTGGGTTTAAAACATGCTTTTGAAAAATAATTTTACAATAGGGTTTGTTGAACACAATACCTTTGATAAATCCTCTTTAATTCTAGCTGAATTCCACGAATTGATGCTTCAATCTTCAAGTAGGCCACCATAAAGATCTTCTCTACTATTCTCTTGCAAGGATTGTGTGGTGGAAACACTGAATTGAGCTGGTTTTTTATAAGATTGAAGAGGGTTTGGATGGAAGACTTTCTGCAAAATATTTGAAGCTGATAAGTTTGTATGAAGAAATGAATTGAAGTTCAAAACTTCAATATATACATGAATTTCATACAATTACCTTAATATGCCTAATGCTACTTCAATTTTCATTGAAATTGAAGTGGCAGGTGGAAATTTGAGTGGAAAAATCCAACTCAAATTTTAAACTAATTTTAATTTTATGCATTTTGATTAATTTAGTTTAATTAAAGTATAACTTAAAAAATCAATTTTAATTTTAAATTTGTAATTTTGAATTTCAATAAATTCTAATTTAATTAATCAAAATTCTAATTTTGAACAATTATAAAATTTGAAAAAAATTGAATAATTAATTAAATTTAATATCAAATATTAATATAATATTACACCTCATCTAATATTTGAATCAATATTTAAATATTTTGAACTTTTCAATTTTGTTTAATTTCGAAAAAATTAAATGTTTCAATTGTATCGAATACAATTAATAGAAACCCTAATCGATTTGAACATTTCAAATTCGAAACCCTAATTTCGAATCTTATCAAATTTACTCAATTTACTAATCCAATTTACGAGCTAATAGAGGGACCTTATGAGCTTATAGAACATGAGTTCCAACAATTTATAATTAATTAGTTAAACTCTTTAAACCGAATTAATCACTATTCGTTAACTACCAAAACATTCCACTATAGCTCAATAGTTGCACTCTCCTCACTGTAGATATATTTTTGTTCATTTTAACCATAATCGGTAAGTCGATCCTTCACAGGTTGTTCGTATTTACAGCTAGGTCAAAATTATCATTTTATCCATATAAATACATCTACCTCCTTAAGCTCCCACTGATAATCCATTGAACAATTGATTTATAGTCCAACTTATAAATCATAACCCTTTCAATTATGAGAGGGTAGGGCCCCATTATTCAAGACTAGGTATCAGTGCTTAAGAACATATCTGCTAACCCTCAGTTGGGTAAGAGTGAATTCTACCTTGCAAAACTATGTCCCCAGCTATCTATCCAGTCTTATCCCGAAAATGGGAGGCTTTTTTAGCAGTACTGTAGGACTACTCTCACCTATGCAGATCAAAGGATAATCGGAGTTCATAGTTAGCTCAGGAATAAGATCAAGTTACCTTAGGTCATTGAATTTGAAAGAGTCAATTTTAACAGTAAACGGTTGTTATAAAGAAAAGTGACTATTTCAAGGTCCGATCTTATGCAAACTCATTGCACAGGATGCCTTGACTCACATGTCTCCACATGAATGATTTCTGGATCACATCATTTGTATCAGTATACAAAATGGACCGCATCCAATAGTGTCACTAGGATGAGGTACCCAATCTCATCCATATACTTATAGACCATTTTGGTTATATACTAAAACTTGATCCTTTTTTATGTTGTCACATAAAGTCAAAGTATTCATATTATAGCCATGGATTTGTTTATTGGATTTTCATAAAAGAATGCAATATCAATAACAATTTATTGAATAAAATACTCAATAATACTTTTATTGATAAATACATTATTTACGAACTACGAGTTTAAGACATTCCCAACAATCTCCCACTTGGACTAATACTCTTATGAGACAAATATATAAATATATAATGTTTACAATGTTAAGAAATATAGAGAGAAAATACAATAAACTAGGGCATCTAAAATACTCTTGACATTCTCCCACTTGCCCTAGATTATGATGCTCGTAGTCCTAGTCCAACCAGGTGGCCCTCGAACACTTTAGCTAAGAGGGCCTTCGTAAAAGGATCAACGAGGTTGTCTTCTGAGGTAATCTGCATGACCATCACATCTCCACGATGTACGATCTGATGAGATGGTACTTTCTTTCGATGTGTTTTCCACGTTTGTGACTCCTTGGTTCCTTGGAATTGGCAACGGTACTACTGTTGTCACAATACAGAATAATGGGCACATGCATATTTGGTAACCTCATCATATATTTAATCCTACCCAGCTACGTATTCTGCTTCCATCGTGGAGTCAGCTATACAACTTTGTTTAATGCTTCTCCATACTATAACTCCATCGTCAAGAGTGAAAACTGATCCTGAAGTATATTTCTTAGAATATACATCGGTCTGAAAATCAAAATCAGTGTATCTTGTAAGGATCAAATCCTTCAGCTTCATACACAAGCATATAGTCCCTCGTTCTCTGGAGATACTTGAGGATGTTTTTTATAGCAGTCCAATGATTATGTCCAGGGTTAGATTAGAACCTGCTGACGATTCCAACTGTAAAACATATGTCAAGACATGTACACAATATAGCGTACATCAGACTTCCAACTGCCGATGCATATGAAATTCTTTTCATTTCCTCAACTTCTTGAGGTGTCTTAGGACACTGTTCCTTCAACAAATGAATTCCATGTCTAAAAGGTAACATACACTTTTTGGAAGTTTGCATATTATACATTGACAACATTTTTTCAATATAAGATGCATGAGATAGTGCTAGAGTTCTGTTCTTGCGATTTCAAAAAGTTTGAATTCCAAGAACATCTCCTAAATCTTTCATTCGAAATTGTGATGTAACGACCCGACCCCCTAGGACTTAAGTTAGGCCATTACTAAATACATGCATGCATGGAACTTAAAACGACACTCTTTTATGGTGAAATAAATGCTAAATAAATGAGATAAGTGCAAAATGCTTTCATTAAATTCAAATATTAAAAACAACAATAGGGTACCCATAAATCATAAATGATGATAAATAAGTCTGAAAACGACTCTTAATAGTAGGTTTCAAACATCAAAACTGAAAGTTAAGAAAAAACATGAAAAGAAATCTAAATCTCATGAGCGGAAGCATAAAACTAGTCCCAGTGGCTCGATCACGAATTCCGCTTGTCCATTGCCGGTGCATCTCTACCCTTACCTGAAACAACAATATGAGAAAGAATGATTATAAAATACTCAGTAAATAACCCCACTACTGGGGTCAGGCTGGGATCTATGTCCTCTAGATACCCACCTTTAGTGAAACATATAAACTGCTCTAATCCTTATGGGACACATATGCACATGAAACAAGAAGAAGACTGAGTCTTATCCTACTGTAGTTAGGTATGCCCACTACCTCCGATGAATCTCGAAGGAGACACAAACTGGTGAATCCCGAAGGAGACACAAACTGGTGAATCCCGAAGGAAACACAAACTGGTGAATTCTGAAGGAAACACAAAATCTAATGGGCATCTAACTAATCAATAAGGACATTTGCACAGTCTCAACATCATAATCATCACTGTACGAATCTATGACATACATATGAACCTCAACATCATGGCTCTACAACATACACATATATCTCAACATCATGGTTCTACAACATACATGTATACCTCAACATCATCAGATCAAATACAACCATAGAAGCACATACAATCTCATACTAGCATTCAAGTGTCTATATGCATAAATAAATAATTCGGATCTCGTAACAGAACATACTTTAATCATGTTATACTATCAATCATTCATGCTGTCATTCTGCCATAACCTTCATTTAACATGCTAGCATACATCTAATATCTGGCCCGTGGACAGTTCCAGTAGTAAGATTACTTACCTTGATATTAGGTCGAACCAAAAAGCAATTGAATCTTTGTGAAATTCTTGAATCCTTAATCAAGCCTAACATAAACCAAGCTTTAAAATTAATAGTTAAGGCCAAATTCCAAACACCCAAATATTACAAAATATTTTCAGATAACCTTACCTAAGGTGTGGTCCAATTCGAATTCACCTTCCAAACCTCCAATTTTAAGCCCAAATAATTAGCAAACCAAACTCTTCTTCATCTTGAATGAAATTCTTGAATCAACCCCTTAATCATAATTTGAAATTAGGCTTACATGATTAAAGCTTGAATCAAATACATACTTCACTACCAATGTCTCAAATAAATTACCAGATGTAGCTTCGTCAAAAAATCACTTCCAAATGACTTTACCAAAATTTTTCAACAATCAAAATTAATCCACAAGAGGTAATCAAAGCATAAAACTTACCAAAACTCGCTAAAAAAAACTCCAACTTCACTGAACAACACCTTAATACCTTCACAAACTTGAATCCAAAATTGAAACACAATGGGTATCAACCAATTGATGCCAAAAGTAAATGAGTGTTCAAGAATCCACCGAAAACAAACCCAAACGGCAGAAATCTTACTCAAATCGATAGATCCAGTGACAGCAAAAGCGAACGACGTTTGAGCAGTGGTGGATGGAGGTCATGAAGAAGAAATTGACGCGGTGGCTTTGGGCAGCGTTGGACGGGCTCACGAACGTGAGGAAGAAAAGGGGGGTGGGGTTTGACTTTTTATTAAAAAAAAACCATAATAATAATAATAATAAAACAAAAAAGGAAATAAATATAATTACATTTAATTCCTTTCCGTTTTATATTATTGAATTCCTTTTCGTTTAAAAAAAAATTAATTCCTGCCATTAATTTCCAATTTGAATAATTTCACGCCAACAATTAAATTTCCGCACTTACACTTGAAGTCCAAAATTTCAAAAATGCCCTCCAACTAAGAACAATTACTAAAATTCCAAATATTAAAGTTACTGAAATTTCAAAAATGCCCTCCAACTAAGAACAATTACTGAAATTCCAAACATTAAAGTTACTGAAATTACATTATTACGCCAACAACATGAGAGGAGGTTTCTTCATAATCAACCCCCTCCCTTTAGGTAAAACCTTTTGCCACGAGTCTGGTTTTATATATTTGCATCTTGCTAGTTTGATCTCTTTTCCTCTTATAGATCCATTTACAACCTATAGGTTTAACCTCATGTGGTTTATCTACAAGTTTCTAGACAGAATTGAAGTACATTGACTCCATTTCTACATCCATGGCTTTTATCCATTGTTCCCTATCAACATCTTCCATTACTTGTTTAAAGGTCAATGGATCCTCTAGACCATCATCAAGTATGATGTCTTGAGTTTGTATTAAACCCATGTAGTGTTCAGGTTGAATAACAACCCTCCTACTACGTCGAGGCATTCTCAACTCTTGAGAAGGATGTGATGGGGCAACAACTATTGTTGATGGAGCAGTTTGATCAACAACTTTTGTTGTTTTGTTTGTAGTGTCTTTGGTCATTTCTTTTAATATTAGTTTACTGCGAGGTTGATGATTTTTAATATGACCTTCTTCCAAGAATGTAGTATTTGTCGATACAAATACTTCATATTTTTGAGGATCATAGAACAATCTACCTTTTGTTTCCTTAGGGTATCCTATAAAGAGGCATAATTTTGAACGTTGTTCCAGTTTCTTAGGGTTTTGTACCAATACGTGTGCCGGACATCCCCAGATTTAGAAGTAATGTAAACTACCTCTATGTCCTTTCCACAACTCATACGGTTTTTTTTAAACACTTTTTGAGGGAACCATGTTCAGAAAATCTACCGTAGTCTGTAGTGCATACCCCCAAAAGGTTCGATTTCTCTAACAAGGTTCGATTTCTCCTTTCTGCAACAACATTTTGTTGTGATGTTCCAGGTGCTGCGAGTTGGGATTGAATTCCATGATCTACTAAATAGTTATGGAATTGCAAATCCATGTACTCACCATCTCAATCGGATCGAAATGTTTTAATTCTTTTACCTAATAAGTTTTCAGTTTCAGTCTTAAATTCCGTGAACTTTTCGAGAATTTTAGACTTCTAAATAAATATAGTCATATCTAGAATAGTCATCAATGAAACTGACAAAATATTCATATCCACCTCGTGCTCATACATTCATTGGACCATAAAAGTTTAGATGTATAAGTTCGAGGGGTTCTTTGGCACGAAGACCTTTTCTAGAAAAAGATCTTTTAGTCATTTTTCCTTCAAGACATGATTCACAAGAAGGTAAAGAATTGTCTTCTAACTGATTTAGATGACCGTTTTTAACTAATCTTTCAATCTTGTTGAGATTAATGTGACTAAGCCTAAGGTGCTAAAGATAGGCGTTAGGATTTTTTTTTTTTTTTTTTTTTTGAGTTTTTGCCATTTTAAACATCTCTATATTTAAAATAGATTTTGCTTCAATTGGTTTTAATACATACAAGTTTTTTTCAAGTCTAGCAGAGCAAATATGAACACCTCTTGAAAAAGCGAACACTTTATTAATTTCAAAAGATACTTTATACATATGTTCCAACAGACAAGATATGGAGATCAAGTTTCTTTTTGACTTTGGTACATAATATACATTTTTTAACAAGATAAAAGACTCTCCATGCCACACCCCACTCCAGATTACCCTCTTAACCTAGATGGTGTGGTAACTGCAGCAGTCACCAACCCTCTTGCTGGCACTTACTGTCTATCTAACCTGTTAAATTTGCTCAGACCCTGAATACGTACATTCCATCAATATACGAACAAAACTTAACACATTTATATTACAGGGTTTCATAGCACTATTATACATGAATATTACAACGTAGTGAGCCCCATGTAGAATACTAGTCCCTATCTGATAGACACATGTGTACTAACTAATACAGGTCTTCAATTAAGCTTCCTTCAACCTGACTCTTTAAGTGGCAGAGCAACAACAGAGAAGTATTTTGAGAACTGACCGCTACCTAAAAAGAAAACATTTGAAAACATGAGTTAGAAACCCAGTGAGTGACTAGCATTTAAAGCATAACGTTCATACATAAATTTGACATTAAAACTGAAAGCTTTAACTGAAAACATAAACCTGACAACTATTATTCATGTCATCATCAACATCATATAGCACTTTACTTACTTTGCTAGACTATGCCTTAGTCTATTAGTCTAGAGTGGCCTTGTTGCTCACTCCTTATCATTCTTTACTGCATTACTACTTAACTGGGAAGGAACCTTTTTGTTCACTTCCTACAATCATAACTTGCATCTTTAGTTGAAAGAGAACCTTTACCCAATTCCTCAACGTCAATCCATAGCTAGTGTGGAGTGATCTCGACACTACCAATAACAACTTTTCTTTCATTCGTGTGATTCTAGTTTAAGTATCGTCATACCTTAGGTACTACTGCTCAGATACCTTCTCTGTGTACTTCATTATCAAGCTGCTCGGATACCTTCTCCATGTCCTTCAGTATCGAGCTATTCAAATCCTAAGACAAAGCTTTAGTACCCTCTCCGTGTACTTCAGTACTGAGCTGTTCAAATTCTAAGACTGAGCTTCAGTACCTTCTCAACTAGTCCTTCAGTACTGAGCTACTCATACTTAACTTGCATATTCTTATCTCTTAATGACTTAGTTGCCCAAAAATATTCCATACTAATGCATCCTCATGGTCATTGAAAAGCATAGCATAAATATAACATTAATGTGAGATGCATTGCTTGGTAACCATTTGAGAATAGTTGTCATAAATAGCTTTCAGTAAACATGCATTTCTAAACTTTCATAAGCATTAGCAATTTACTTAAAAAACTTAAAGCATTTAGAGTCATTCACTGTTTGTCGGGGTTCCTAACAGTTTATATGCCTCTCTTAGCTCCTCTTGGCCTGAAAGGACATAATCCCCAGTTAGATTCCTTTGAATTCTTAGCAAAATGCTTCAGGTAGCTCGCTTACTACTGGAACTTTCACCAACAAAATAGCATTACTAGTAAGATGATCATCATAAGCGAGATCATCCTCATCAGCGAGACTTACCACTTCCAGCGAGATTTGTGACTTTCCAGCGAGAATTTCATCCTTAGCGAGATCCTCCTCTTCCTTTATTCACTCTCGCTCTCGCTTATTTTCTTATCTCTTGCTTACTCTCGCTCATTTTCTTATCTCTCGCTCGCTCTCGTTCACTATGGTGAGCTACTTGCTTATTCTTCCCAAGCAGCTGTCTGTTTATGAACCGATTCCCTGTTTCAACTTCAAAAATCATAATTCAAAATCCAGAATTATTTTTAAGAAACTTTCTTCTAAAAACTTGTTTAAAATTGAGTTAACTTTCTTACATTAAAATATTGGCCCCATCTTGTAACTTGGCTTGGAGCTTCCAATATTCACTTCGGACCCTAATTAATCCGAGAATCTGCCCCTTCTGCAAATTCTTCACTTTTTGCTATTCTCCAAGTGAGATCTTTCTCCAGCAAAACAACTTCAAAACTAGATTCTCTCAGCTTTCGAATGGCACCAATCTCACTTAATTTGCTCAAGTCATTTTCCAAAACTGAGCTTCTGAATTCCTCTCCCTTTTATACTTCCTTCCGCCTCCCCGTTTCAAGGGTTAAACTACCACCTCATTCAGCACTTAGTGCTTCCGACCAATTCCCATTAGTGAATTTCTTTAATTAATTTATTTTTCCTTCCCTTCTTTTATAACCCATGTTAGGCCTTCGCCTCATAATATAAATTTAGCGTGCATCGCATACTCCATCGTCTAACGCCCAGTGCCTATCGTCTAGCATTCAACGTCTATCGTCTAGCATTCAACATCTATCGTCTAGCATTCAATGTCTATCATCTAGCATTCAACATCTATCATTTAGCATTCAACGTCTATCGTCTAGCGCTCGTCGTGCAGCTCATCGTCTAGTGCTGATATCGATCGTGCAGTGCCAACGCCCCATCGCTTAATGCTATCGTCCAACATATAGCGCTATCGTTTAGTGAGATCCTTCGTATCGTCTAGTGCCCAACGCCTATCGTCTAGCTCAATCGTTTGCAAACGATCTCACATTCAACAATCTCACTCTCAGCGGTCTCGCTGATCTCGCACATAGCCTATCGCTTAGCTACTGCGAGCATCGTTTACCTCCGCGTAATTACTGCACGATTGCCCAATGCCTGCCTACACGATCGCCTACCTCATCGTGTAGTGTCGATCACTTACTAGACGATCGCATACCCAATTGTATAGTGCCAATCATCTGCTACACGATCGTCCAGCGCCTTTACTCGCATACACTTGAGGCTACCGTAAGCCTTATCAACGCATCATGCCTTTCAACTCATGTGTTCATCCTTAGTACCAACACATAGTTTATCCTTGCCTTCAACACTTACCCTCTACAAGCCTTGGTTGCTACACATGCAACCTCATGCATCCACACTTCTCTATCAACGTATGCCTACACTTTGCTTCCATACTTAGCCAATTTTTACTTTTTATATTATCTAAAACCCACCCTTGACTAAGTATTTCCAACATTTAGAATTTTCTTCCTCCATCTGCCTACTTTCTTTACCTCCTTTCATAATTTTACTTAACACACTTGTTACTCACTTATGTAGGAAAAATGGAGTACGGGGTTTACACTCCAAAATATAACTTGATGTCTCCCACTGCTTCAGTTGAAATGACTTCTTTTGTTCCCATCTTGAAAGTCATATCGTGTTTTGAGAGTTGATTCCAAGAACTAGTTTCCCGTAGAAAAGTACAAACATGGTTAGCGACACCTGAATCTAATATCCAAGTTAAGAGAGAATTTTTCACTAAACATGTTTCAACTACAAATAAATCTGATTTGTCTTGATTATACTTTGGGCAATTTCTTTTCCAATGCACATCTTCTCCACAAGGAAACAATTTCCTTTAGGAGCTTTGTTTTTCTTTGTAGTAGGTTTTTTATTCCTTTTCCCCTTTTTCTCCATCTGTACACTTTTATCTTTAGGTGATGAAGGGTCAGACTTCTTTTTATCTGAAGGCTTCGTTCCTGAAGATGATCCCTTCAAAATTTTCTCTGACGTGAAACAACATTTTCTTCACTCTCTTTTAATTTCATCATCGATTGGTAAGTCTGAAGTTCATTTAACAAAGTAGTCAAATTGTTGTCAATCTTATTCATTATGACATTAGTACAGAAGGTCAGGTAGCTCTTCGGAAGAGATTCCAAAATCATACTAACTTGACTAGTTTCATCTGTGGTAGCCCTGTGAGCTTCTGCAATGTTAAAGTGAACCATCATGTCTAGGACATGCTCCCTGACATTGGTTCCATCTTTCATGCGAGAGTTATAAACATATTTTATAGTTGAAAGAGTTAAATAACATACAGCGGAAGTATCAAGGATCCATAATTCTAATTCACTAATTTTGACAAAAACTAAAGCATGCTCTTCTAAAAAGTGGGTTTTCAGAACATACATTTGATGAACTATCCAAGAAAACGTTTGTACAATTGCTATCTTCACTTGATATCACCGTGAACCACCTCAAAGCCTTCCCTACTATGCTCTTGGAGCTTTAAGCAGAGTTATGGGACTCAAGAACAACTTAAAGATGTGGAGAAGAAAGAGGAGCTCACAACAGCCGATTAAAGAAGACAATTTCTTCTTCACATAAAATTTTCTCTCAAAATTCTGCATTCCATCCATCTTCAATGACTCCAATCTTATTTATATATAGTAGATGAACATGCAAAGAGATGGAGTGTATGACTTGTAGCTCATGCTTGGAGAATCAAAGTAGAGAGGATAATGGCTTTTGTGTGAGCATAAAGATGAAGGTAATGGAGAAAATTCATTTTCCATTTTGTGCAACCATGCAAAACGATTTTCCATTTTTTCTTTTTAAAACATAAAATGATTTAAAACCATTTTAATTCAAAAATGATTTTGTTAAATTAATTTCATAAATTAATTTAAAATATTGATTAATTTAGTATAAAATATTAAATTAATTTGTGCACAATAATCATCTTCATATATTTAAATCATATTTAAATATATATTCTCTTGTTTCGTTTAACTTGAACATTTCAAATTAATTTTTCAAGCTACCCTAAAGATTATCCATTTACGAGTTAGTAGGGGGACCTTGCGGACCGACAAATCATGGGCTCCAACGATTCAGATTAATCGACTAAACTCATTAGTCCGATCTAACCCCCATTCGTTAACTAATGGGACATTCCACTATAGCCCATAGTTGAACTCCCCTCATTGTAGATATATTATGTCCACTTAATAACCATAATCAGTAAGTCGATCCTTCACAGGTTGTTCGTAATCACAGCTAGGTCAAAAATACCGTTTTACCCCTATGACTACATTTTGTTCCTTAAGTTCCTACTGATCTTCTAATGAACAATTCTGATTCATAATCTCTATGAATCAAATCATTTCTTTATCATGAGAAGGCAGGGCCCTGTTTGTTTAAGACCTGGAGTCAGTACGTAAGAGAATAACCTATCTGCTAATCCTAAATAGGGTAGGAGTGAATTCCAACTTGCAAGGCTATGTCCCCAGCTATTCATCCAAACTTATCCCCAAAATGGTAAGGTTATTGAGCAGTGCTGTTGGACTACTCTCACCGTTTGCAGATCAACGGATAATCCCGAACAAACAGAAGTTCATAGCTAGCTCAGAATTAAGATCGAGTTAACCTAGGTTATATAATAAATGAAATAGTCAGTTTTAACAGTAAACGGTCGTTATAAAGAAAAGTGACTATTTTCGTGGTCCAGTTTTAACATGAACGATTTATGGATCACATTGTTTGTAGCACCTTATAACTTCTTGTAATAACTACAAAATGGGCCGCATCCAATAGTGTTACCAGAATGAGATACCCAATTTCATCCATATAATTATTAGACCATTTAGGCTATATACTATCAACTTGATCTTGTTTATATCACTACATAAAGTTACAGCATTCAGACTATAGCCAATGATGCGTTTATTGGATTTTTATAATAAGATGCAAAATCAACAAGTCATCGTTATTGATAAAATAGAATGTTTAACACGAACTGCAAGTTCTAAGACATTGCTAACAATCTCTCACTTGGACTAAAACTTCAGTGAGAACAAATATATACAATATAATGTTGAGATACATAATGGGGAAAATACAATAAACTAGGGCATCTACAATACCATAGACATTCTCCGGCTTGCCCTAGATTACACTCCTCAGAGTCCTAGTCAAACTAGGTGGCCCTTGAAAATTTTAGCCGAGAGGGCCTTGGTGAATGGATCAGCGATATAACTTTGCTTGATGCTTCTCCAAAATATAGCTCCTCCGTTAAAAGTGAAAATTGATCCTGAAGTAGATTTTCTAGAATCTACGTCAGTCTAAAAATTAGAATCAGTGTATCTCATAAGGATCAAATCCTTAAGTCCATACCCAAGCATATAGTTCCTCGTTCTTCTAAGATACTTGAAGATATTTTTGACAGCGGTCCAATAATCGTGTCCAGGATTAGATTGGAATATACTGACGATTTCAACTGCAAAACATATGTCGGGACGTGTACACAACATAACGTACATCAAACTCCTAACTGTAGAAGCATATGGAATTCTATTCATCTCCTCAACCTCTTGAAGTGTCTTAGGACATTGTTCCTTCAAAAAATGAATTCCATGCCTGAAAGGTAATAAACATTTCTTGGAATTTTGCGTATTATACCTTGATAACAACTTGTCAATATAAGATGCCTGAGACAGTGCTAATGTTCTATTCTTTCGGTCTCGAAAGATCTATATTCCTAGAACATATTGAGAATCACCCAAATCTTTCATTTGAAATTGTGATGCTAACCATCTCTTTATGTCAGCTAGAAAGCTTATCTCATTCCCAATGAGCAAGATATCATCAACGTACAGAACTAAGATTGCTACAGTTTTGTTCACTATCTTCTTGTATACACAAGATTTGTCAACGTTCTGTTCAAAGCCATAAGATTTAATCGCAGTGTCAAATCTTATATTCCAGGATCTGGACGCTTATTTCAATCCATAAATGGATCGATTAAGCTTACAAACTTTCTGTACTTGTCCTGTTTCGACGAACCCTTCTGGTTGAGACTCCATTCAGAAAAGTTGTCTTGACATCCATTTGCCATATTTTATAATCATAATATGTGGTAATGGCAAGAAGCATTCTTATTGATTTAATCATGGCAACAGGAGAAAAAGTTTCTTCATAATCAACTCCTTCTCTTTGGGTAAAATCCTTTGCCACGAGCCTGGCTTTATAGGTTTGTACCTTGCCAGTTTGGTCTCATTTCTCTTGTAGATCCACTTACAACCTATAGGTGTAACACCTTTTGGTTGATCTACAAGTTCCCAGACTGAGTTGAAGTACATAGACTCCATTTCATCGTCCATGGCTTTTATCCATTATTCCCTGTCAACATCTTCCATTGCCTTTTTAAAGGTTAATGGATCCTTTAAACCATCATCTTGTATGCTGTTTTGAGTTTCTGTTAAACTCATGTAGCGTTCAGGTTGTTGAATAACCCTTCCACTATGACGAGGCGTTCCCAACTCTTGGGATGGACTTGACAAGACAACAACCATTGTTGATGGACCAGCTTGATCAATAACTCTTTAGACAGTTCTTGCAATATTAGTTTACTGCGAGCTAGATGATTTTTAATATGATCCTCTTCCAAGAAAGTTGCATTTGTCGATACAAACACTTTATCTTCTTGGGGATCATAAAAGTATCCTCCTTTTGTTTCATGGGATATCCTACAAATAGGCATAATTTCGAACGTGTTTCCAATTTTTTAGGATTCTGTACCAACATGTGTGCTGGACAACCCCAGATACAGAAATGATGTAAACTTGCTTTGTGTCCTTTCCACAATTGTTATGGTGTTTTTAAAACACTTTTGGATGGAACAATGTTCAGAATATAAACTGCAGTCTGTACTGCATATCCCTAAAAGGATTAAGGTAAGTGAGCATAACTCATCATAGACTGAACCATGTCCAACAAGGTTTGATTTCTCCTTTCTGCAACACCGTTTTGTTGTGGTGTTCTAGGTGCTGTGAGTTGGGATTGAATTCCATGATCTACTAGATAGTTTTGGAATTACAAATAGTGTTTTAATTCTTTTACTTAACTGTTTTTTTAGTCTCAGCCTTAAATTCTTTGAACTTTTCAAGAGTTTCAGACTTGTGATTGATTAAGTAAATACAGCAATATCGAGAGTAATCATCAATAAAACTAATGAAGTACTTATATACTCCTTGAGCTTTAACATTCATCGGACCACAAAGGTCTGAATGTATAAGTTCAAGAGGTTCTTTGGCATGAAGACCTTTGTCAGAAAAAAGTCTTTTCGTCATTTTTCCCTCAAGACTGATTCACATGGAGGTAAGAAACTGTCTTCTAACTGATTTAGATGACCCTTTTTTTACCAATCTCTCAATCCTGTTGAGATTAATGTGACCAAGCCTGAGGTGCCAAAGATAGGCATTAGGAGAAATTTTCCGCTTTTTATTATGAGTTTCAGCCGTTTTAAACATCTCTATATTTAAAATAGATTTTGCTTCCGTTGGTTGTGATATGTATAAGTTATTTGCAAGTCTAGTAGAACAAATATGAACACCTCTTAAATAAACAAACACTTCATTATATTCAAAAGATACACTGTACATATTCTCTAAAAGACAAGAAATGGAGATCACATTTCTTTTCATCTTAGGTACAAAGAACACATTCTTGAGTAAGATAAAAGAATCTCCAAAAAACAACTTCACATCTCCAACTGCTTAAGCTGAAATGACTCCATCTATGCCCATCTTGAAAGTCATATCATATTCAGAAAGTCTTCTCCAAGAACTAGTTTCCTGTAGAAAAGTGCAAACATGATTAGCGGCGCCTGAATCTAATATATAGGTAAGGTGAGAATTTTTCACTATACACGTTTCAACAACTAGTAAATCATATTTACCTTATTTATTCTTTTATGCTTTCTTTTCAGCCAAATATTTTGGGCAATTACGCTTCCAATGCCCAACCTCTCCACAATGGAAACATTTTCCCTTGGGAGTTTTGTTTTTGTTTTTCTTCGCAGCAGTTTTCTTTTTCCCTTTTCCTTTCTTTTCATCTGTATGGTTTTATCTTTAGAAGAAGAAGAAGGACCAACTTTCTTATCATCAACGGGTTTCGTACCAGACATAGACTCTTTGTAAAAAATTTTCGGTTTAGAAATAACATTTATTTCTTTTCCCTGAGTTTCATCATTGATTGATAAGTTTGCAATTCATTCAACAATGTCGTTAAGTTATAAGTGATTTTGTTCATGACAGCATTTACACTGAACGGTAGATAGCTCTCAGGAAGAGATTCCAGTATCATGCTCACTTGACTTGTTTTGTCTATCATAGCCCCGTGAGCCTCTGCGATGTTAAAATGGACCATCATGTCAAGAACAACATGTTGGTCCCATCCTTCATACGTGTCACATACACATATTTGATGGCTTTATGTCTAATAGACGATGACGGTTGCCCGAACATCTCCTATAATGATGCCATGATCTCATGAGCTGTGGGCATGACCTCATGTTTCTTGTTGAGTACATCAGATATACTCGCCAAGATATAGGCCCGGGAATTTTCGTTCGCCTTTACCCACCTATCATAAACATCCCTAACATTTCGGGTTGCCGTTGAACTGGGAACTGGAGGATGCTCCTCCGTTAACATAAACCTCAAATCATCTACTACTAATATTATATTGATATTTGATTTCCAATTCGCGTAACCCTCTCTGTTAAATTTGTCAGAAGCAAGTACTTGTATAATCGAGTTCGACATTGCTGAAACATTTTAAATAAATTCTATTAAATATGCATCTAAATCAATTTTAGCAAAAGTAATAAAGTACCCAATAAATCTTTATTTATTTGCAATGATACTTATGTGATTTAGAACAAGTGCTACCGTGGGGCAGTCAAGAATTCCTTCACAAAAGCATGACAGTTCTTGACTAAATACTATTATCTAGAATAACTCATATCCTAATAGTTTTTTTTGTTATCATTTTCGGTCAAGATCTTTACTAACACTTAGTAATTCTTGTAAGTGTGACCCGCCATTTTCAAATCTTATAGGACAATATGAATATGCCTTCGAGAGAGAAGACAATATCCAAGACGAAACTGTAAGACCCTATTCATTTTACTGAAGCCTGGGTTGTTCCGAATCCTATGTTACAACCCTCCGTAGAGATCGCCGCGGTCAACGACTAGCTAGTGCCGCATAAAAACGAATGTAGGCGCAACATAGAAATCTCACGGTTCAAACTAATGGAGGAGACCGTAGGACAATGTTGACACATTTCCTTCACCCACTTACTATGAACCACTTCCTTTATTCACCTTATTATTGACCCATGCAAACACTTTCCGTATGGAGCAATCGAGGTAAAATTGACAAGAAGCCAAGCATGGATCTCATGGTGTAAACTCTTGAGAACTGAGAGCTAATAACTATATACCATATATATTGTTAATCTCCCACTGAAGTATTCTATATGTTTGGGTAATTTACTTAGGCATGACGACTAATTTCATACAACCTAAATCTAAGTGGTTTATCTAAATATAACTCTTCTACTTGGATTTAACCTACAATGTCTAGGTGTAAACCATTTTATTACCTCACATCGCTCATGCAAGCTCATAAAATTAGTTAACAACTCTCAATAGTTCGGTCATAATCCCCAGGTAGGAGGTGTTCCGTAAACCGTCAACTTAAGTACCCCCAGCCTTAGACAGGTTTATGAACCGTTATCAGTTTGTAACCGTATTTTATAAGGCAACAATCTATTTTAACATTTAAAATTAGTTGTTAACCTAAGTGAGCATGCAACTGTTCTTTGTTATGGATTTTAAACGTCTAACCAATTTTATAACAACGTACAAAATTTAGACATGCTTAACATCCACAACATTCAACAAAGGTATCTAATATAACTATTATATTAAACATAATCCTAACATGCATACTATATATTATAACGATGATAACATACTGTCAATACATGTAACATGCTTTCTACGGTGGGCTTTTAAATCTACATGACATATTGTATGCATATACATGAATTTATTTAATTATTATATACATCTTATGCATAAACAATTAAATACTAACTGTTATGGTTTTTTGTTTTGGTATAAACAAGCAAACAAATAGCTAACTATTACAAATAACTTCATAACCGTCTTTAAACTGCTCGAACCGCTCTAAATCGAACCCAAAACAACTTGAACTGGACCAACCAAAACCATTTGAGGCTGAACTGGACCTTGAGTAAACGGGTCAAACTGGTTGCTCTCAGTCCAACCTCAATGTGCTACTAAGGCCAATCGTGTAATGCCTGAAGGTAATCGTCTAGTGTCATCGCCTTGGGTTGAGAGGAAGTACACGATCGCAAAGTGTTTACTGAAAGTTAAACGATCGTTTAGCTCTATCGCATAGGACTAAACGATCGTTGAGTTCCATCACAGTGCAATCGCTTAGTACTAAGCGATTGCATAACACCATCGCCTAGCGCATTCAAGTCATCGTTTAGTATCCAGCGCAGCTAAACGATTGTATAGCTCTATCATATAGAACATCATCACGTTGCATAGCATTTATATACACGATAGCTTAGCTCCACGACCAAACGATCGTTCAATGCTATCGCGTAGCACTTCATCGCATCGTTTAGCATGCATCGTTGCTAAACAATCATATAGCGCCATCGTTTAGCAAAAACAACGTATCGTCTAGTTCCCACAACAAAACTAAACGATCGCGTAATGATATCGTATAGCAAATGAATGCATCGCTTAGCTCCCGCAGGTACACGATCATTTAGTGTTCAACATCACAACGACCAGCGCATATTACTAAACGATCGTCTAGCTTTTCTTCTCATCGTGTAATGTATGGAGCTAAATGATCGTTTAGCAACTGGACCTCAACAACAAATTTAAGCAGAAGCTGAAAGATCTGGAACAGGAGCTCGACCTCATTCGCTTGTTTCTTCAATTACATCTTAATTTCAACTCTAATGACTCCAAATAAATTACAGACTCTTGCTAACACATAAATTCTCATCAAACAAGAGCCAATTATAAACTTAATTGAGAAATTAAAGAGAATTAAGAAGCCAAATCTCAGAAAACCATAGCAATGCATCAGTTTCATATATCTCATGAAAAAACACCCACCTTGCCAAAATTAGACCGAATTGAAAGCTTAAAAGATGCTCTGATACCAACTGAAAGAGTTAAATAACATGCAGTGGAATTATCAAGGATCCATAAGCATTCTAATTCACTAATTTTGGCAAAAACTAAAGCATGCTCTTCTAAAAAGTGGGTTTTCAGAACATACCTTTGATTAACTATCCAAGAAAACATTTGTACAGCTGCTGTCTTCACTTGATATCACCGAGAACCACTTCAAAGACTTCCCTACTATGCTCTTGGAGCTTTAGGAAGAGTTGTGGGACTCAAGAACAACTTAAAGATGTGAAGAAGCAAGAGGAGCTCACAACAGCCGATTGAAGAAGACAGTTTCTTCTTCACATAAAATTTTTTCTCAAAATTCTACATTCCATCCATCTCCAATGACTCCAATCTTCTTTATATATAGTAGATGAACATGCAAAGAGATGGAGTGTATGACTTGCAGCTCATGTTTGGAGAATCAAAGTAGAGAGGATAATGGCTTTTGGTGAGCATGAAAATGAAAGTAATGGAGAAAATTCATTTTCCATTTTGTGCAACCATGCAAAACGATTTTCCATTTTTTCTTTTTAAAACATAAAAATGATTTTCTTAAATTAATTTCATAAATTAATTTAAAATATTAATTGATTTAATATCAAATATTAAATTAATTTTTGTACAATAATCATCTTCATATATTTAAATCATATTTAAATATATATTCTCTTGTTCTGTTTAATTTGAACGTTTTAAATTAATTTCTCAAGCTAACCTAAAGCTCATCCATTTACGAGCTAGTAGGGGGACCTCGCGGACCTACAGATCATGGGCTCCAACGACTCGAGATTGATCGGCTAAACTCATTAGTCCGATCTAACCCCCATTCGTTAACTAATGGGACATTCCACTATAACCCATAATTGAAATCCCCTCACTGTAGATATATTATGTCCACTTAATAACCATAATCAGTAAGTTGATCCTTCATAGGTTGTTCGTAATTATAGCTAGGTCAAAAATACCATTTTACCCTTGTGACTACATCTTGTTCCTTAAGTTCTATTGATCCTCTAATGAACAATTCTGATTCATAATCTCTATGAATCAAATCCTTTCTCTATCATGAGAAGGCGGGGTCCCGTTTGTTCAAGACCTGGAGTCAGTACTTAAGAGAACAACCTATCTTCTAACCTTAAATAGGGTAGGAGTGAATTCCATCTTACAAGGCTACGTCCTCAGCTATTCATCCGGTTTTATTCCCAAAATGGTAAACTTATTGAGCAGTGTTATTGGACTACTCTCACCGTTTGCAGATCAAAGGATAATCCTAAACAAACAGAAGTTTATAGCTAGCTCAGGATTAACATTGATTAACCTAGGTTATATAGTAAATGAAATAGTCAGTTTTAACCGTAAACGGTCGTTATAAAAAAAATGACTATTTTTCGTGGTCCAGTCTATATGCAAACTCATTGCATAGGATGTCCCCACTCTCATGTCTCAACATTAACGATTTGTGGATTACATCATTTGTAGCACCTTACAACTTCTTGTAACAATTACAGAGTGGGCCACATCCAATAGTGTTTCTAGGATGAGATATCCAATTTCATCCATATACTTATTAGACCATTTAAGCTATATACTGTCAACTTAATCCTGTTTATGTCACTACATAAAGTTATAGCATTCAGACTATAACCAAGGATGCGTTTATTGGATTTTCATAATAAGATGCAAAATCAACAAGTCATTGTTATTGATAAAATAGAATGTTTAACACGAATTGCGAGTTCTAGGAAATTCGCAACAATAGCCTCGTGTCGTACGGAAGATAATAGTTTCTTGAACATTTCCTGTAACGACGCCATGATCTCACGAGCTGTGGGCATGGCTTCATGTTTCTTGCTGAACACATTAGATATGCTCGCCAAGATATAGACCTTTGCCTTTTCATTAGCCCTTACCCACCTATTATAGGAATCCTGAACGTTTCGGTTAGCGTTTGAACTAGGAATAGGAGGACATTCCTCCATTAAAACAAACCTCAGGTCATCAACTACTAATATTGTGCTTATGTTTGACTTCCAGTTAGAGTAACCCTCTCCATTAAATTTATTAGAAGCAAGAAGTTGTATTATCGAATTACATTGCTGAAAAATTTAAACAAATTCTATTAAACTTATGCATCTAAATCCAATTTTAGTAAAAAAAAGAAATAATAAAATACCCATATTTCTTTATTTATTTGCAACGATACTATAGTGAGTCAGAATAAGTGTTACCTAAGACAGTCAACTATTCCTTCACTAAAGCAAGTCATTCTTGACTAAATACTATCTCTAGAATAACTCATATTCCGACAGTCATTTAGCTACCGTTTTCGGTCAAGAACTTACTAACACTTAATAATTTTATAAGTGTGGCCCGCCATTTTCAGATCTTATAGAACAGTATGATCATGACCCCAAGTTAGAAGATAATGTTCAAGACGGAACTATAAGACCCTATTCATTTCTGAAGCTTGGGTTGTTTCGAATCCTATGAAGGGATCGTCGCGGTTAACGACTAGCTAGTGTCGCCTAAAAATGAGAGTAAGCGCAACATAGGAATCTCACGATTTAAACTAATGGAGGAGACCGTAGGATATATTGACACATTTCCTTCACCCACTTACTATGAACTACTTCTCTCATTCACCTTGTTATTGACCCATGCAAACACTTTCTGAATAGAGCAGTCGCAGTAAAAACGACATGAAACTGAGCGTGAATCTCACGGTGTGAACTCTTGATGACGTGAGAACTAAAAACAATATATCGAATATATTGTTAATCTCCCACCGATATGTTCTAAATGTTTGGGTATTCTTTTACATAGGTTTATTACGGCTAATTTTAAACAACCTAAGTCTATATAAATTTATCCAAGTATAATGTTTATATTTGGACTTCAACCTATGATGTCTAGGTGTTTAAACTAATTTTAAACCTCACACCACTCACGCAAGCTCATAAAATCGGTTAACAATGCTCATCATTTCAGTCATAATCCCCAGGTAGGAGGTGTTATGTAAATCGTCAACTCAAATACCCCCAGCCTTAGACAGGTTTATGAACCGATTGAGTTTGTAACCAAATTTTATAAGATAACGACATATTTTAGCTATTAAAACAGGTTATTAACCTAAATGAGCATGCTGTTTATCTTTGTTATGGATCTTAATGTTTAATTCAATTTTATAACAACTTATAAAACGTTAGACATGCTTTTGCATCCATAAAGTACATCAGATATCTCATGATTTAATATAATACTTATATTAAAACAATGAAACCCTAAACATGCATACTATATATTATAACATCTTATAACACACTTTCAATGCATGTAATATGCTTCCTATGGTGGGATTTTAAATCTACATGACATACTATATGCACATACAAGATTTATTTGATTATAACATATATCACATGCATAAATAATTAAACACAAACTGATATGGTTTTAGTTTTGGCATTCTCAAGCAAACAAAATAAAAAACTAATTATTAAAATAATAACCAAAATTGGCTCCATAACACTTCTGGATTGCTCAAACTACCTTGAACCAGACCCGAACCTCTCGAATCGGACCTCCAATGGTAAAAAATGGGCTGAACCGAGCAAAAAACCATCGAGTACCATCAAACATTGAGTATGCCAATGTGCATCGAGTATGAGCATCAAGTATGCCAACGTGCTTCAAGTATGACATCAAACATTATCGAACATCGAGTAAATGCCATTGACCATCAAGTAAGGCATCATGCATTGAGTATTCGAGTAATCGATTACCATTGAGTATGGCATTATGCATCGAGTATGACATCAAGCATCATCAACCATTGAGTATTTCACAAAATACCATCGAGTAAACTCCATCGACCATCGAGTTAAGGCATCGTGCATCGAGTATTTCACAAAATACCATCGAGTAAGGCATCGAGTATGCCATCGAACATCGAATATTTCACAAAATACCATTGAGTAAGCCATCGAATATGCCATCGAGCTTCGAGTATTTGGCAGTGGCTGAGGATCCAATTTCTGTAGCTCGACCTTCTTCACTCCTTTCTTCAATTACATCCTAATTTCAACTCTAACGACTCCAATCAAATTACAGACACTTAACCATACATTAAGACCCATCAATCAAGAGCCAATTACAAGAATTACAACATAATTCAGGAGATTTCAATGCCAAAACTCAGAAAAACGATATAAGTTCACCATTTTCATACAACTTAAGAAAAACACCCACCAAACTCAAATTAACGATAATTGAGTGATTAAATCATGCTCTGATACCAATTGATAGAGTAAACTAACATGCAATAGAAAAAATCAGAATCAATAAGCACTCTAATTACACTTAATTTAAGTTTAAAACATGCTTTTGAAAAACAATTTCACAAGAGGGTTTGTTGAACACAATAGCTTTGATGAACACTCTTTAATTCCAATTGAATTCCATGGATTGATGCTTCAATCTTCAAGTAGACCAGAAATATCTTTTATACTATTCTCTTACAAGGATTGTGTGGTGGAAACATTGAATTGAACTGGTTTTTTATAAGATTGAAGAAGGTTTGAATGGAAGATTTTCTGCAGAATTTCTGGAGCTGATAAGTTTGCATGAAGAAATGAATTGAAATTCAAAACTTCAATATATATATATATATATAAATTTCTTGCAATTAACTTAACATGCCTGATGCCACTTCAATTTTGATTGAAATTGAAGTGGCATAAAGTGGAAATTTGAGTGGGAAAATCTAGTCTTTCAAATTTAAAACCAATTTTAATTTTATGCATTTTGATTACTTTAATTTAATTAAAATATGATTTTTAAAAAAATCAATTTTAATTTTAATTTGTAATTTTGAATTTCAATAAATTCAAATTTAATTAATCAAAATTCTAATTTTGAACAATTTCAAAATTTAAATTTAAAATTGAATAATTAATTAAACTCATTCAATTAATTAAATTTAATGTCAAATATTAAATATAATATTACACCTCATCTAATATTTGAATCAATATTTAAATATTCTGAACTCTTCAATTTTGTTTAATTTTGATAAAATTAAACGTTTCAATTGTATCAAATACAATTAATAGAAACCCTAATCGAATTTGAACATTTAAATTCTAAACGAAAATTCCGAATCTTATCAAATTTACTTAATTTACTAATCCAATTTACGAACTAGTAGAGGGACCTTATGGACCTACAGATCATGAACTCCAACGATTTGCAATTAATTGGTTAAACTCTTTAAATCGAATTAATCATTGTTCGTTAACTACCAAGACATTCCACTATAGCTCAATAGTTGCAGTCTCTTTACTGTAGATATATTTTTGTCCATTCTAATCATAATCGGTAAGTCGATCCTTCACAGGTCGTTCGTACTTACAGCTAGGTCAAAATTAACGTTTTACCTCTGTAAATACTTGCTCCTTAAGCTCCCTGTAATGACCCGACCCCCTAGGACTTAGGTAAGGCCGTTACTAAAATAAATGCATGCACATAATTTAAAACGACGCTCAATTATTTGAAATAAATGTTAATTAAATAAGAGAAGTTCAAAAGACATTTATTAAATGCAATTGTTAAAACAGTTAATAGGGTACCCAAAATTCTTCAAGGCTAATCAAAGGCATATAAAAGAAATAATCCTTAGTAATAAATTTTAAACAGTAAAACCAAATAACAGATTTCAAGACGCGGAAGCAAAAAGGTCTAATCCCAGTGACACGATCACGAATTCCGCTGCGCCATCGTCGGTACATCTTTCTTTTCTTGAAACATCAACATAAGAAAGAATGAGTATGAAATACTCAGTAAGTAGCCCCACCACTGGGGTCAGGCAAGGCATCTATGTCCTCTAGATACCCGCATATGGCACATAAACATATGAAACAGACAAGAGACTGAGTCCTATCCTATTGTAGTTAAGTATGCCCACAAAACTGGTGAATCCCGAGAGGAAACACAAAATCTGGTAAATCCCGAAGGAAACACAAACTGGTGAATCCCAAAGGAAACACAAAACTGGTGAATCCCGAAGGAAACACAAACTGGTGAATCCCGAAGGAAACACAAAACTGGTGAGCATCTAACTAATCAATGAGGATATTTACATAGTCTCAATGTTCAAAGAATCAACACCGTACAATTCTAAAACATACATGAAATCCTTGGTACCATGGCTCAATCACATACGCATAATCCTCAACAACATATTATACAACATTCATGTAAACCTTACATCATAATTCTACAACATACAAGTATGCCTCAACACCAGCAGATCAGACGTCGACATATGAAAACACATACCATCACATACTAACGATCAAGTGCTTGGGTGTGTATTTAAACAATTCAGAACTCGTACCAAAACATACTTTGATTCAGGTCATACTATCAATCAACATGCTAATAATTTACCATAACATACACTCACCATGCTAGCATACAACTAAAGCCTGGCTCGTAGGCAGTTCCAGTGGTAAGATTACTTACCTCGAAGTCAAATTTAGATATTAATCCAAGCTAATGATCTCCAACCAAATAAGTCCTGAATTGAGTCCCTTAATACATACATAATACTAAATTTTAGTCTTGGAACCAGGACCCAAACATACAAATTGAATCCAATGATCACCAATTAACTTACCCAAACGAAACTTGATCAACAAACACTCGCAAGATTTCGACTCCAAAATCTCCTCTTAGTAGATTTTAAAACTAAATGGATGACGACTTGGAACCTTCAAGAATACTTAAAATTAAACCATTCTTTAGTCCAATAATCAATGGGTGCCCAACAACCAACAACAAGGATCATAACGCTTACCAAACTACTTGCCGAACGAACTTGAATCCACTGGGCAACACGTTGTGCACTCTGAAGTACTCCAGTCTTGGATCTAAATCCCAAATATAATAGGTATCAACAAAAAGGAAAATCCACAATTTAATGGGCAACCCAAAACCTTCAAAACTCAACTGATCTCACCAAAAACTTACCAACATTCGCCGAAATCCGACGAACGACAGTGAAGGAAGGCAGTGACCAGTGGAGATCGGCGGCTGGGCTCAGACAGTGGGCTGGACGAGTGGCGAATGAAGCTGGGTTTCTAGTCGTGCGAGTCTGCAGCTGGAGAGAACGTGAAACGGCGACTGAAGCGGCGAACGAGGCTGGGTTTCGGACAGAGGGGCGACAGATGCATGGATCCGGAGAGCGGGATCGACGTGCGGAGAGGTGCGCGACGGAGGAGATCTGGACGGTCGCTGCTTGCTGACGAGATCGAGCTGGCTTACGCGAACGACGACCCATGAACGAATGATCGACGAACTGGTGGCGACTCGATCGGACGCACGATGTCGACTGGAGAGAAGATGGTCGGTGGCTGCTAGGGCACACAAAGAATTTCTTCACGCTCGGGGGGGGGGGGGGGGGGGGGGGGGGGGGGAGGGGAGAAGAAGAAGAAGAAGGGAGAGAAAATAGAGTTTTTTTTAAAAAATTTTTTTTAAAGGAAAAATGTTATTTTAATAAAAGAAATATAATATAATAAAATTTTCTTTTATTTTATTCCATTATATTCTATTTCACTTTTATTTTAACCTTTCGCTCATTACACAAATATATCTAATATATATATATATTCTTAAAACTCTTCCCCCTTTTCTCTTCAAATTTCAAAATCAAAATCAAATTAATTTCCCCAATATAAATTTAAATTCTCGACCTTAACTTAAAATTAAATTAATGTGACATAAATCAAAATTTCCCCTTTAAACAAAACTGAACTTTGAAATTAACAAAATTGTCCTCGAATTTTACGAAAATACAGAATTTGAATAATGAAAAACTCGGGATGTTACACTCCCACTGATCATCCATTGAACAATTGATTTATAGTCCAACTTATAAATCATAATGCTCTCAATCATGAGTGGGCAGAGCCCTGTTATCCAATACTAGGCATTAGTGCTTAAAAGAACAACCTATCTGCTAACCCTAAGTCGGGTAAGAGTGAATTTCTTCTTACAAAGCTATGTCCCCAACTATCTATCTAGTCTTATCCTAAAAATGGGAGGCTTATTGAGCAATACTGTAGGACTACTCTCATCTATGCAGATCAAAGGACAATCTCAAATAAATAGGAGTTCATAGTTAGCTCAGGATTAAGATCGAGTTACCTTAGGTCATTGAATTTGAAATAGTCAGTTTTAACAGTAAATGATTGTTATAAAGAAAAGTGACTATTTCGAGGTTCGGTCTTATGCAAAGTCATTGTACAGGATGCCTCCACTCACATGTCTCCACATGAATGATTTCTGGATCACATCATTTATATCAATATCTACAACAATTTATTGAATAAAATACTCAATAATACTTTTATTGATAAATAAAATATGTTAAAATTATTTACGAACTGCGAGTTTAGGACATTCCCAACACAGTGGATATAGACCCTGTAATCACTAGACACTTGGCGAGGGGTATCGGTATTACCTGGTGATTAAGCAAGAATTCCATCCCCAACACTACGTCAAAGTCATCCATTTTGACGATCACGAAATAGGCAGGGCCACTCCAATCCCCCAGCTTTACGATTGCTCTCTTTACCATTCCTGTAATAAGTAAGGCCGCAGAGTTCATTGATTTCATTTTACCTGTGTCTCTTTCCCAACGAAGATTCAACTATCTGGCTTCTGTTTCGGACATAAATTTATGGGTGGGTTCTAAGTCGACCATGGTACTATGATTGACCTAAGCATCAACATACATCAGTCCGCCCTTTTAGGGTTCCTTTGTTGCTCCCACATTTTTCTGGAGGGCAGCTAAAAATCTTAGGGCCTTAACTAGTGGGGTTCCATCTTCTTCAGCTTGCACATTCTCGTTCTTTACCTTAACAAGTTTTCCTTTCCAGTCCGAGGCTAATGAGTCTTGGAAGGCGTTAAAGGCTACTCGTTTCATCATTCGCTCGCCTTGTGCTAGCCCTTCCATATATAACAGGATAGGGATAGGTAGAAATTCTGCTAATTTTGCCCCCGCCACGTATTTTCTGTCATCTACTAAAGTGGTTTCCCATCCCCACTATTGTCTCTATCTCCCCCACTATTCCTCGATGCGTTCGAACCGTTGCTCTTTCTCCCTTTGTTAGAGGATCTCAAGTGTTTCCTCCTATCTTAAAATTCATCAATTAAGTTAAACAACCATTCGACCTGCCCACGGTTTTAGACCTTCAATAAAACAGAAAACTTTGTCTTTTTTGGACATATCTCTTATATCCAACATCAACCCGCAAATTGTTTCACATAGTCCCTAATGTTGCCAGTATATTTCAATTCTCGTAATTTACATCTTGCCAAAATCTCAACATTCTCGGGGAAGAACTGAGAATGCAACTCTTGTTTCAATCTTTGCCACGTGTCGATGGTGCACCGACCCTCTTGGAAGTCCATGAAATGAGACCTCCACCATAACTTGGCATCCTTTGCTAGATGCACTGTCACGAGGATGATCTTCGACTCTTCGGTCGCTGTGTTCGTAGCTCTGAAATACTGCTCCATGTCAAAGATAAAATTTTCTAACGCTTTCGCATTACGAGCCCCAAAGAAGGGCTTAGGCTAGGGTACTTTTACCCTGTTGAATTGGACTGCACCCTCGACTGGGGCTGGATTTCCCACCGCTCTCATGGTGAGGTTAAATCTTGCACTAATGTCCATAATCTCTGCTCGGATGACATCAATGGTGGCTCGAAAGTCCTCGAAAAATTCAATCACCATCTGAATTATCACTCTCTACGAGTTGTCTAGTTCTTTGACACGTTCTTCTACAGGGACAACAGAGCCCGATGAACCATCCCATGCTCAAGAGGCCCACTTCTTGTAGCTTTTACCTTTAAGGTCTACACCCTTATCAACAATTCCCTGACGAGCATCTCGTCTAAACGGCCAGCCACTACGTTAATTTCATCGGCCTTGTTAGCGATTTCTTGTAACCGAGTTTCTAGGAACCAAATATGCTCTAGGACTTCTATTAGATAGAACATTTACTCTTCTATCTCGACCAATCGGTCAACATGGTTATTGCCCAACTTCTTTGTAGCAGACATGATCACAACTTCTCAATTCCATGAGCCGACTTGGCTCTGATACCAATTGTCATAATTGTACCTTCGTAAGGGTCTCGAGGCAATTGTGCGACACTTGTTCTCGCCTTCGAACAAGGCAGTCAATCCAAATCCAAATAGCCGATGGCACAATGGGCGTTTTAAACAACCTCCACCCCCGTTCTTCAGAAAAGGTTTTAGAAAACGGGTTTAGACGAAAAGGTTTTCACCAATGTTTGAAAGCACGTGTAAACCGTTGGGAATGTCCAAAACTCGCAATTTGTAAATATTGTTAACATTTTCTATTTATCAATAAAAGTATTTTTGAGTATTTTATTCAATAAATTATTATTGATATTGCATTCTGTTATAAAAATCCAATAAACGAACCCATGGCTATAATATGAATACTTTAACTTTATATGGTGACATAAAAGAGGATCAAGTTTTAATATATCGTCAAAATGGTCTATAAGTATATGGATGAGATTGGGTACCTCATCCTGGTGATACTAGTGGATGCAGCCCATTTTGTATACTGATATAAATGATGTGATCCCAAAATCAATCATGTTGAGACATGTGAGTGGGGGCATCCTATGCAATGAGTTTGCATAAGACAAGACCTCGAAATAGTCCTTTTTCTTTATAATGACCATTTACTGTTAAAACTGACTATTTCAAATTGAATGACCTGGGGTAACTCGATCTTAATCCTGAGCTAACTATAAACTCATATTTATTAGGGATTATCCTTTGATCTACATAGATGAGAGTAATCAACAACACTGCTCAATAAGCATCCCATTTTAGGGTTAAGACCGAATAGATAGTTGGGGACATAGTTATGCAAGATGGAATTCACTCCTACCCGACTTAGGGTTAGCAGATAGGTTGTTATCTTAAGCACTGATTCCTGGCCTTGAAAAATGGGTCCCGCCCTCCCATGATTGAGAGGGTCATAGTTTATAAGTTGGACTATAAACCAATTGTTCAAATGGAGGATCAGTGGGAGCTTAAGGAGTAAGATGTGTTTATAAGGGTAAAATGGTAATTTTGACCTAGCTTTAAATACAAACAACTTGTAAAGGATCGACTTACTAATTATGGTTAAAATGGACAGAAATATATTTATAGTGAGGGGAGTGCAACTACTAGGCCTTAGTGGAATGACCCAGTAGTTAAAGAATGTTGGTTAATTGGGTTAAAGAGTTTAGCTGGTTAATCTCGGATCGTTGGAGCCCATGATCTGTAGGTTCATGAGATCCCCCTACTAACTTATATCGGACTAAAGTTTAGAACAGTGTGACAAATGAATTTGAAGTGTTCAAATTCAGTTTTTGGAGCAAAGCGTTAAATATATTCGATATATTTTAGCCTAATGTTTATTTGTGAATTAAATATAAAGAGAGAGAGAGAATAGGAGTTTTTAAATAAGATTTAAATATCATTTGCATTGAATGGGATTAGTGTTGGATTTAATATTAAATTAAAATAATTAATTAACTAATTAATATTAATTTAATTTTAAAATTATTTATTAGAATTAATTTTGAAATTAAAAAAAATTGGTCAAAATTGCATCTAAAGTCTAAATTGTTGACTAAGTCAAATATGCAATAAGAAGTCAAAATGTTGATTTTAGACCTTGAGAGTTAACAAGTGAAATTGTTGACTTTGGACTTTTTAAGTCAAAATTTTGACCTTTGACCAAGTTAGTGGAAAGTTCCAACAATTTTGAGTGAGAAGTTCCAACTATTATATTAAGTGTTGCCTTCAATTTGAAGACACTTGCCCCACTTAATCTCACTTTGAGTTAGTGGTTTATTGAGTGTCAAATTCTCATTAAACTCAAAATTGCATGTCATGCATGAAATGACCTATAAATAGAAGAGTTCTATGATATATTTTTCTTCTTGACAAAGTGGACATTTATGAGATTTTTTGAGAAAATTCTTGAGCCTAATTCGCTCTCAAATCTTAACCTATTCCTCTCCAAATTAGTCATTCACCAGATCCCATCATCCCGTTTTAAGGCAAGAGTATAGTCGAGAAGGCTCTTGTAGTGGTCTACGAACGTTCGTGAGGAGGTTGTAACGGTTTTGGAGAAATTTGAAGCTACAAAGATTGTATTTCTTGTATCTTTTTACTCTATTTTCTATTGCATGTTTATTCTTTACAAATTAACTTAATTAGAGTTCTTTAGATCCTTTATTACTTCTGTTGCGCATTTGTTCGTTCCATCATAAACAATGAACATTAGTCGTATAGCTAGAAAACAATAAGCAATAACACGGTTTTATAGCATACAACTCACTGGTATGAGGATATAATGATTAGTCTTACCCTCATATAGTGCATTATGAACAAAAGTACATTCGTCACCCTTACATATGGAAATGGACGAGCGGTCACATACTAAGAAAAGTACATAGAAAGTAAACTACCTAGCAAAAGGAAATACATAAGATGAAACCATAGTAAAAAGAGGTGGAGGCGGACCTGCGACCATGGGTAACACACCCTGGACAAGCATGACCGTGACACGATGCATGCGTTGTGTAAATTTTAAAAATAGAACTTAATTATAAGATTTTAATGTTATAACTTTAATTTATAAATAAAAGTGAGGAGATGGTGGAAGATTTTTTAATTGGTTAATGTGGTGGTGAAAAGATGTCTTGTCGAAAATGAAAGGTTGAATTTAGTTATTTATAGGGAAAATTTAGATTTCAAATTATGATTTGATTTTATTTTCAAACATATTATGTTAACGTGATAGAGCATGAGATATAGATAGATTGTTAGGAATAAAATGTGTGTTCTTTAAATTTTTTTTTCCTTATTTTAATGTGGATTTGAGATTTTATAGATAAGATGTGATTTTCTTTTTCCTTTCATTTAATGTGAATTTAAGATTTTAGAGATAAAACTAGTGTTTTTTTTTTAAAAAAAAAATTTCTTCTTTTAATGTGAAGTTGAGATTTTAGAGATAAAACTTTTTTTTTTTTTTTTTTTAATTCCAATCCTATGATCATCAACTAAAAGGGACAAAAAGAGAAATAAAAAGTTTCTCCTTATTTGTTCTGATTTTTTTTATTCTCCATTGATTCACAATGGTAAGAGTTCAGGATTCCATCTTTTTTCTTTTTCTTTTCCTCTTATATTAAGTAAAAGAAAACAAATCCTCTCTTATACATAAATATTTTTGTTTACTAAAACCTAATTACTAGTAACCCAAAAAATAAAAAATAAAAAATTCAAGGTGAAGTTTAGTCATTATGTTTTCCAATTAATCCTAAAGCAATGACATATGGCAACATGTCATACATTTCAATTTTAGAATAAAACAATGAAGCAACGACAAGGTTAGAAAAATAATTATTTAAAAAAAAATCAAAACACACTTGTAGATACTGTGTTTTGTCGGGCTAATTTTTTATTTTCGTATTTTTTTTGGTTGAATTTAGTCTACCACTTTTAACATTGTCTATTATTGTTAAAATTTCATAAAATAAAAAGAAGAAAAGAAAAAAAAAAGATAAAGTTCGAATTTAATTTGAAGTTGGTTATATATATATATATATATATATATATATATATATAAAATCAAATTTAAATTAACAATTATTAAATTTACCACGATTTCCTACTTCACCATTCTTCCACATTTTTTTTCTTTCACCCATAACTATATCTCCTCCCTTCCACATTCACACAAAAAATTAACTTTTTTTCCTATAAAATGAAGCCCCTATGAAATTAAAAGGGACCAACATTATGTTAGTGATGTAAAGAAGGTCTCTTCTTCATTTTTCCTCTCAAATTTCACTTGTAAAAAAATCTCTATCCTACTTGATTTTTCATTTCAATTATACGTACAATGTATTAAGAAAAGAAGACGAGAAGACTTTCCACATTCACCCTTCCCTCACGTACTACTTCACTATCGGTCACCTAGGAGTATTTAGCCTTGCAAGGTGGTCCTTGCTGATTCACACGGGATTCCACGTGCCCCAAAACACCAACGGCGAAAGCACTCTGCTGGACCGACATAGGTATTTCTTTCTCCTTTTTTCTTCCTACAAATGATTTTTTTTACTATTATTATGAATGTTGACTTTTCTTCTCTTTGCAATCGCTAAATTATGATTCTAGTTTAATATTAATTTTATAAGGAGAGGATTTATCATTGTTGTAGTTTAACCTGATATTATTAGGTTTGTTAGATTTGTTTTAATTTGGTGTTAATTTATTACTATATTGTAGACTTTATTCTATTCAAATTTTGTATATACATATTTCATAGAAATTGAATCTCAATTGATTTCAATACGTCTAAAGTTTAAAATATCAAAGACTAAATTAAATTATTCACTTATTTTCTTTTTTCTTTTTTCTTTTTTTTTTTTAAAAAATAAAGTGTAGCAAATTAATATTTGGTTGAAGATGATTTGTTTGTTAATTCCATAAATACATGAAATTTCAAACCAATTTTGAAGTTAATAATTAGTAGTGTTATCTTTGTGATTTTTGTTAATTCATAAATACATGAAAATTCTTGACAAATAAAATATTTTTTTAAAAGAATAAATTTGAGAAAAGTAGTGTTTCTCTATGTGTTTTATTGTAAAATTCCATAAATACATGAAATTTCTAGCTAATTTAAAATTCTAAATTAGAAATAATTTTCACAAAATAAGAAATTTAAATTCCAACTATCAATAAAAAATTTAAATTTAAAATGAGTATGAGTAGTGTTATCTTTTAAATAAATGAACTTTCTCATCAAACACCAATGACGAAGACTAGAAACATCAAGGTTTGATATTGTAAAATTCTTGAGGTGTAAGAAACTATTTTGGGAATCCATAATAAATTTCTAATTTTTCTTATTTGCTCTGATGCCACTCATAATTATTAGCTCATGTTTTATTTCTAAAATATAAGTTAGTAAACATGAAACATTTAAAAATAAAGCAAAATAACATTTTGTGGACCTTATTAATTTTCTTAATTGAATAATATAAGATAAATTTGGTAATAAATTTTACGGGTGTTGTAAGGTGTTAACACCTTCTCCACACACAAATGACTCCCGAGCTCAAACCTGAATTTACATAGACTAATACTTTTTTAACTAGGTGACTAATCACACTTTATTTTAAAAGATGTTGTCGCTCCACGTCGCAATCACGTTGCTAACATATTATAATAAACTAAAAGAACAAAAGATACTTCCACACAAAAATTCAACGAAATTAAAAAAAAAAAAAAAGAGAATAAATAAACTCACCTAAATGGCAAACTGAATATCATCAAAACATAAAAAATCCATAGACAAAATCAATTTCATATTTGAAAAACAATAATAAATAAATAAAACATATATTATTAAAAAAGAATATGAAAAAAAAAAGTACGAATAAAATTATTATTGAGAAGAAAGACGATATATAATTGGGATTTCAAAATTATTAAGGAAATCCACATTTAAAATACTAATATTTTTTACCACGTGCAACGTGTATATTCAAAATACTAATTTTTTTTGAAATATTATTCAATATAATTATTTTCCAAAATAACTTAAGTTTACTTTTATTAATTCATTTACTAAAAATATTATATATTCCTATAATATAATTTTCTTTTGTTAGTTGAATATTTTTATGGGTTAATATTAGTCCCTAATATTTGTGTTTTTTTTTTTCAATTTTGTTTGCATGATTTCAATTTATCATTTATTTTTAACATTATTTTTATTGAGCTATTATAAACCTTTCTTATATATATTGCTTTAATGAATTAGGAAAAATTTAGAGAAAGAAAAAACTCACCTCAGAGATTCTTTTCTAATTTCTTCAAATTATTAAAAATTTGAAGAAATTTAAAATTGTTCTGGTTTGAAATTAGCTAAATATGTATTGGGTAAGTTTGTTATTAGTTTCTATTATTTATCATAGAGACTACTGAAAAATGTCTAAACACTGTCTAATTTGAAATTTTATTAAATAATAAAATTATTTTGAAAATACACTCAAAACACTACCTAATCAATGTTTATCAATGTTTCTTTTTCTATTTCTATAAATACTTTGACATTTTTTCTATTTGTGAAAATTTTCCAAATTTTTACAAATGAAATTCGATGATATCAAAAAATTCACATGTTTTATTTTTTAAAAAATAAGTACCAACATATAACTTAAGTACAGTGTATTAGCATTAATTATTGGTTTGTAAATTAAAATTTTTATTTGGGAGAATATAGTTTAAACTTCTTTTCAAATATAGCTCATTTTTAATGTACCGGTCCATTCAATTTATTATTATCAATAATTGAAAAATCGATTCAATTAAAGAGTATATATATTTCTTAGAAAAAGAGAGTTTATATGAAAAAGTTACAAACGTTTTAAAAGTTTGAAAACTAAAATGTTACCATTAATTACTACATTTAATTTCGAGAAACGCAATAACTTCTTGGAAAATAAAGGGCCAATTTTTACATTTTAGTTTCTAAATTTACCATGGTTAAATATTAATTATTTATTTATAAAGATAATTTGTTGGTAAATTTAATTTTTCATTTATAATTAATTATTGCAAATGATATATTTTGGGAACATATATGCATAATTGTTCAAAAGTTTTTTTTGAAAGATTAAAACTTTTTTAATATATTTTCGACTATAGATTTAAAGTACATGAAAAATTGATTACTCTCACATTAACTATAATTGTAATTAATATGAAATAATAATTTGTTACATTTGGTTTCAAGATATAAATATGCAAAACGTCTCACATTTAACCTTCTTCATATTCTTAGATTTTTGGTATTCTAAATCAAAGTAATAAAAAATTCATAATGGTATGCTTGGTAACGGTAAAAGTAAATCAAAAGAAATAATGATTTTAAAATATTTTTTTACAATAGAAGTTTTTTAGTATGGAAAATTTACATCTAATAGAAATCATTGATACCTCTACTTCGAGAGCATATTTTGTTGGTTTTTTTTTCATGAAAATTAAATAAAAGAATATTAACATGCATATGCATTATCACCACTTCGATGCAAAGACAAGGTTGGGTCTTGTCCCCTTTCGAGACAACCATACTGCATTCTAAAACCTGTAGCTATGGATCTGGTTGCGACTGCTGGGTGTGGTGTTGATGGTGGTGCAATGGTTGAGGCACATCGGGGCAAACCAAAGACGACGGTGGACGAACGTAGGTTGAAGATGAGGAGGTTAACCTAGAACCGGAGGGCGGTTCGATCGATGTTGGTCTGGTTTGTGTTAGCTAGGGCTTTGTTGGTCATGTTCCTTCTGATCGGTTGGTTGGATTGGGTGGTCGTTTTGGTCTTGGGCTGGTTGTGGGCTCGAGTGGAAATGGGTTGAATTCTGCTACGTTAGGGTATACTGGGCTAATTTTGAAAGCCCAAGACGGGAAAAGGTTGAATGGAGAGGTTCGACGTGGGCCGTTTAGTGAGGGTTGTTTGTTTGGGGCTGAGGAAGTTGGGCTTGGGTTATCGATGCATGCGGTTGGGCTTGAAAAGGGGGCGGTTTGTGAGGGGTTTGAACTGGGTGGGAGTCAGGAGCGAAGTGGGCTTGCTAGGTTGGGTGTAGGGCATTTAGTTGGGCAAAGTGGGCTGGATCAGGTTGTCGAGGTTGGGCTGGAGCGACTGCTGAAGGAAATCGAATCCGGATTTCCATGAGCAGTGGAATAAATCATTCCAAATTACAATCATGTATGAACATTACAATTACAGTCGTAAACAAAACATACATTTATGCAATCAATATAGAAATTACAGCATGAACAACAAGAAATCAAGGAGAAAAGTTAGGAACCTTTGTCGACTAGTCTCCACGCCCCTTGATCACGAATGCTTAAACACAGCAACCTCAAACGCTCGAACAACACGACCGAGTCACTGCACGAACACTTCGTGCTCGAACTCAGCGATCGCCTTGGTCACGAACACTCCAACAGCACATGAATGGCCTCCACAGAACATCGACGGTGTCAAGTTGAGTATGACACCACCAAGAAGGTTACCTTGGTATTCTTGGTGTGATAATCCAGAGGGTGGGCTCTGTTTGGACTTGGATTGAGGCAGAAGAAGGAGGAATGAACAATCGTGCACACGATTGGGTAAGTGAAAAAAGACAAAAACCTATCGTATAGGTCGATGCCCAATCGTTTAGCAAAAACTAAGAAATCGTCTAGCAAAAGCTAAGCGATCGTTTAGCTCATCGCTTAGTACCGTGTCTGTCGCCTACAAACAGTACACAATCATTTAGCTCGCTCAAGCTATCGGTTAGTAAATCTGTATTTACTTAACAGCTTCCGTTCCATGAGATTTTTTTTCCGAGAGAGAACTCTCAAAACAATTTTTCAACATTTGCAAAAAACTTACTAAAACCTTACTAAAATTAGGAAAACCATTTTCCTTTTATCTCACGGTTACCATGAACCATCAATAACCTTCCACTCAATTGGTTATTAGAGAAAAAGATTTAATCATCCAATAATTAATATTATTATAAATATAATTGATAACCAACTTATCATACTATATTTATAACCTATAGTTTTAATATTTCATCTCATGAAACATATAAACATATTTCTTTTTCTATTCCATGGTACTTAATGTAAATCTCATTTACATTAATCCTCCACTAGATGTATCTCATACATCAAACCCATTATATCATATACAATCAAAATACCTCTTGTCAATTTGAACATTTCAAATCAACACCAAGAACTGATCATCAACTGAATCCATTGAGCTACCAAGGGAACTTTATGAACCTGTAGGTTGAAGCTCCAACGATACGTAAATAACTAACTAAACTCTTTAGTCACAGGATCCACCATCCGTTAACTGCCAGGCACTCCACTAAAGACCGATAGCTGAACTCTCCTTACCACAAATATATTATGTATCCATCTTAATCAATCAGCAGTGCGAAAACCCTTCATAGATCGCTTCTAAGTACAGCTAGGCCAATAACCATTATGCCCCTATAGTTACATCTAACTTCTTAAGTACCACTGATCCCTCTAATGAACATAAGTCATAGTCCTACTATGACCAAGTTTTCTCTTCCAAAGAGAAGTTGTGGCCACTATGTTCAAGCCTCAAAATCAGCCCTTTAAAGAGCAATCTCTCTACTTATCCCTGCCTCGGGAAAGGAGTGAATTCCATCTTGTGGATTGAGTTCCCAGCTCCCACATCAGACAAGTCCCTAAAAAGGTAGGCATATTGAGTTAGCAATCTGGCTACTCTCACCCATACTAATCAAAGAACCACCTTCAAAGGTAGAAGTTCCCAAAACACTCAAGATTGAGGTCGTGTCACACATGGTTGTTTAGGTGAGATGTAAGTCTCTAGTATCAACGGTGTTATATACAGAGTCTAATCATCTCGTGGTTCAGGTTTTATACAAACTCTTTGTATAGGACACTCCCACTCGCACGTCTCCACATGAATGGTTAGGATCTACCATCTGTAGTAGTTTACAACACTTGCAATCCTCTACAAAGCGGGTCGTATCCGTAGTGTTACCAGGATCAGGTATCCCATCTTAATTCTTATATTACAGACCTATTTAGGTTATCACTTAAGGCATGATCCACTAGTATATCACATATACATACTTAAGTTCATATAAGATAACCAAGAAGCTTTGTTTATTGGATATGAGTAAATGCCAGAATTAAATAACATTTATTTTATTCATCAAACAATGTGTATCTTTACAAAACAATGAGACTCCGGGAGAATTAGGACACCAATCCCCATAGCTGCAAGGAAGTGTCATGGGTAGGGTTGACCAGATGGGGGAGTCTCCGTTGAATAGGGGTGACATCAATGGTAATCTGGGTGGTCCGTTGGGAGAGTCTGGATCTGGTTCAATTGGACCAACAGTTAGGTTGGCAGGCAAGACGGATCAGTAGAGGAATTTGTTGGCCGGTTCTGGAATGGAGAGCCATGATTTGATGAGGAGGAAGTTATGGACCGCCTTGTTTGGATCTAATTTGAAGAAAAATTTGGAGTTTACCCCTCTAGTGGTGGAGAATGATAGAGTTATTGTTGAGCCATGTGAGGAGGTTGTTGATGCGGGTATCACTATGTGGGAAAAATCCCTGGTGGGTCAGTTTGTGGATGCAAAGCTCCCCTACATTGTGATATGTCGACCCATTTAGAGGATTTGGGGTCATGTGGAGATGCCTACCATTACGTTACTGGAGAATGGTCTGATTATTTTCAAATTCCTTTAATCAGAATCGTGTGATTGGGTGATGGATAATGGTCCGTGGCACTTGGGTGGAAAACCCATCTTACTTCATCAGTGGTCTCCAAGTATTGTCCCTGAAACCTTTGTTTATGATACTATATCTATCTGGATTAAATTGGAATGGGTTCCAATGGAGTTGTGGACGGAAAGGGGGATAGTTGTTTTAGCTAGTGTAGTGGGTAGGCCTGTAACACTTGATGCTGCAACTAGAGAGAGACATTGTTTATCGTATGCTAGAGTTTGTGTGGAGGTGGATGGTGATTCGTTGATGCCCCTTACGGTTACTGTTAGAATGCGAGGTCAGGAATTTATAGTTCCAGTATCATATGAGTGGAAACCTTGTAATTGTGGCTGTTGTGATTCGTTTGGACATACTGCTGTTATGTGTGAAAAGCAAAGTATGTCTAAGGTTCAGAACTTGAGTATTGTGGTGGCTGAGGATGGTTCTAAGGAGAAGGGTGGAAATGTGGGTGGACTTGTTCCTGAGAGTGTGAGGGTTGATGTAGTTGATGTTAGGGGGGTTTCTAGCCCAGTTGTTGTGAATGGGGGTGTAAGGGGTGATGATGAGTTCACATTGGTTAGTCGTCATCGGCATGAGAGGGGTGTTGATGGTGGAAGAGTTAGTAATGGGTCTCCGAAATCTACGCCTCCGAGTAGATTAGTTCATGGATCCTCTGGGATCAAGCGGTTTGTGCAACATGTGATTTGATCCTGATCCATTGCTTGTTATGGATGGAAATACTGGGAGTACTAGCAAAAGACCGGTGGGAGGTAGTAGTAGGGAGGTTTTGTCAGTATTTTGATTTGGTGCTCATAGAATGTTAGGGGGTTGAATGACCCTGTTAAATGTAGGGCGGTGATGGATTTTCTTTGTTTGTCTTCAATTAGCTTTTGTTGTCTGCTTGAAACTAAGGTGCAGGCACAGAACTTTGATACGGTGTTAGGAAGATTTGGGGGTTCCTGAAACTATGTGTATAGTTATAGCTGTAGAGGTGTAGGGCGTATTTTGGTGATGTGGAAGAAGAATCTGTTTTACTTCTCTCCTTCGATTATTAATGATCAGTGTATTGTAGGATGTCTTAGAGAGTTGAGCTCGTCGGATACTGTGAATGGGGCTGTTGTGTATGCTTCTAATAATGTGACTGAGAGGCATGCCCTTTAGAGGTCATTGGTGGATATTTGCTCTTCTTGGCAAATCAGAGGGGCAGTCATGGGTGATTTTAATGATATTCGCAACCTTTCGAAGGCCTTTGGGGGTAATCCTTGTAGGGGCGAGATGGAGGAGTTTGATGCGGCTATTCGTGAAGCTGACTTGGTGGTGTTGGATGTTCAAGGTAACTGGTTTACATGGATGAGTAAAATTAAGGTGGCTGGTATTCTGTGCAGATTGGATAGATTCTTTTTGAATGAGTTGTGATTGGATTCAAGCCCTCTTACTGAGGTTAGGGCGTGGTCGTGGGGAATTTTTTATCGTAGCCCCATTCTGGTCACCACTGATGTTTGTGTTACTCGTCTAGTTCCTACGTTCCGTTATTTCAATCATTGGGCTGATTCAACTGATTTTTTTACTATTGTGGATTCTATTTGGAAATTACATCCTAGGGTATCCCCTCTGGTTAGTTTGATGAGGAACTTGAAGGCCTTAAAATCAGTCCTGCATACTACTTTTGGGAGGAAGATAGAGGGTTTGAATAGCTTGACTCGGGAGGCCAGAGGTAAGATGGAGGTTGCTCAGGCTGCTATGGTGTCTAACCCATCTTCTGATATTTTAATTGGGGAGGCTGTCATGGAAATTGATGAGTTTTAGAGACTAGCGAGATTGGGGGAGGCTTTTCTTCGTCAGAAGTCTCGTGTTCGGTGATTGGAGTTGGGGGACCAGAACACGTTGTTTTTTCACCGGACTGTTCGGACGCGTTTGGTAAAGAATGTTTTACTATCGATGTATGATTCTAATGGGATTTTCCAGTCTTCTCATAGCAAGGTGGCGGATGTGGCTATTAAATATTTTAGTGGGAGTTTAGGGTCGCAAAGGGTGGGTTATAAAGATCTTACATCCCAGATTGATGCTATTGTGCAGTTTCAGTGGACTGATGATTGCATACAGGAGATGTGCAGACCGATTACTAGGGAGGAAGTGCATAATGTCTTGTTCTCAATGAAATCAAGGAAAGCTTCTGGTTCGGATGGTTTCCTGTGGAGTTTTACAAATCTGCATGGAGTGTGGTGGGGGATGATTTTTGCTTAGCTGTTTGCTACTTCTTTGATACGTGTTATCTTCCCAATGGGGTGAATGCCATGACTTTTACCCTCATCCCTAAGAGAACTGGGGCTGATCGTATAGAGAATTTTTGCCCTATTGCTTGTTGTAATGTGATATATAAGTGCATCTCTAGGATGATTGCTGACAGACTTCATGTGTGTTTGCCTTAGTTTATTAGTGGGAACCAATCGACATTTGTTCAAGGGCAAAGTATCATTGATAACATTCTTTTGTGCCAAGAGCTTATAAGGGGTTATCAGCTTAATAGGGGTAAACCACACTATGTGATGAAGGTGGATCTTCAGAACGCCTATGGCTCTGTTAATTGGGACTTCTTTTTTGGTGTTCTTCTGGCTATTGGAACACCTTTAAAGTTTATGAGCTAGATTCGTGCTTGTGTTACCTCCCCATTTTTCTCCGTGATGATTAATGAAGCTCTTGAGGGATACTTTCTTGGTAGAAAAGGGTTACGACAGGGAGATCCTCTATCTCTGTTTTTGTTTATGGTGGTTATGTAGGTCTTATCCTGTATGTTGAACAATCATCCTCCCTTAGTTGTGTTTCATCATAGGTGTGAGAAGCTGAGGCTAATTCACTTATCGTTTGCGGATGACCTCATGATTTTTGTGAATCAGGTGTTAAATCAGTTTGCAGAGTTTTCTAGGTTGATGGCTAATGTTGAGAAGAGCTCTCTGTTTGTGGTGGGTGTTTCTGGCGATGTTGCAAGGGACCTGGCTAGGAGTCTGGGGTTTGCCCTAGGGTTATTACCTGTGCGTTATCTTGGGTTGCCTTTGCTGTTGGATAGGGTAAAGGCTAGGAACTGTTCCCCACTGATTTCGAAGATTACCGCGAGGATTAGAAGTTGGGCTGCAAGATCTCTCTCTTTTGTGGGGCGCATGCAGTTAGTCCGGTCAGTGTTGCAGAGTTTCCAGGTTGTTTTTGTGTTGCCTATTTCTGTTGGTGATGTGTTATTTTATTAACTGGAAATATGGATGATATGCGTTTCCTCTGAGTTTCCTGGTAAGTCCAAGGTCGAACATAGGGACTTGTGAAAACAGATTGAGTTGATAATTTTTTTTATGAAAAATTTACGGTAACCGGGAAAATAAATAAAGGGTTTGGTTGTTGATTGTGTTGATTAAAAGAAATAACAAATGCGGCAGAATTTGAAAAAAGTTGATAAACGGGAAATGCGATGAATATGCGGTGAACGGATTGAGAAAGATTTCAGCTAACACTCCCTAGAATGCGTTCATGCTTTGCGATCATGCAACATGCGTACAATAGTAAACCACCTCTCGGTGCGAATACCACGACTTTTAAGGCTTGAACGCACGCGATAATTATGCGATAAGTCTACAGGGTTTACACATAAACCTCTATCTCTATTTATGCGATGACAACATGACATTCACACAAATATGCGACTACATAATATCATTCCCATTCTTGGGATGCATGTGATGCAAGTTAACAAACAGAGCTTATCTCTAAGTCCCTATCTCTTGTTTATGCAAGCCTAATCTTGCTCTTTCGAGTCTAGATTCTAACCTAGCTCTCTCGAGCCATTAGGTTCTTTCTTTAGACTCTCTCTCGAGTAACTCTTAAAGGGTAATTTACACAGCATAAAACAAGACAATCGTAAGAAATGAACTTCCTAGGTCATGTTAGCTTAGTTCTTCTCAACCCATTCAACTAGTTTAGCTACTCATGCGTATTAAGAGAGTGAGCAGATGTAGAAATAGGACTTCCATTGAATGGATACGAAGATGAAGTACAAATAACAATGCAAGTATAATAAAGAGCCTGGTAGCAATTTCTTGCTGCTAGACATTTACACTTTTTCTACTCGTGTTCTAAAGATATTCTCGCTCTCGCGAGAGTCGGCCCGCACTCTGCCCTTACTCCCTAAGGTTCTCTCTCGAGTTGTCCTGGGCGATCTCCGACACCACCACTATTCTCGTGCTTCGCCTAAAAAATGAAAGCAAAACTATGAACAAAAGACGGTGAGCTGGTTATATTGAAGAATGCACTTGGTATTTATAGGGCATCAATGGAAAAACGGCTTCTCTCTCCCGGTTGTACAGATAGGACAACTTTAATTCCTGATTGACGTGTCGAATGATTGTTGCCGATAAAGCTGAATGTACTTAGTGACCGTTATCGACTATCAACTTAATTTGGATTCGAATGTCATCAGCTTTTTGTCCCATCGCTCTTAATTGGCCTTTCACTCAGGTGCGCCCACCTTGTTGCGCTGACCAAGTTGCGGTGATCCTTCTCGGGCGAATGTTTGCGAGCATGATCAACGCAAAGTCTTGCGGTGAAGTTGTACTCGACCGATAATTTCCTATGATCGCAATCTTGCATTGCGATAACGCATATTCTGCACAAAAAATACAAAAATCAATAGTTCTAATGCGTTGAATGCATGCGACTGCAATATTATAGAATTTATGCCTAATGGACGCAATTTAGCATATTTCATCAACGCAATCCAACATTGTTTAAGAACTTAGCACTATGATAACGTGCATTTCTGTCTGTTATCACACCCCCAAATTTAAACAATGCTTGTCCTCAAGCATAAGCTAAAGATTCCTTTAGCAAGTCTACCGCAAAGTTCTTTTCCTAGATTTCTCAAGGATACTTCATTCAAGTCCTATATACCATAATTTCCTCAAGTCTTATTCAAGTTTCTTCTTAAAATATTTCTAAGACCTAGGGACTGCAAGTTTAACTTTCAAAAGGATTTTACTAAATTCCGGAACATCGCATGATTTATTTCAAAAAGGGAATTTTTCACCGGGGTATTAAATGATTTATCCTTGCACAAAAATTTTCTTTATTACTATTTTTTTTCTGACCTTGCGCTGATTCGAGTTCCTTGTCTTCGTTTTGGCTTGCCCCCACGGGTATCATGCGGATATCCAACTACGAGCAATGCACTCTTTCTCAGACTAAACTCATACCGATTTGGCATTGGAGTTGTGGTCATTGATTTATGTGTTGATCCTGGTGACTTACTTTCGTTTTGGCTTGCCCCCATGGGTGTCATGCGGACATCCAACTATAGGTAAGTTCCTTTCACAACTTAA
This sequence comes from Benincasa hispida, assembly GCF_027475165.1. NCBI lineage: Eukaryota > Viridiplantae > Streptophyta > Magnoliopsida > Cucurbitales > Cucurbitaceae > Benincasa > Benincasa hispida. Next base: position 21,462,923 of record NC_143479.1, on the reverse strand, counting down.
CTCTTATCAACATGGGTCCCATTGCGTTTATAGTGAAGTTGTTATTCTTAATTGTTTTTCTTTTATTGTATAATAACGATAGTGATTGTAAAAATAAGGATAAATCAGAATTGAAAAGATAGTGAAAATTCCAAGTAGTGGAGAAAAGAATTGAAGACTTGAAGTTTCCCAAAACTTTCGTCCCTAAGAGATTGCAATCATTTGATAACGCAGGGACCACCTACTTCTTTCTTTATTCAAAGTCTCTTAGTTCCATGGAGTCGACTTGGCGATGCCAGTTTTCTCCATGGTATGCCTTTACTCGCTGCCCATTGACTTTGAATATGTTGGTTCCATCGTCATTTGATAATTCCACCGCACCATGTAAAAGTACTTGTCGAATTATGAACGGTCCAGACCAACGCGATTTTAGCTTTCCCGGGAAGAGTCGTAGACGTGAATTGAAAAGCAAGACTTTTTGCCCAACTTGGAGGTTCTTGCTGCATATGCGTTGATCATGCCAGCGCTTGGTGCGCTCTTTATAAATCTTCGCATTCTCATATGCATTGTTCCTCCATTCTTCTAGCTCGACCAATTTCATTTTCCGCGCTTCCACTGCCTTCTTCAAATCAAAATTCAGCTTCTTTACCGCCCACAATGCCTTATATTCCAGCTCCAAAGGCAAGTGACATGCCTTACCAAATACCAACGCATAGGGGGTCATACCTATGAGTGTTTTAAATGTAGTTCGGTATGCCCATAACGCATCGTCAAGCTTTGTTGCCCAGTCTTTCCGTGAAGGCTTTACTACCTTCTCAAGTATCAATTTAATTTCTCGATTGGAAACTTCAGCTTGACCATTCATTTGCGGATGGTATGCGGTGGCCACTTTATGGAGGATATTGTACTTGCACAGCAGATCCTTGATATTATGATTGACAAAGTGTGATCCTTCATCACTTGTGATGGCACGGGGGTGCCAAAACGAGTGAAAATATTTTTCTTCAGGAACTGGAAGACTACCACCGCATCACTTGCAGCACATGCTATTGCCTCGACCCACTTGGAGACATAATCGACAGCTAATAAAATATAGTGTTTACCATTCGAAGGGGGAATGGTCCCATGAAATCAATTCCCCATGTGTCGAATAATTCCAGCTCTAAGATAGTGTTCATTGGCATTGCGTTCTTCCATGAAATGTTGCCTATACGTTGACATCGATCACATTTCATTGCGTAGTCAGCCGCATCCTTGAATAATGAAGGCCAAAAGAATCCACTTTGCAAAACTTTGGCTATAGTGCGTTGTCCTCCGAAGTGCCCACCATATGGTGAGTTGTGGCATTGTGACAATATGCGTTGTTGAGCAGCATTTGGTACACATAATCGAATGATTCGGTCTGCACCTCTTTTATACAGATTTGGCTCATCCTAATAATAGTGTCTGCATTCATTCTTGAGCTTCTTCCATTGATAATAGGTGTAATCTTCAGGAAATTGTTCACAAACCAAATAATTAACGACGTCTGCATACCAGGGCAATTCTTCTATGTAGAGCAGCTGCTCATCTGGGAACATGACACTCACCTCAGATTCATTATGGTCAACCTCAGGATTTTCCAATCTGGACAAGTTATCTGCAACTTGATTCTCTGTCCCCTTCCGATCAATTATTTCAATATCGAATTTTTGAAGGAGGAGAACCCATTTGATCAATCTCGGCTTTGCGTCTTTTTTTCATTAAATATTTGATTGTCGAGTGATCAGTGTGAATGAGCACCTTTGTTCCCAACAGATATGCCCTGAATTTCTCCAACGGAAAAATCATAGCCGGGAGTTCTTTTTTAGTGGTGGTATAATTTATTTGAGCAGGGTTTAGAGTTTTACTCGCATATGTGATGGGGTGCAAAATAGTTTTCTTCTTTTGCGCTAATGCAGCCCCCATCGCATACCCGCTTGCGTCGCACATGATTTTAAATGGCATTTTCTAATCCGATGCAATTAGTACGGGCGTGGTAATCAGCGCATCTTTTAATACTCTGAATGCGTTAAGACAATTGTTGTCAAACTCAAATTTCCTGTCCTCCTCTAACAACACACTCAGTGGTCATGCAATTTTAGAAAAGTCCTTGACGAATCGTCTGTAAAATCCAGCGTGCCCCAAGAAGCTTCGCACAGCTTTTATGCTGGTTGGAGGTGGGAGTTTTTCAATTGCTTCAATCTTTGCTTTGTCAACCTCCAACCCTTCCCAGGAGATTTTATGCCCCAACACTATATCCTCTTTCACCATGAAGTGACATTTTTCCCAATTGAGCACCAGGTTTGTCTCTTCACATCTTTTCAGAATTTTCTCCAAATTGGCCAGGCAGACTTCATAAGTGTTCCCATAAACGGAGAAGTCATCTTATTTCCACAGAGTCCTCGAGATAATCTGAAACGATTGTCATCATGCATCTTTGGAACGTGTTTGGCACATTGCAGAGGCCAAACGATATGCGGCGAAAAGCAAACGTCCCATATGGGCAGGTGAATGTGGTCTTGTATTGTTCTTCAGGAGCTATCATGATTTGATTGTACCCGACATATCCATCTAAGAAGCAATAAAAATCGTTCCCTACTAATCTGTCTAGCATTTGATCGATGAATGGCAGAAGGAAGTGATCTTTCTTTGTGGCTGCATTCAATTTGCGGTAGTCTATACATATGCGCTATCCAGTAATGGTTCCTTGCGGTATTAATTCATTGTTCTCATTTGGGACTACCGTCATTTCACCATTCTTCGGCACACATTGCACGGGGCTGACCCACATGCTATCTGCAATGGGATAGATAATACCCGCATCCAGCCATCTGATAATCTCCTTCTTGACGACCTCTTTCATCGCAGGGTTGAGTCTACGTTGATTTTCAATAGTTGCTTTGTGGTCGTCCTCAGGACGAATGTGGTGCATGCAATACGCGGGGCTAATACCTCTAATGTCAGCGAGCATCCAGCCAATTGCTTGCACATGTTTCTTGAGAATGCTCATCAACACATTCTCTTAATCTTCATTGAGCGCAGAGGAAATTATCATTGGCAGCTTCTCATTCGGCCTCAGAAATGTGTACTTCAAATGGGTTGGTAGGGTCTTTAATTCAAGTGTTGGTGGTTCCACGAAGGAAGGTTGCGTTGTTTTTCTTTCTTCCGTTGGCTCTACTTCTTGCGTTGCAATCATCTCTTCTTCCTTATTTGTTTTTGTTGCGATCGCATTGCAGGCAACAACGGATGCACTGGCATTCTCTTCTTCATACTCTTCATCGGACTTTTCTTCTTCAATTGAATTCAGGTCATCATCAGAATCTTGCAGGTCTTCCTCATCCAGAAATTTCATGGCATGAATTATGTTAAATTTGAGCTTCTGTCCATTTATGCTCAAATTGATTTCTCCCTTGTGCAGATCAATTTGAGCACGATCTGTTGATAGGAAAGGTAGCCCCAAAATGATGGGCACATCTTTGTCGGCCTTATAGTCTAGGATGATGAAGTCAGCTTGCAAAATAAATTTATCAATCGTGATCAGTACACCCTTCACCTTACCTTCTGGATGAACCAGAGACCTATCAGCCAGTTGGAGAGTCACTGATGTGGGCACGAGTTGTCCCACATTTAATTATCTAAAAATTGACAGCGGCATCAAATTTATGTTGGCCCTCAAGTCGCACAGGGCTTGCCTAATATACTTCTTTTATAGAGCAAGGAATAGTGAAGCTCCCAGGATCGCTCATCTTCGGTGGGATAATGGATTTGGAACTTTGCGTTAATGCCACCGTGGCAAATTTTCTAGTGCCTTTCTTCTTGGTTACCATGTACTTCAGAAACTTGGCATAGGTAAACATTTCCTCAATCGCTTCACTGAAAGGAATGTTAACATGTAATTACTTTAACATATATAAGAAACGTTGGTACTGTACCTCTTTGTTTTTCTTCTTTCTTAACCTCTAAGGGAAAAGTGGTAACTGGACTTTCACGATTCCTGTTTCATTTGACTTTGAGGTCGACACAACCTCAGGTTTCTCTGCCTTCATTTTCTCTTTCTTCTTCTTGCGTGACCGCAATCTCAAGCTCAGTTGCAATGGAAGTTATTCTACTATGCTCATTCTTTTCCCCCTCCACAGTCTTTCCACTGCGCAATGTCACAACCTGACATTGCTCCTTACTTGATCCCCCTGGGTTGCGCGGAAGTTCGGTAGAACTTGGCAACGCCCCTTGCGGTCTACTTTTCAGCTCACTCACAATCTGGCCCATTTGCAATTCGAGGTTGCAAATGGACATAGCCTGACTTTGAAGCACTATCTCATTTTTCTCTATATATTGCTTCAACAAGCTTTCTAGAGAAGAAGATTGGGTTGGTTGTTGTGAGCTACTTGCTTGGTTGCTCTGCTGGCCGTTGTTGCGTTGGAAGAATCCTGGTGGCCCTTCTTTTTGTGCCACAAATTGAAAATTTTGTTGTTGATTCTTCCAAGCAAAATTGGGGTGGTTTCTCCACCCGGGGTTGTAAGTGTTTGAAAAAGGGCTATTCTTTACAAAATATATAGACTGTGGATTTTGCGGGCAATCTTCCATCGCATGCCCATCACTGCAAGTCGTACACCTTGCGATGTTTTGACTGATTGTGTTGATTTGCCCACCTTGCGGTATTGGGAGCTGATCGCCATTTCTTGAATCAAATTCATCATTGCGGTCATTTGGTTTTGTAATGAAACAATAGCACCGTTATTTGCGTCAGAATCTTTGAGTCTCAATCTCTAGTCACTCTCCCTCCAGTTTTCATGGTTCTTGGAGATGCGATCAAGAATATTCTTCACCTCGTCGTATGTTTTGTCAAGTAGACCACCAACGGCTGTCGTATTGGCAGCGGTCTGCGAAGCAGAATTCAAACCGTGATAGAAAATTTCCATTTGAAGACAATCTGGCAGCCTATTATGCAGACAATCTCGGACCAACATTTTAAACCTCGCCCAGGCATCGCTGAGCGATTCGTCCATATCTTGCTCAAAATTTGTGATAAGCTTTCTTCGTCTTGCATTCTCGGTAGGTGGAAAATACTTTTTCATGAATTTTTCTACTACTTGCTCCCTAGAAGTAATCTCTCTAGGTTTGAGCGAATAAGCCCATTTCCTAGCCTGATTACATAGAGAAAATGGGAACAACGTTAGTCGAACTTCTTCAGTAGAGAAGTTCGGGAACACAAAAGTATTGCAGATTTCAATAAAACTTCGGAGGTGGGCGTGTGGGTCCTCGCCACGCCTTCCTCCTAATTGACCTGCAGTCTGGATCATCTGCAGCATCACCGGTTTCATCTCGAATATGCTTTCATCGAGGGCAGGCCTCATGATTTCTGGAGAGAAATCATAGAGGTTTGGCGATGCATAGTCCCTAATGGGCCTATTACGATCGTTTTCCAACAGAATCGAATTCGCCATGGCATTATTATCATTTGGTGCTCCTCCTTCAGGCTGCTCCGCCATCTCTTCTTTATCTGATTGTGGTTGCTATTCGCGGTCTCTCAATCTTTGTCTAAAAGTCCTCTCAATCTCTGGGTCATAATTCACTAGAGATTGAGAGTCCTGCAAAGAAATAAAAAAAAAAATTACCATTAGCTAACTATTTTGCCGAAGTCCCCGGCAACGGCGCAAAAAACTTGATGCATTATTTTATTAAGTGAAAATATGGATGATATGCATTGATGGATTGCATTGTGCACTCAAGTTTCCCCAGCAGAATTCAAGTGTAAATTCCTCTGAGTTTCCTGGTAAGTTCAGGGTCGAACACAGGGACTTGTGAAAACAGATTGCTTTGATAATTTTTTTTTATGAAAACTTTGCAGTAACTGGGAAAATAAATAAAGTGTTTGATTGTTGATTGCGTTGATTAAAAGAAATAACAAATGCGACAGAGTTTGAAAAGAGTTGATAAATAGGAAATGCGATGAATATGCGGTGAACGGATTGAGAAAGATTTCGGCTAACATTCCCTAGAATGCATTCATGCTTTGCGATCATGCAACATGCATACAACAGTAAACCACCTCTCGGTGCGAATACCACAGCTTCTAAGGCTAGAACACATGTGATAATTATGCGATAAGTCTACAGGGTTTACACATAAACCTCTATCTCTATTTATGCGATGACAACATGACATTCACACAAATATGTGACTACATAATATCATTCCCATTCCTGGGATGCATGCGATGCAAGTTAACAAACAAAGCTTATCTCTAAGTTCCTATCTCTTGTTTATGAAAGCTTAGTCTTGCTCTTTCGAGTCTAGATTCTAACCTAGCTCTCTCGAGACATTAGGTTCTTTCTTTAGACTCTTTCTCGAGTAACTCTTAAAGGGTAATTTACACAGCATAAAACAAGACAATCGCAAATAATGAACTTCCTAGGTCATGTTAGCTTAGTTCTTCTCAACCCATTCAACTAGTTTAGCTACTCATGCGTATTAAGAAAGTGAGCAGATGTAGAAATAGGACTTCCATTGAATAGATACGAAGATGAAGTACAAATAACAATGCAAGTATAATAAAGAGCCTGGTAGCAATTTCTTGCTACCAGGTGTTTACACTGTTTCTACTCATGTTCTAAAGATATTCTCGCTCTCGCGAGAGTCGGCCGGCTCTTTGCCTTTACGCCCCAAGGTTCTCTTTCGAGTTTCCCTGGGCGATCTCCGACGCCAGCACTCTTCTCGTGCTTCATCTTAAAAATGAAAGAAAAACTATGAACAGAAGACGGTGAGCTGGTTATATTGTAAAGTTAACCGATCAACCCTCTTTCTGAAGAATACACTTGGTATTTAAAGGGAATCAATGGTGAAAGGTGGCTTCTCTCTCTCGGTTGTACAGATGGGACAACTTTAATTCCTGATTGACGTGCCGAATGATTTTTGCCGATAAAGTTGAATGTACTTTATGACCATTATCGGCTATCAACTTAATTTGGATTCGACTGTCATCAGCTTTCTGTCCCATCGCTCTTAATTAGCCTTTCACCCAGATGCGCCTACCTTGTTGCGCTGACCAAGTTGCGGCGATCCTTCTCGGGCGAATGTTTGCAAGCATGATCAATGCAAAGTCTTGTGATGAAATTGTGCTCGACCAATAATTTTCTATGATCGCAATCTTGCATTGCGTTAATGCATATTCTGCACAAAAAATACAAAAATCAATAGTTCTAATGCGCTAAACACATGCGACCACAATATTTTAGAATTTATGCCTAATGATGCAATTTAACATATTTCATCAACGTAATCCAACATTGTTTAAGAACTTAGCACTATGATAACGTGCATTTTTGCCCATTATCAGTTGTCCAGAAGATGGATCATATCTTATGAGCGTACTTGTGGCATGGGCGGGCTTATGGTAGAGTTGGTGTGCATATTGCTTGGATGAGGTTTGTTTGCCGAAATTTGAAGGGGGTTTTGGTATTCACCACACATCTTCCTGGAATGTGGCAACTATCTTGAAATTGTTATGGTTATTGTTGGTGTGGTCTGGATCTTTGTGGGTTGCTTGGATGAAGGGGTATGTGCTTCATGGGTGATCATTATGGGCAATTCGCTCGGAGTTAGAGCTGTCGTGGTGTTTGAGGGCGATTTTACGTTGTCGGATAGGCTTAAGCCACTGGTCAGGCTGTAGGTTGGTAATGGGGGGAGATGTTTTGCTTGGTGGGATCTGTGGTTGCCTATGTGGTCTATCTTGGAGAATTATGGGGAGGGGGTTGTCTATGATACTGTGAGCTATCATGAGGCTAGACTCTCAGATTTCTTATTTGATGATGGTTGTTGGCATTGGCCTTTGATATCTTGGGAACTATGTGATTTGTGGGGTTTGGTTCAAGATGTGGTTCCGAGGGTGGGTGAGGAGGATAGTTGGGTTTAGGTTCCGAGTGGTAATGGTCGTTTCACTGTTTCTAGTGCGTGGGAGAGTTTGCGTCCTAAGGTGTCTTGGGCTTGTCTAGTCTGGTCTGGGGTAATATTCAAGGCATTCATTTTGTGCCTGGATAGTGGTGAAGGATGAGTTTGGCACTCAGGATTGGTTGAGGAGATGGGATCAGTCAGTGGATTGTGCTTGTCTGCTCTGTTTGGGTGAGGTAAAGTCTAGAAATCATCAGTTGTTTGATTGTGTTTGGGCGTGAACAGGAGGGTTTGGTCCGCTTGTTGGGTTTGTTTCATTGTATTGCTAGGTGGGATGTAGAGTTGAATTGGGTATGTCAGATGGGGTATGGTAAGGGTGTGAGGAGTAATTTATTCAAAGTCTTTTGGTGTGCGTCGATTTACTATATTTGGTAGGAGAGGAACTGTCGGTTCGATGGCGGTCGGTCGAGATTGGCGTCTACTATGTTACAACTTATTGTCTCTTTGGTTCATGCACATGCTGCTTCGTAGTGGATTGATCTTCATGGACTTAGCTAGTTTGTTTGTTTTCTTCGTTTTGTGTTTCGATCCTTTATCTAGTTTGTTTGTTTTTTGTGTTCTTTGGATCTATGTTTGGTGCGCGTGCTACTTTGTTTAACTCTATGTTTTCTTTGTTTTGTTCTTCTGGTTGTTTTGTTATTTGCTCGTTTTGTCCTTTTCGTTGGTTCTGTCTTTTCGCCATTATACGTCTTTGTAGGTGCTTATTTTTCTTTGGTGCCTTGATCTCGGACTGTGGGATCCCTCTTGTTGTTGTATAATAATATTACCTATTAAAAAAAAATATTAATTATAAAATAACTTAAAACTTCTAATGATAATAATTGATATCTATGTTTGAGAGCATATTTTTTTATTGAAGTGTCTTCGTCACTCATTGGTGCATTACACTAAACTATATTTATTCAATCCAACATATTGAAATATAAAAGAAAATTAAATTAAGAGAAGAAATGGAACAAATTAAGAAAAAAAAATCAAGTGTTTGTGGGAAAAAAATTGTTGATGATAGCTATTTTTATAGTGATAAATAGGAGTTGAAGATGCAACAAAACCTTTAGATTCTATTATTAAATTTAATATATAGTCATTAATTTTGTAATTAATTCATGCAAATTAAACCACAAACTTTTCCACATCATTTTCACTTTATTTTCTTTATTGTGATTCTTGCCTCTTACTTCTACACAAGGAGGTCAACACCACAAGCAATTCACACACACCTGATCTCTCTCAATGAAGGTATGCCTTTCTTTGAATACTTTTCTTTAATCTTAAATCTCATCTAATTGGATATTCGAATTTTTGAAGGAAAAAAAATTCATTGATGGGAAATTTAATGTAGTCATACAAATACAAATACAGTTCTTAAACAAAAATTAAACGAACATGATAGATATAGTACCTCTTTATCAACTAATATGAGTTTTTGATTTTTAAACCGTCCAACGTTCCCCTTTCGAAGAATGAAAATCTTTATTTTCATTTCTTTTTGGAAGAGTTTTAGTTTTTATAGGGAAATCACATCCATGGAAGAGTGTTATCAACCCAAATAATTATGTCCCATTGACATCAAGAGATACATAACAATGTACTTTAGTTATCGAAATGTATTTTCCTTTTCTCTCTCTTTTTTTTTTCCACATATCCAATAGGTGATTTCAGTGAAGCTGCTTTAGTGTTTAATTTCGATTTACAAATGTGATCAAAATTTTATTGTATGATTATTCCCAAATTGAGGTTTATACGTAAATTTTGATTTTTCAGTTAGAATTGGAATGTTATTTTGGCTCTAAGTTCTATGGATTTCTTTTCCTTGAAAAGGAATGAGGAAATTATTTGAAATAAAATAAGTAGTTAATTGAGATTTGGTTGAAAAGGAGCAAGAAAAGTATTCCAAAAATAAAATTGAGATTGTTATGAATTTGAGGAGTACAACATGAATACAGATGTCAAATAAAATATAATATTAAAATAAATAAATATAATATAAATATATGAAATAAATAAATAATAAAAAAAATAAATATTAAAATAAATTAAACATAATATATATAAATATACAAAATAAAATAATAACGAAAGTAAATAAAATAAGAAATTATGGATTTCTTCACTTTCTCCAAACTTTTTGGAATTTGTCCAATGTGTGTGTTTCAAAACCCACAAAATGCCACTATTTATAGGCAATTTGGCAAGTAGGAGGTGGATTACGTGGCCATGAAGAATGAGTATTTACAATATACATGGACAATATTTTGGAAAAATAGGGACATGACACATGGTCAATGGACACTAAGCATGAGCATCTATTTTCTATAATATTTGAGCATCTAATGAGCATCTATTTTCTATAATATTTATAATACTTCCCTTTAATACCCATTATATATATATATATGAAATATGCATCGTTAAAACCTTATTAGGAGAAAACCCATTGGGAAAAAAATCCTAGTGAAGGAAAAAGAGTACATATTCCATATAGTCTAATACTCTTAAAAATAATAAATATATTTACTCCCCCTCATGGAAACATCACTTGAGTTCTTTGAGTCGCCGCATTCCAATGTTGTGCACCAATTTTTCAAAGGTTATTATAGGTAATGACTGTAAATAAGTCCGCTAGGTTATCCTTTGAACAAATTTGTTATATAATGATGTCACTATTTTCTTCAAGATCATGAGTGCAGAAAATCTTTAGTGAAATATGCATTGTTCTATCTCCTTTAACATATCCTCATTTGATTTAGGATATGCATGTTGTATTATCTTTGTATAATATTGTTGAAAGATTTTTACTAGAAGACAAACCACATGTTCCACGAATGTGCTGGGTCATTAATCTTAGCCATACACATTCTTAACTAGTCTCGTGAATTGCAAGAATTTCAACATGATTTGAGGAAGTAGCTGTTATGGTCTGTTTCACCGATCAACATGATTTAGTAGTTCCTCCACATGTGAATAGATAACCTGTTTGAGATCTAATTTTGTGTGGACCAGATAAATATCCAGAATCTTCATTACCAACCAGATCAAAATTCGATTTATTTGAATAAAATAAACTCATATCAATTATTCCTCGGTGATAACAGAGTTTATGCTTAATTTCGTTCCAATGTCTTTTTGTTGGAGAATAACTATATCTTGTTAAAAAATTTACGGAAAATGCAATATCTATTGTTGTATTATTAGCAAGATACATAAGTGCATCAATTGCACTAAGATATGATACTTCAGGACCAAGAAGTTCTTCATTATCATCTCGAGGTCAAAATATATCTTTCTTTACATCTAAAGAACGAACTTCTATTGGAATGTTCAATGGATGTGCTTTGTCCATATAAAATCTTCTCAAAACTTTTCTTGTATAAGTTGACTGATGAACAAATATCCCATCTATTAAATGCTCAATTTGCAAGCCAAGACAAAATTTTGTTTTTCCGAGATCATTCATCTCAAATTCTTTCTTAATAAATTCTAATGCCTTTGAAAGCTCTTCAGGAGTTCCAATTATGTTTAAGTCGTCAACATTGTTGGAATACAGAAACATGCAGCGGAAGAAAACGGGATCATTAAGCATTCTAATTCCTCAATTTTGACATCAAAATAAGCATGTTCATGGGGTATCAAGAGGGTTTCATTACATACCTTTGAAGATCCTCTTCTTCAATGAAATATAGCTACAATCTTCTCCAATTCAGTTATGGACCACCACTAGAGCTTTCCTACTAGTCTCTAGGAGTCTTAGATTGAGTTGTGGGACTCAAAACAAGCTTGAACTTAAAGAAATTGGAGGAGAGGTTTTCTGATTTTTCAGCTTGTTGAAGAACAACTTCTTCAACTTTCAAAACTCAACAATTCAGCAATTGCATCATCTTTTCCACTCAATCAATAGTGGTTTTATTACATGACTCTCATGCAAATTGATCACCTAAAGTGATTCCAGCTACTCTTTGAATTTGATGGTGGAATTATGTGTAAGAAGGTGACTAACCTTCTTGATTGAAAATGGGAAAATCTCACATTGGGATTTTCCTCCATTTTCAATTTCCCTTTTGATTTTGAAATTGATTTTCAAAATAAAAAAAAAATTTCAATTTTAATTCTTTAATTAAAATTGAAATTTTATTAATTTTACAAAAATGAATTCAATAATCAATTTTTCTAATAAAATTATTAATTAATAAACAATTTAATAATTTAATTAATTCTATTAATTTAATTGTCACCAATTCCATTACGATGTATCCTTATTCATAAAATTAATATTTAAATAATATTTATATATTAATCGATTCTCCAATTACGTTTAATTCCAAAATTAAACGTGTAATTATATCGCATATAATTACTATACTAATTCCGTTAATTCGAATTTGAATGTTCATATCAACTTATCACGCTATCCTAAGACTAATTCTATTTGTGAGCTAGTAGGGAAACCTAATTGACCTACAGATCATGGGTTCCAACGATCTAAGATTAATTGGCTAAACTCTCTATACCAAATTAACCCTCACTCGTTAACTACCAGGTGACTCCATTAAATCCCAGTAATTGCACTCCCCTCGCTGTAGATATATTGTGTCCACTTGATATAACCATAATTAGTAAGTTAACCCTTTACAGGTTGTTCGTAATAACAGCTGGGTCAAAAGGTTGTTTTACCCCCGAGGTTACCTCTTGATTCTTAAGTCATACTAATCCTCTAATGAACAATTGGTTTGTGATCTGATCATCAAACTGAGTTCCTCTCATGCTAATGAGAGGGTGAGACACCTTGTTCAAGACTCGGAATCAACACTTAAGAGAACAACCTCTCTACTGTCCTTGAAAGCGGGTAGGAGTGAATTCCATCTTGCACCTTATGTCCGAAACTATCTATTCGATCTTACCCCTGAAATGGGAGGCTTATTGAGCCGATGTTGTTGAGCCATGAAAATCTAAGGATAATTTTGAATAAAAGGAGTTCATAGTTAGCTCAGGGTTAAGGTCAAGTTACCTAGGTCATCGTTTTGAAATAGTTAGTCTTAAATAGTAAATAACATTATAAAGTAAGAGTGACTTATTTCTTGGTCTGAGCTTATGAAAACTCATTGCACAGGACGCCTCACTCCTCATGTCACCACATGAACGAATCATAATCACGTCATTTGTAGGACTTTACAACTCCTTGTAACAATTACAGAGTGGGCCACATCCGAGAGTGTTACCAGAATAAGGCACCCAACCTTAGTCGTATACTATAGATCATTTTGGCTATTTACTCGAGCCTGATCTATTTTTATGTCTCCACATAAAGTTTAGGTACTCATATAATAGTCATCTTTTAGTTTATTGGATTTATTTCTAAAATGAAATAAGCAATTCATATATTCAATAACAACTTTATCAATTTACAGAATGAGTTTATTGTTTACAAACCGCGAGTCTTAAGACATAAAACCTAACAAACTCCCACTTGGACCAAAACTCTAGTGGTAACATATATATGAATGCATTGAGTTTTTGAGTATTATAGAGAAATACAATAAACTAGAGTATCACATACCCATAGTTTGCCTTAAGGTAACACATACCCATCCTTAGGTATCACATACCCATGGGTTTTTTCTCCCATTTGCCCTAGGTTATACAACCCGTAGTTAGTCTCACTAGGTGATCCTCAAATACTTTAGCCGAGAGGATCGCTATGAAAATTTTAGTATACAACAGACTTTGATTCAAAACAATATAGGGAATGCATCTTATTTCCACAACTTCCTGTTTCTCGATACTGTCATTAAGACCTGATAACTTGAGTTTCCACTAAATCCAAATAATGGCTAGGCTGTCATACATTCCTCCCATTTCATCGAGGTACCCTCAGCTCTTTGAATAAGATGCAACTGACCTGTCCAAATAACTTTTATTACAATGTCAACTTTAATCAATTACTCTTATTGATATACACTTTTCTTTTCATGGAAACTAAATAATATATGATGATCTCGTATACTTTTCTAGAAAAATTTAGCATTTGTCAACACAAATACTTGATTTTCTCTTACTTGAAAAATATACTACTTTTGGGTTGCCTAAAGATAGGCATGCCATCTGAACGATATTCCAATACTGAATGGTTTGACACTAACACATGTGTTGATCTATTCCAAATTTCTAAACTATGTCAACATCTTTTACAAATCATAAACAACTTTTATAAGTTCTTCATATCTTATATGGAATTTCGTAAGCACCTTAAAAATTGGATGTTGTTTAAAACAATTAAGATAACTAGGTATAGAGAGTTGCCACTTGATTTCATGTTCTATCAAAATAGACCTAGAAATCTTAGACTCTCTGTATTCTTTACCTAACAAGTTTTATACACCTTAAACCTTTCAAGTGTTCTAAACTTATTTCTTAGGTAAACATAACGAATTTTCTTATTATTTTTCAGTCGTTAAATATCTAAATATTTGAAATGGCCTTGAACTTTGGTTGGTTTTAATAGAAGTTGCTTTATAGTAGAACAAATATAAAATGTAACTTTTGCTTATGAACATTTCACGTAAAGATTATATACAACATGTCCTTTGCAAAAGATAAAAGAACTTTTATTACATTAACAAAAGTAACTGGATTCATCTTTTGTCAACAACTCCAAAATCTCCCACTGGTCTTTCTAAGATATTCTCTCATGTTCACAACCTGGAGCATTATCTCATTACAAGCAATTCTCAGGATCCAGTTTCCTTGTTTTGCTTTCTTCGCTTTTTCCTCTATAAGGTATTGTGGGCAGTTTCTCTTCCAGTGCTTGTCCTTGCTGCAGTAGAAACATTTTCCTTTGTCTGTAGCTTTGGCCTTACCTTTGTAGCTAGTAAGTTTTCTTTTTCCCTTTCCCCTTGTTCTTTTTCACTGGAATACTCTTAATCTTAAAAGAAGAAGCAACACTAGGTTTTTTTAGAGGACGATCCTCTTTTCTCAATAGCGGCAACATTTACCTCCGCTTTTTATTCTTTTGTTTTCAAAATGGACTGAAAAACCTACAACTCATTAAGAAGTGTAGTCAGGTTGTATTCTATCTCGTTCATCAACACATTAGTGCGAAATTGCAAGAAGCTCTTTGAAAGAGACTCAAGAATAAAACCAACTTGGCTTCTCTCATCTACGACGGCTTTGTTTACCTCTGCCACGTTGAAATGAATCATCATGTCCAAGACATGTTCTCTAACAGAAGCCTCTTCTTTCATTCGGCAGTTGTAAACATATTTGATAGCATCATACCTTAGGGAGAAGGGCGGTTGTCCAAACATCCCACATAGAGATTCTATAAATTCATTGGCAGTATACATGCTTTCGTGTTTTGATTTTTGATGAAAGTCGATTTTTCTCTTCTATTCTAGGATTTTCGGATTCGGCTCCAATCCAATTTAGGGGGAGAATCGTCGAGCAGCAGCAGCTAAAAGCCATTCATGAATTTCAGCTGTTACAGCTTAGCCCAGAAATCAGATATGCTGGCAAGATTGTAGGCACAGGCTTTTTCATTCGCCTTCGTCCATTTGTCGTATACATCGCGAACTTATACTATAGTGAGTCAGAATAAATACTACCAAGGGGCAGTCAAATATTCCTTCATTATAGCAAGAAATTCTTGACTAAATACTATCTCCAGAATAACTCATATTTCGATAATCATTTAGCTACCATTTTTGGTCAAGAACGTACTAGCATTTAGTAATTCCGTAAATCTAACCTTCCATTTTCAGACCTCAGAGGTCGACCCCAATGTTGCTACTGAATCAGAAAGTCAAGGTTGAAAAATGACCTAAGAAATGTTATCTATTTCTGGAGTTTGAGTTGTTCTGAATCCCATATTACAACCTTTCAAGGGGATAGCCGTCGTTAAATGGCTAGAAAAGGCCGCCTAAAGCTAACCAGCAGGCACAACATAGGAATCTCATGGTCCAAACCAATGGAAGAGACCGCAGGACAAGTTGACACATATTCTTCACCCATTTACTATGAACTACTTCCCACATTTACCTTCATCTTGACCCCATGAAAACACTTTTCAAATGGAGCATTCGAGGTATAATCGATACGAAGCGTTATACGGATCTCACAGTGTGAATTTTCTAGGGACGTGAGAGTTGAAATCAATATATCATATATTTGATTTTACATTGAACAACTTCCCTTCATTCACCTTGATCTTGATCTCATGCAAACATTTTTTGAATGGAGCAATTAAGATATAATTGACATGAAGTGTTGCACGAATCTCACAGTGTGAACATCTTAGGACGTGAGATGTAAAATCAAAATGTCACTTTTAATTTTACTGTGAACAACTTCCCCTATTCACCTAGATCTTGATTCATGCAAACACTTTTTGAATAGAGAATCGAGCTATAATCGACACGAAGCGAAGCATGAATCTCGATGTGAACTCTTAAGGACGCGAGAGCTAAAAATAATGTTCACTCTCTTTAAAACACGCATAAGTAGCTAAATCTATCGAATGGGTTGAGAAGAACTTAGCTAACATGACCTAGAATTTTCATCGCATGTGATCATCTTGTCTTATGTTGCACCCATCACCTCTTTAGAGCTACTCGAGAGAGAGTCTAAAGAAATAACCTAAGACTTGAGAGAGCTAGGTTAGAATCTAGACTTGAGAGAGCAAGATTAGATCTGCATAAGCAAGAGATAGAGACTTAGAGATAAGCTCTGTTTGTCAACATGCATTGCATGCACCCTAGAGATAGGTTATGGTATTATGTGGTCGCCTTGTATGTATGTGTGTCAGTCGTCATCGAATAGATAAGAATAAAGACTTATGTGTAAGTTCTATAGACATCATCGCATATATCGCATGTGTTCTAAAACTAGAAGCCGTAGCATTTGCTTGAGAGAAGATTTGCTATTGTATGTGTGTAGCATGATCGCATAACATGAACGCAATCCTAGGAAGTGTTAGCTGAACCCCTTCTCAACCCGTTCCCCTGCATATTTATTGCATCTTCCGTATTATTAACTCTTTTCTTAACTCTGCCGCATACATTTTATACTGTAAACAACAACCTAACCAACTCTTTGATTTATTGTTACCGCAAAGTGGTCTCGAAATTATCACCGCATATTGTTTTCCTTAGTCCTTGAGTTCGACCCTGGGCTTACCAGGAAACTCAATAGGATTTATACTTGGGTCCTGCTAAGAAAACTTGCTGCACAATGCATTTTCCATCACCGCAATCCTTCCATTATTTCATCGCATAAAATAACGCATCACCTATGTGAACATGCATCTTATCTTTGTTATGGATTTTAATGTCTAACCCAATTTTATAACAACTTATAAAACTTTAGATACATAAGATACCTTATAATTTAATATAACACTTATATTAAAACATCTGAAACCTTAAACATGCATACTATATATTATAACGCCTTATAACATATTTTTAATGCATGTAACATGCTTCCTATGGTGGGATTTTAAATCTACATGGCATACTTTATGCACATATAAGATTTGTTTAATTATAACATACATCACATGCTTAAATAATTAAACACAAAATGATATAGTTTAGTTTTGGCATTCTTAAGTAAACAAAGGTCTAATTATTACAATAATAACCAAAACTGGCTCCAAAAAACTTCTAGACCACTCGAACCGCCCTGACCGAACCCTCAAATTGGACCTCCAATGCTCAAAATTGGGCTGAATCGGACAAAAAACCATCGAGTACCATCAGGCATCGAGTACCATCGAGCATTGAGTAATCGAGTAATTGAGTACCACCGAGTAAATGCCATCAAGCATTGAGTATGCCATAGAGCAAATGTCATCATGCATCAAGTATGCCATCGAGCATCGAGTATGGTGTCGTGCATCGAATATCCCATCGAGCATTGAGTATGCCATTGATCATGAGCATCAAGTATGCCATCGAGCATGAGCATCAAGTATGACATTGAGCATCAAGTATGCCATCGAGCATAAGCATCAAGTATGCCATCGAACATCGAGTATGCTATCGAGTACCATCGAGCATCGAGTATTTACCAGGGTAGTGGCTGAAAAAACAATTTTTGCTGCTCGACCTTCTTCACTTTTTTCTTCAATTACAACCTAATTTCAACTCTAATGACTCCAATTGAATTACAGTCACTTAATCGAACATTAAAGCCTATCAATCAAGAGCCAATTACAAGAATTACAACATAATTGAAAAGAATTCAATGCCAAAACTCAAAAAAACCATACTAGTTCACCATTTTAATACAATTTATGAAAAACACCCACAAAGCCAAAATTAACTCAAATTGAATGCTTAAATGATGCTCCGATACCAATTGTTGGAATACAAAAACATGCAGCGGAAGAAAATTGATCATTAAGCATTCTAATTCCTTCATTTTGACATCAAAATAAGCATGTTCATGAGGTATCAAGAGGGTTTCATTATATACCTTTGAAGATCATCTTCTTCAACGAAATACAACTGCAATCTTCTCTAGTTTCAGCCATGGACCATCTCTAGAGATTTCCTACTATTCTCTAAGAGCCTTAAATTGAGTTGTAGGACTCAAAACAAGCTTGAACTTAAGGAAGTTGGAGGAAATGTTTTCTGGTTTTTCAAATTGTTGAAGAATAACTTCTTCAACTTTCAAAACTCAACAATTCAATCAAGAGTGGTTTTATTACATGACTCTCATCCAGCTACTTCTTGAATTTGATGGTGGAATTATGTGGAAGAAGGTGACTAACATTTTTGCTTGAAAATGGGAAAATCCCACATTGGGATTTTCCTCAACCATGAACTCCTATTCATGAAATTAATATTTAAATCATATTTATATATTAATTGATTCTCCAATTACGTTTAATTCCAAAAGTAAACGTATAATTATATCGCATATAATTACTAATTCCCTTAATTGAAATTTGAACGTTTTAAATCAACTTATCATGCTATTCTAAGGCTAATTCCATTTGTGAGTTAGTAGGGGGACCTAATGGACCTATAGATCATGGGCTCTAACGATCCGAGATTAATTGACAAACTCTTTACACCGAATTAACTCCCACTCATTAACTATCAGGTCATTGAAACCCAGTAGTTGTACTCCCCTCACTGTAGATATATTGTGTCAACTCGATATAACCATAATTAGTAAGTTAACCCTTCACGGGTTGTTCGTAATAACGACTGGGTCAAAAGGCTATTTTATCCTCGAGATTACCTCTTGTTCTTGAAGTCCCACTGATCCTCTAATGAACAATTGGTTTGTGATCCAATCATCAAACCGAGTCCCTCTCAGCCAATGAGAGGGCGGGGCCCGTTGTTAAAGACCTGGAATCAACAATTAAGGGAACAACCTTTCTATTATCCCTGAAAGTGGGTAGGAGTGGATTTCATCATGCACTCTATGTCTCCAGCTATCTATCCAGTCTTACCCCTGAAATGGGAGGCTTATTGAGCCGACGCTGTTGAGCTAACCCTCACCCATGCAAATCTAAGGATAATCCCTAATAAACAGGAATTCATAGTTAGATCAAGATTAAGGTCAAGTGTAACATTCCAAATTAGTTTGTCATTTAAACTCTGTAATTTGGTGGTATTTGCAGATATTTTTAATTTCAGAGGATAGATAGAATTGTTGTAAAGGATGATTCAATTTAATTATTTGTTCAGAGAGGAATGTTGGAATTTAAATTTGATTGAAAGGAAACTTGGGAGTGATGTCTAATTGTTTCAATTTCTAATTTAATTAATTCAATGTGTATTTGCTCAGAGAGGAATCTTTGTTTTTTTTTTTTTTTTTGGGAGAAGATAATTAAATTAAATAAATTAATTGTGATAATTGGTTTAAAGTGTTTCTTTTCAAAAATAAATTTTAGGATTCTATATCCAAAAGGATTTGGATATCTAGATTTTTAGAAGGAAAAGGAAAAGGAAAAGAGTTTAAGTTGTTTTAAATAGGTTAAGTTTCATTTATGGGTTTAAAGAAAAAGAAAAAGAGGAAAAGAAAAAAAAAAAGAGAGAACACTTTTTCTTCCTTGTTTCTTTTTTCTTTTTTCTTTTTCTCTTTTCTTCTTCCCTTCTTCACGCGTCTGAAGCCTTAGCTGCTAGCCTTCTCTCACAGTGCCGCCCAGACCTCTGTTTCCATTCAGCGCTGACCTCCTTTGTTCGGCATTCGTGTGATTCAGATGCTCCTCCGTTCAGCGTTTGCAGAACACAGTGCCGCCCCAAGCCAGTCGTGACCTTCATGCATGAGCTCCCGACTGCGACCTGAGGCTACCATTTGGCCACCCACGTGCAGATTCGTTCCTGCCGCTGTGCTCAGCCACGAACTGACCCGTCGTAGCACGTCGCCGATCAGTGCCGCCACTGCCTTGGTCCTTGCCAGAACCTTGAATTTTTTCTCTTTGGGTAACATCTATTTTCTTTGGATTTTGAAGAGTTTAATTTACCCATTTAATTTTGGGATAAATTGGTAACCTCTCTTTGGTATGAAACTCATATTCAAGTTTTGAGATTTTTTAGAGGCATCGTTCATTGAAGTAAAGACCATTCTTTTCGACGAATTGTTTTTGGAGTTTGGTAAGTTTGGGTAAGTTGTGGTTGGTTATCCTTTGGATTTAGACCTCGAGGATTTATTTAAATCTTGGTCTCAATATCTTAGGTCATAGTAGCTAAACTAAACTTGTGGTTAATATCATAAGATTGATTCGAGTTTATCCAAAGGTTTTTAAGAATATTATTTGCGTGGACTTTTGTAACCAATTTGAAGTAAGTGGTACTATTGCCAATGCCTTCGTGCCAGACGACCCAGATTAGATTTACCAAGTTAATTAATGGACTTTAAGAGCATGATCTTTGTCTTTGTGTACACTTGTTGCATGATAGATTGAGTATTAAGAGCATGTCTGATCTTCCATGTTATGTTATGATCTGTGCGACGGGATCAGTACTGAAATTTTGTATATGATGCATGATTAGATCAGCAGGGGCAATTTACTGTCTCGCCTTGATGCATGTTTTATTTTAGGGGATCGACAGGTCCAATTTCATGTCTTGACGGTGGGACTTCAGGCCACTAGACATGCATGAATCGACGGGTTCATTTGCATGTTACGATTTTGTGAATTGATAGGTTCACATTCATGTTTATTTCTATGTTTTGACAGTGTGCCATCAGGCAACTAGACATGCATGTCGAGGCAAGATAAGTTGTTCGCTTGATTTGTCTTTCAGAAGCAGTTATAATTGTTTGACCCACTGTCCTAAACATTCTCTGCTTGTGGATGCATAGCCTGATCTTGAAAATGGGATCACTTACTGAGTATTTTATACTTACTCTTTATCTTTATATGTTTTTCAGGTAAGAACAAAGATACTCAGGCGACTGACAAGAGGAATCCATGACAGTGGTAAAGGAACTAGGAACATTTTCGCATTTGAATTTATATGTCCTTTCATTTTTGTATTTTTTTTATAGTTTTCTTTTCACGAACCCTCCTCGACTGGGTCTAGGGGTTAGAGATTTCTTCTTTAGTTAACATTTTCCTTCGTTTTTTATTTTAAATTTTTATTTTCATGTTTAAGGGGTACCCCGATTCAAACGATTTGAAATCTTGAGTTAAAGCCCAACCAGATTATTTATATACTTAAGTAGTCCAAAATCTTGTTATTTTTTATTTATTTTTATTTCCTTTCAATGTAAACATTTATGCATGCATGCAGTAATGATCCCCTTTTTAGTTGTCCTAAGAAGTCGGGTTGTTGCATCAAGTTACCTAGGTCATCATTTTGAAATAGTCAGTCTTAAACAATAAACAACGTTATAAAGGAAGAATGACTAATTTCTTGGTCTGATCTTATGCAAACTCATTGCACAGGACGCCCCCACTCTTTATGTCACCACATGAACGAATCAAGATCACTTCGTTTGTAATACTTTACAACTCCTTGTAACAACTACAGAGTGGGCCGTATCCGATAGTGTTACCAGAATAAGTCACCCAACTTTATTCATATACTATATATCATTTTGACTATTTACTCAAACGTAATCCACTTTTATGTCTCCACATAAAGTTCAAGTACTCATATAATAGTCATGGATCTTTTAGTTTATTGGATTTATTTCTAAAACGAAATAAGTAATTCATATATTCAATAACAATTTTATCAATTTAGAGAATGAGTTTATTATTTACAAACCACGAGTTTTAGGACAAAAACCCAACAAACATATACAGTTATAATAACAAATCTCGATAGTGCTTTCTTTATAAAGACATGGAAATAATTGGATTGTTTTGATATCCTTCTTTTAACAAATATCCACTCAGGAGATTGTACCACATCCGTCCTAATTGTTGCAATCTATATAGCGATCTTTGTAACTTTATTGAATACAATTTCCGGAAATTTGATTTATATATTTCAGATACTATAAATTCTTCTGGATTCTCATATAAATATCATTATCAAGAGATCCATATAAATATGTCGTGACTACATCCATAAGACGTGTGTCTTGTTGGGATTGGTGTCCTAATTCTCCCGGAGTCTCGTAGTTTGTAAACACTGTATACATTGTTATGAATAAAATAAGAGTTATTTTATTTTGCATTTACTTATATCCAAAAAAAAAAAAAAAAAGAAGAAGCTCAATGCTTAAACTTAAGCATGTATATGAGATATACAAATGAATAGTCTCTTTATATAACGCTGTTGATACTTGAGACTTACATCTCACCTAAACGACCATAGGTGACATGACCTTAATCCTGAGTTTTTTGGGAACTCCTGCCTTTGAGGGCAGTCCTTTGATTAGTATGGGTGAGAGTGGCTACATTGCAAACTCAACAAGCCTACCTTTTTGGGGATTTGTCTGCTTAGGGAGCTGGAAACTCAGTTACACAAGATGAAATTCACTCCTTCCTTAAAGCAGGGGGTACTTAAGAAGTTAAATGTAACTACAGGGGCAGAATGGTAAATTGGCCCAACTGTACTTACGAGCGATCTGTGAAGGGTTATCGCAATGTTGATTGGTTTATATGGACATAAAATATATTTGTAGTAAGGAGAGTGCAGTTGTCGGTCTTTAGTGGAGTGCCCAACAGTTAACAGATGGTAGATCCTGTGGCTAAAAAGTTTAGTCAGTTATTCACGTACCGTTGGAGCTTCAAGCAACAGGTCCATAAGGTCCCCTTGGTAGCTCAATGGATTCAAGATGAGAATCAGTTCTTGGAGTTGATTTGAAATGTTCAAATTGACAAGAGGAAATTCAATTATATATGATATAATTGGTGTTGTATGATATACATCAAGTGGAGGATTAGTGTAAATATGATTTACATTAAGTGCCATAAAATAGAAAAAGAACTATGGTTTGTATGTTTCATGAGATGAAATATTAAAACTATAGGTTATAAATATAATACGGTAAGTTGGTTATCATATTTATTTATAATAATATTAATTTTTTTTTTATAATTATCTCTTTTATCTCTAATAACCAATTGAGTAGGAGGTTATTGGTGGTTTTAGGGTAACCGTGATATAAAAGAAAAAATGTTTTCCTAAAATTAAGGTTTGTACTTTCGAAAAGGAACTCACGGTAAAGCTATCAAGTGAAATTGTTTCACTAAGTGATAGCATTAGAGAGACTAAATGATCGTGGAGTTTAACTATACAATAGTTCACTCAGCTGGTCTTAGCTAAACGATCGTGTGGCATTATCTATACGATAGGCTGCAATATTCTATATGATTGAGCACATCGTTTATACGATAGACTGTGTCATCTCGCACTTGCTCAATCGTTTAACCAAGATCTTACAAAGTCCACAACTCTTAGATTCTCACACTGAGAATACCAAGGTAACTATTGTGGTGGTGTTCTCACTCAACTTGATTTTTATCGAGGTTCTGGAGGCCATTCGTTGGGTTCGTGATCGTTGTGTGCTCACGTTGTTCGTGTGGTGGTTGCTGTTGATCGTGCTGTTGTTCTGGTCGTTGTGTTCAAGGGCTGAGGTGCTGTTCTTGGATGCATTGGAGTTATCGAGGGAGTTTGAAGAATGAGTCTTCAAAGGTATGATACTCTATCCCTTGATTATCTTAAAGCATGTTGTAATTTCTTGTTGTTGCATGACCTGTTAGTTTCTGTTTATTGACTGTAATTATTAGTGTTCAATTTCGAATGGAATTTGCAACGATCCTTCCGCTACTCAGGGAAATCCTCATGTCTAATTTCTTTCAATTGGTATCAGAGCCAAGTTTCTTTGATATTCCAAATTTCACTTTTGTTTTGAACTTTCTTTTACAGTCGTGATGAGTTTTTTGCATTTCGTTTAAATGTTAAATGCATTTGTGGATGGATATTGATGAATGTTTACGGGTTTAATTTCCTCTGTTCAAAGCTTTGTTTGAATTTACAAAGTGTTAATTTGTAAGGGCCCCTACGTTTTTTTGGCATAATTAACAAGCAATCGAATCTGTAATTCAAAGTGTTTGAGTTTGTTGAGTCGTTCATGATGAAGTTTCGAAGCATGGAGATGTGGTTCTCAGCAAGGAAGAAGACCAAGAGTTTGTCGTATCGTGTAGCCTAAGGTAAACAATCGTGTGTATTTTTCTACGCGATTGTATAGTATTTACTAAACGATTGTTTAGCTAATGCTAAATGATGGGGTAAAATGTTTTCTCTATCGCATAACGTTCGTTGCCTGATCGCATGGACGCTGGAGGTACACAATCGAGTGGGAGCATTTGATGCTCATCGTTTAATAAAAGGCGCGCGCACTAAATGATCGTGTAGTTAGCATGCTTCATCGCATAGTCACTAACTACATGATCACGCAGTATATGGTACCTTGGTGCTTGCTTAGAGATTTTTTAGACGATTGTGCTTCACCGCATCGTTGTCGTTTAGTCGATCGCGTAAGGCTTACGTTGCACATTTCGTGCTGCACGATCGCGTACCTCATGGTTCATCGCATAGTAAAGTTACATGATCATTTCTAATCGATTGTTTAGTTCAGAAAGCGTTGGTAAATGATTGAGTAAAGCATTTACTCTTTCGTGTAGGTGATCACATAGATTTGGTACACGATCAAAGGAGAAACATTTCTTCACCCGGATGGTTCAAGACCCAGTTCGCCTATTTGAACCAGAAACTCTTTGCTATTTGTAATAGTTAGCTTTGGTTTTGAGAATTTGAGGAAAATTATCCCGGTTCATCAATTTTTGTTTAATATACATGAGATGTATGTTGGTTTATATGCCATAATGTATGACATATAGATTTAAAACCCACCTTAGGTTATGCAATTATTCATGCATCATGTATTATAAGTGTTATAATATGGCATGATGAAATTACAAGAGAGCATGCGTATGCATCATGAAATATAAGAGTTATATTTATGCATGCAGTAAGCATGTTCGTGCATCATCTTTATATTATAAGCGTTATAGTATAAGGGTGAATGGAAGCATGTTTGCTTGGTTCATTGCTTGGTTGTATAAGTGTTATAAAAGTAGCAATGAATGAACAATTCATGGAGCATGACACTTAGGCTAATTTATAAAAGTTATGAATGCCTTGTATGTGTTTTCTTCATGTTGTGAATGATTTTGGTTGTTTCTGATATATGCGTTATAATGGAAATTAGAACTAAAATCGATAAGAAAGAGTTGCATACGGACTTAGGGGAACTCATGTTTTAAAAGGGTTTTAAAATTGGATTGAGATAGACCTAAGTTCAAGGTTCTAATGGGATTAGCAACCTAAGTTTAATCTTTTTAAATCGATTTAATAGGATTAAATTGATTGGCATAAAAGATTAAAATTGTATCTATCTATATGGGACCTTTTGTCTAAAGCAGGTTCTGTCTAGGCTAGGGTACTTAAGCTAAAGAAAACGAAACACCCCTACCTGGGAACCTATTTGGAAAGGTGAATTAGATAGATTTTCTACAAGCATGCAACAGTTGATCAAAGACTCCGTTAAAGAGTTTAATGCATAATGATCAAAAGTTGTTCAATTATCCAAAGTAAAAGTTACTCTTGGGCAAACCTAAAAAGTCAATTTGTTTAAATTCTTAGTCTTGTTTTTTTCTAAGTAAATTAAACTCTAGGTTATAAAATACTCAATGGGAGGAAGAGATATATATGATATGTCAATGATTCAACTCACGTTTCTCCCTGAATGTTCACGCCGTGAGATTAATGCTAGGCCTCGTGGTGCCCTGGGAGCATCCTCCTTCGGATGGTGTTTGCATGAGTCAATATCAAGGTGGAATGAGAGAGTGTTTATAGTAAGTGGGTGAAGGGTGTGTGTCAACACATCCTGCGGTCTCCTTCATTAGTTCGCACCGTGAGATCATTCTTCCACTCCCTCGTGGCACCCTGGAAGCATCCCCCTACAGATGGGTTTTGTGCAGTTGGTCAATAACAAGGTGAACTCCATAAATGGATAAGGTTAGTTTAGTTTTTGCCCCAATTGGATTTTTTCCCTTTGGATTGGCTGCTTGGCGGAACTCTAGGGCCTAAAATGACAGGTCACACTTATGGAAAATTGTTAAGTAAGTTAATGATTTCTTGACCAAATTAATGATGGCTAGTCGTTATAGGAGCAAGAGTTGTTCTGGTATTAATGACTGGTTGAGAATATCTCAATTTAGCGGAGGGATAAAATGACCACCCTTCAGTGGCTTTTGTCCTAAACCTTTGTAGTGTCATTGAAAAACTAGATGTCACATGGGGTTCATGTTAGTTTTGCTAAACCATATTGGCTGTTGTATGTTTTTCAACGAGTATTTGCTAAAACCTAACGTAGGTCAATGTGTTTCTTTTTCAGCAAATTGTTTGTTTTCCATCAAATACCGCTAGTTTGACCGATTACATACAGTGGAAAGAGTCTATTGAAACGTATTTCATGGTAAACAACCTCAAGTTTGTCATGGTTGATGTGCGTCCTCAAGTTCTGACCTTTGATACACCACGAAGTATTCGCAATGCATATGAGGTGTGGATGAAGGCTAATTCATTGGCCCGACTTCACATATTGACTAACATACCTGATGCTTTGGCCAGAAGGGTTAGGAACATGGTTATTGCACATGAGTTCATAGACTCGTTGCAAGAATTTTTGGAATGTTAGTTCTTACTTTTCGAGCACAAAGGGATGGATGACAAAGAAACCAATAATATTAGTTCCCAAGTTAATCTCTAGGAAGAGAAAGTAAGTGTTGCTGACTCTGTTAAAGTTCATCGATGAGAAGTGTTCTCTAAAATAGAACTTGGAGCTTATTTAGGTTCTGATACTGATCCCACTACTTTCCAAAAGAGGAGGATGTCTAAAGACAGTAAATATGATTTATTGGTCTTGGAGACGTGTTTGGTAGAGAATGATGATTCTGCCTGGATCCCTGATTCAGGTGCTATTAATCACGTCAGTTTCTCTTACCAAAGATTTAGTTCCAAGCAAACGTTGCTACAGGAAGAGTTGACTCTTCGAGTCGGTACTGGTGAGGTTGTTTCAGCTGTTGCTGTAGGCAGGCTGAAGTTATTTTTGGACAAGAAACGTTATCTGTTACTGGATAATGTTTTTGTAGTTTCTCATATCAAGAGGAATTTAATCTTGGTTTCTTGTCTCATTGAACAAGACTATACTTTGTCATTTTCTGAGAATAAAGTGTTTATTTTCAAGAATCATATGGAGATTGGTTTTGGTTTAATGGAAAGTAACTTATATGTACTAAGGTCGTTAGTCATAAAAGTCTTGTTTAATACTAAAATGTTCAGTACGACGACAACAGCTAAAAGACCAAAGGTTTCTCCTAAGGAAAATGTCCATCTTTGGCATCTAAGTTTATGTCACATCAACCATAATAAGATTGAGCAGTTGGTGAAATGTGGATTTCTAAAGAGTTTAGAAGAAAACTCATTGTCGATGTGTGAATCATGCCTTGAAGGCAAGATGACCAAACAACCTTTTACTAGAAAAGGTTACAGAGCTGTGGAAACCTTGGAACTTGTACATTCAGACCTCTGTGGTTCGATGAGTATTAGTGCACGAGGTGGGTATGAATATTTCATCTCTTTCATAGATGATTATTCAAGGTACGGGTATCTCTACCTAATGCAACATAAGTCTAAAGCCCTTGACAAGTTCAAGGAGTATAAGGCTGAAGTTGAAAACTTGTTAGGTAAAGAGATAAAAACGCTACGATGTGATCGTGGTGGAGAGTATATAGTCCTCAAATTCCAGAACTATATGATAGAACATGGAATTAGGTCCCAACTCTCAGCCCCAGGTAAACCTCGGTAGAATAATGTATCAGAAAGGAGAAACAGAACCTTGTTGGACATGGTTCGATCTATGATGAGTTATGCTCATCTTCCAGACTCGTTTTGGGGTTTTGCAGTGGAGACTGCATGTTATATTCTGAACAACGTTCCCTCGAAAAGTATTTCTAAAACACCTTTTGAGCTGTGGAGAGGCCGTAAAGGTAGTTTACGCCACTTCAAGATTTGGGGGTGTCCGACCCATGTACTTATGACTAACCCGAAGAACTTAGAACCGCGTTCGAAATTTTGCCTCTATGTAGGCTACCCCAGGGAAACAAGGGGTGGATACTTCTATGATCTGAGTGAGAATAAAGTGTTTGTTTCTATAAATGTTATCTTCCTAGAAGAAGACCACATCAGGGATCATAAACCACGAAGTAAACTTGTTTTACATGAGATTTCTAGTGGGACTACTGAGGGTTCAACAAGAGTTGTTGAACAGACTAACAGATCAACAAGAGTTGTTGAGGTGAGTACATCTAGTTAACCATCTCAAGAGTTAAGACTGCCTCGACGTAGTGGGAGGGTTACGAACCCACCAGAACGCTACATGGGTTTGACTGAAGCTCAGAATATCATTTCTGATGATAGAGTCGAGGATTCATTGTCTTTTAAGCAAGCAATGGAGGATGTTGACAAAGATGAGTGGATTAAGGCCATGAACTAGGAAATGGAGTCTATGTACTTCAATAACGTCTAGGAACTTGTGAATCAGACTGATGGGATAAAACCTATAGGGTGTAAGTGGATCTACAAGCGAAAACGAGGTGTAGATGGAAAAGTGCAGACCTTTAAGGTTAGACTCATGGCAAAGGGTTATACCTAGGTCAAGGGAATGGACTATGAGAAAACTTTCACATCTGTTGTCATGCTAAAGTCTATCAGGATACTCCTGTCCATAGCCACATTTTATGATTATGAGATAAGACAAATGGACATCAAGACTGCCTTTCTTAATGGTAATCTTGAGGAGACCATCTACATGGCTCAATTAGAGGGGTTCATTGTTCCAGATCAAGAGCAAAGAGTTTGCAAGCTTAATAGGTCCATTTATGGGATGAAACAAGTGTCTAGATCGTGGAACATTAGATTTGACAGTGCAGTCAAATCATTTGGCTTTGATCAGAACGTTGATGAGCCTTGTGTTTACAAGAAGATCATCAACAACTTAGTAGCTTTCCTGGTACTGTATGTGGATGATA
This sequence comes from Benincasa hispida, assembly GCF_027475165.1. Lineage (NCBI taxonomy): Eukaryota > Viridiplantae > Streptophyta > Magnoliopsida > Cucurbitales > Cucurbitaceae > Benincasa > Benincasa hispida. The sequence goes on along the minus strand of NC_143479.1, from coordinate 21,433,408 downwards.
TCCTACTCATCGGGAATGATGTATGCTTTCTGACTGACATTAGGAAATGGCTAGCCGCCCAATTCCAAATGAAAGATATGGGTGAGACTCAATATGTTCTAGGGATCCAAATCATTTGTGATCATAAGAACAAAAGGTTGGCCTTGTCTCAGGCATCGTATATCGATCAAATGTTGATCAGATACAGGATGCAGGATTCCGAGAGGGGTTTACTACCCTTCAAGCATCAAATCGTTTTGTCTAAGGATCAATGTCTTAAGACACCTCAAGGGGTTGAGGAATGAGATGGATTCTCTACGCTTCAGTTGTTGGAAGCTTAATATATGCAATGTTATGCACCAGACCTGACATTTTCTATGCAGTAGGGATTGTCAGTCATTATCAGTCCATTCTAGGATTAGATCACTGAACGACAGTCAAGATGATCCTCAAGTATCTTTGGAGAACAAGGGACTATATGCTCGTCTATGGAGATAAGGATTTGATCCTTATAGTATACACAGACTCTGACTTCCAGACTGATAAAGATTCTCGGAAATCGACATCAAGGTTAGTGTTCACTCTAAATGGAGGGGCTATAATGTGGCAAAGCATCAAGTAAGAATACATCGCGGACTCCACTATGGAAGTCGAATACGTAGCCACTTGTGAAGTTGCTAAGGAGGCTATTTGGTTGAGGAAATTCCTTACAAATTTGGAAGTTGTTTCAAACATGTCTTTGTCGATCACTCTTTATTGTGATAACAGTGGGGCTGTGGAAAATTCGAAGGAACCTCGGAGTCATCCTAGAGGTAAGCATATAGAATGGAAATATCACTTGATCAGGGAGATTGTGCATCGCGGTGATGTGACTATCATGAAGATCGCATCGAAGCACAATGTTGCTGATCTGTTTACAAAAGCTCCCATGGCTAAAGTGTTCGAGGGTCATCTGGAGAGTCTAGCTCTATGGGACATGTGACATCTTGTCTAGGGCAAGTGGGAGATGATACTAGGGTATAGAGTATGCCCTAGTTTATTGTATATTGTACTTGTATTTTTCATGTATTGTAGATTAGTTTCCAAGACATTAGAACAAATGGGAGATTATTGGGATTGGTGTCCTAATTCTCCCAGAGTCTCATAGTTTGTAAACACTATACACATTGTTATGAATAAAATAGGAGTTATTTTATTTTTTCCATGGTTATTATATGTAAACTTAAGCATGTATATGAGATATACAAGTGGATCATACCCTGATAACCTAAAAAGGTCTGTAGTATAAGGATTAAGGAGGGATACCTGATCCTAGTGACACTACGGATACGACTCGTTTTATAGAGGTATATAAGTGTTATGAACTACTACAAATGGTTGATTCTAACCATTCATGTGGAGACATGCGAGCGGGGGTGTCCTATATAAAGAGTTTGTATAAGACCAGACCATGAGATGAATAGTCTCTTTATATAACGCTGTTGATACTTGAGACTTACATCTCACCTAAATGATCATAGGTGACACCACCTTAATCCTTAGTGTTTTGAGAACTCCTACCTTTGAGGGCGGTCCTTTGATTAGTATGGGCGAGAGTGGCCAGATTGCCAACTCAACAAGCCTACCTTTTTGGGGATTTATCTGATTGGGGAGCTGAGAACTCAGTTACATAAGACGGAATTCACTCCTTCCCCAAAGCAGGGGTAAGTAGATAGATTGCTCTTTTAAGGGATGATTCCGGGTCTTGAACAGAGCGGCTACAACCTTTCTTTGGAAGAGAGGACTCAATCATAGTAGGACTATGACTAATGTTCATTAGAGGAATCAATGGTACTTAAGGAGTTAGATGTAGCTACATGGGCATAACGGTAAATTGGTCCAGGTATACTTACGAGCAATTTTTGAAGGGTGATCGCACTGTTGATTGGTTGATATGGACACAAAATATATTTGTAGTGAGAAGAGTGCAGCTGTCGGTCCTTAGTGGAGTGCCCGACAGTTAACGGATGGTGGATCCCATGACTGAAGAGTTTAGTCAGTTATTCACGTACCGTTGGAGCTTCAAGCTACAGGTCCATAAGATCCCCTTGGTAGCTCAATGGATTCAAGTTGAGAATCAGTTTTTGGAGTTGATTTGAAATGTTCAAATTGATAAGAAGAAATTCAATTATATATGATATAATTGGTGTGATGTATGAGATACATCAAGTGGAGGATTAATGTAAATATGATTTACATTAAGTGTCATAAAATAGAAAAAGAACTATGGTTTGTATGTTTCATGAGATGAAATATTAAAACTATAGGTTATAAATATAATATGCTATGTTGGTTATCATATTTATTTATAATAATATTAATTTATTTATAATTATCTCTTTTATCTCTAATAACCAATTGAGTGAAAGGTTATTGGTGGTTTTATGGTAACCGTGATATAAAAGGAAAAATGTTTTCCTAAAATTAAGGTTGCTACTTTCGAAAAGGAACTCACGGTAAACCTATCAAGTGAAATTGTTTCACTAAGCGATAGCATTAGAGAGACTAAACGATTGTGGAGTTTAACTATATGGTAGTTCCCTCAGCTGGTCAGAGATAAACGATCGCGTGGCATTGTCTATACGATAGGCTGTCATCTTCTACACAATTGAGCACATCGTCTATACGATAGACCGTGTCATCTCCCACTTGCTCAATCGTCTACACCATGCTTCTAGCATGTTTCAAACTCATTAGTGATAACTTGTAGTGTTGGGATATCAATTTTTGATGGAACATTTGCAGCTTATATGTGATTTAGTTACTTTATTTGCATCTATAAATGCATCTGATAACTGATTTGCTATATTTTGCAAATGAACTCTTTTCTAAACTTCAAATTCACATTGATCTGTACAGGGATTTAAAAGAGACAATAATGATGCATTCCATGTAATTTCTTTTTGCAACTTCTTAATTCTCTCTCCCCTTAATGTTGGAAAAATTGTCTCATTAAAGTGAAAATCAGTAGATCGTGCAATAAATACATCAGTGTCAGAGGTTTAACATATTTGATCATTGATGGGGAATCATATCTAATATATCTTCCTAACCTCCTTTGAGGACCCATCTTAGTACGTTATAGTTGAGAAAGTGGAACATATACTGCACATCCAAAAATTCTCAGATGGGAAATATTTGGCTCATAGCCATACGTTAATTATAATAATGGGTATTTATGATAAGCTACTGGTTTAATGCATACAAGTGACATTGTATGCAAAATAACATGTCCCCATACATATGTAGGAAGCATAACTCTCATAATCAATGGTCTAGCAATTAACTGGAAACGTTTTATGAATGATTATGTTAAACCATTTTGTATATGAACATGAGCTACTAGATGTTCAACACCATCCCAATTGTCATACAATAATTATCAAAAGCTTGGGATGTAAATTCACCAACATTATCAAGATGAATGGTCTTAATTGTATAATCAGGAAATTATGCTCTTAACTTAATTATTTGAGCAAGCAATCTTGCAAATGCAAGATTTCGGCTTGATAATAAGCACATGTATGACTTTCTACTAGATGCATCTATTAATATCATAAATATCTAAATGGTCCACTTGGTAGGTTAATAGGTCAATATATATCACCATGAATTCATTCTAAAAATACAGGTGATTCAACCCCCACTTTAGCTGGTGATGGTCTATTATCAATTTTCCTTAAGAGCAAACATCACTTGATAATTCATTAGATTGAAGAATCTTCTGGCTCTTTAATGGATGTCCATTTGAATTCTCAATAATTCTCCTTATCATTATAGATCCTAGATGACCTAATTTGTCATGTCAAATTGTAAATATGTCTAGATTCATGAACTTTAGGTTCATTGTTGCATATGTTTTAATTACTCATATATGAGTATAATATAATCCGGAAGATAAAGCAGACAACTCTTCTAGTATATGTTTTTCATTTGAGATAGTAGATATGATATATAGATATTCCACATTATTCTTACTATCAATGTCAATATGATAACCATTGCAACGTATATCTTTAAAACTAAGTAGATTTCTCTTTGATTGACTAGAGAACAATGCATTGTCAATTGAAAAATTTGTTCCTTTAGGTAAAATAATATTTTCTTTTCCAAAGCCTTCAATCATGTTTGCAAAACCTGATATCATATTGACTTTTGCTTCCAACATTGTCAGTTTGGAAAAATATTTTCTACTTGTAAGTATTGTATGTGTAGTTGTACTGTCTGCTAGACATAGATCTTCTTTACTTATTTTTTAGTCACCCAACATATGAAAATGATCCAGGTTTCTTAAATCTATTAAGAGAAGAGAAGAAAAAAAAATGAATATAATTACATCTATTAAAAGAAGAGAAGAAAAAAAAAAACATTAAATCTAGATATTTTCAAAGTCAAATGAAACACTTGATGTTCCATCAATTCTGCCGATTTTCTCTTCAGGAGATTTAAAGAGGTCTGCTATATCCAAATTTGTCATATGGGATGGGTCAAATTTGTCATTATCCTAGTATGCAAAATTTGCTTCCACATTTTTCTCTTTTTCCTTTAAGGGGGCTTGATAAAGATCAACTAAGTGTTTTGACATACGACAGGTACATGACCAATGTATAGTCATTCTGCATCGGAAACACTTATTTTCAATACTTTTAAAACTCTTATCTTATTGGGCTTTTCCTTTATGATCATCATTTTGTGTGGTTCTTTCGAAATTTGAATCATTAGAACGACCACCACGAAAATAATAATTATTTCTTCCTCTGCCACGGTCACGACCTCGACCACACCACGACCTCGACACGATTATAATTAAAATTCATAGCGTTCACTTAAGAGAATGGAGTCATTCAGGTTGGTCAAGATCCATGATTTTTTTTTTTTTATCAATAACTCATTATTTTATTCGGCCACGAAAAAACATGAAATTAATTTAGATTACCGTTTAAAACCTTTATCTCGATATTGCTGTTGCAAGAGCATATTAGAGACATGAAATATAGAGAACTTCTCTAACATATCAGCATCAATAATATTCTCTCCGTATAATAACAATTTCAAAGTGATTTTAAATAATGCAGAGTTGTAATCACTTACTGATTTGAAATCTTGTAGTTTCAAATGCATCCACTCATAACGAGCTTTAGGAAGAATAACTATTTTTTTTATGATTATACATCTCTTTCAAATTTTTTCACAAGATACGGGGATCTTTTATTGTAAGATACTTTTTTTTAATCCCTTGTGGAGATGATAACGAAGAAAAATCATAGTTTTTGCTTTGCCCCGACTAGATGTTGTATTTTCTTCTTTAATAGTCTCTCCAAGATTCATAGCATCCAGGTGGATTTTGGCATCAAGCACCCATGACAAATAATTATCGTCGTTAATATCAAGAGCGAAAAATTCTAGTTTTGTGAGATTTGTCATGGTAACACTATAATAAAATATTATAATTATGTTAGGAATTTAATAGATATTAAATATGCAAAATAACATTAAATTTATTAATTATAACAAAGAGGAGAAACCAACATACCTTTATGACTTACTTTTAGTGGGAAAAATGACAGAAACTCGTGCTGATAATGTGTTGTGAATTTGAATAGCACAACGGGAACACAGATGTCAAATAAAAAATAATATTAAAATAAATAAATATGATATAAATATATGGAATAAATAAATATTAAAATAAATTAAACATAATATATATAAATATATATAATAAAATAAATAACAAAAGTAAATAAAATTATGGATTTTTTTCATTTCTCCAAACTTTTTGAAATTTTATTTATGTCTTTTTGAAATAAAATAACAAGAGGTAGATTACATAATGTTGAGATATATGAGACTTAACATATGGTCAATAGATACTAAGTATGTCCATCTAATGGACATCTATTTTCTATAATATTTATAATTGAAATTCTTATTTGTATATGAATAAATGGAGATTTTTTATTTGAAAATGAATAATTTGAGAGTTTTTTTGGGAGGCAGTTACTGAAAGGAGGCGTGAGCGTTTGAATTTTTAGTAATTTTTTTAAAAAATAAGATGGTTACTTATGACGCGGCAATGTAAGGGCAGAATAATAATTATAAAAAACGCAAGGACAAAAATAAAAACTAGAGATTTTCTCCCATTGTATCTACACGTCATTTGGATAAGCAACTCTATCTAATATTTTTCAATCTAAAACTAGACAATCTATTTAAAAAATTAATCCAAAACTAAAAGAAAAAAAAAAATAACGGACCAAACCCTAGATTAGAATCATCTAATCTCCATTTTTCACATTTGAGTCCCCACAAAATTCACCAAAATATAAATCATTTGAATATCTTCAACAGTTCCCTCTAATCTTCTTCTTCTTTGCAATATGAGTCACTTTTCTATTGTATTTTATCAACTATTGTACTTCAACATCTTAGATGTTACTTTTCTTGTATTGTATTTCAGTATTTGTATTCTATTTTGTTTTATTGTTATTAACTTGTAAGTTAAATTTATCTATATCCTAGATTTTTTTTTTTAAAAAAGAAAATGTATCTTCAAAGTATCAGTATCTTCGTTTTTTAAAAATATATATATTAAAAAAATGTATAAAAAATGATTTAAACGTATCCGTATTGTCATATCTAATCGTACCTAATTTATAGGTCCAAACCCTAATGGCCAAAAATCAAGTCGGCACCACACACACAAGTCGAATAACGAAATCCCTCTTTGGGTTTCCAATTTCCAAAGCCTAACACCGTCAGTGGAATTAATCGCTCTGGTCGACGCATTTGGGTTTCTGCCAGGATGAAGATACTAATTAATTTCTCTCTTGTTTTCCCTATAATCTCCTTTCTCTAAATTTCTATCAAGTCTTCGATTCACACTTCAAGATCCTTGAATGTTTTTCAGACCTCCATTTTTCGAAAAATCATCTTTTTAGGTTTCAAAAGTTTTGTTCACTTGAGGAATTTGAAACTCCTGTTTTGAAATTGGTTTCTTTCCATGCTATTGAAATAAGAAATTTTTTTGTGGATATCGAGAACACATGAGTGATAATCCACAATTTGAATGCGGTTTTTTGATCTGTGTACTCAATCCTAGAAAATGCCAAGATTCTTGAGGTTATTTCATTTTCTTCTCACATTTATTTGTACCGTAGCAGAGGTCATTTCATCATCTTTTCTCCATAGGGATGAAAGTTGTCGATGTTAAAATGAAGTTGTCTGTCTTTTATAATTAAAATTTGACTTTTCTATGAACAGAGAGTTTCTTTCGCTTCTTTTAGGCTATAGGAGTATTATATCGTGTTTAAAGAAAAGTCATATGGTAGAAAAAATTCTTGGATTGTCTGAACAAAATGAAAATGGTTGGGTTTTCTTACTTCCAAAGCTCTGCCAAATATATATCTAAATATCCATACTGTGATTTTGATGTGTGGTTTGTATGTTGATGGAATCTTCTAGTTGCTACAAATTGTTGGAAGTAAAGATAACATTTTTATTCAATGTATCAAGTTTTAGGTCTCCTTTAACTTCTCTGGTTTGCAATTTCTTTATCTTTTCAGGCTCGAAAAGATCATTTCTCCACATATTTGAGTTTGTAACTTGAATAGGATTGTACTCTTTAAGGTTCACCACATGAACTGCTCTTCCCTTGTTAATTTTATGTTTTTTGAGTTAATTGGTTTTTTCCCTTTTATATTAGTTTTCACTGCGACATGTGCCCTAACAAAGTACAATTAAAAAAAACCTAAAAATACCACATTGAATCTAAATCTCCCACATTTTCAACCTTATAAATGTTCCAATCCCTTGTCTGAGAAAAGAGAGGGTAGCATTAGCAATTGGTAGTAGTTTGGGTGTTTGATAATTTTGCCCTTTACTTTTACTTGAAATCTGTTTATATTTTGTTTCTTATATGTGCAAAACTTTTGTTAGGATTTGATATTATGTTAAATGTTTGTAGGGTCTGTAGGATAGGTGTTGAAGAAAAGTAATTTCTCCTTGGGAGGTCTGCAATATCATTCTTGAATACTTCAATTGTAAGTTTCAAAATTTGACTATTTAATATGTGTTTTGCGAGAAACAATAGATGTTAGTCTACTTTATCCTCATTAATATTCATCTTTATAATTTGTTTATTGATTGTTCACATGATGTTCTTTTATATTTATGTGAAACTTTTACTGTATCTGTTTCTTGTTCCTTTGTCCTTCTATTCCTGAAATGAACATATCTTTTCTTACTTAATTTCCATGGTCAGTAGTTATCATTTTTTAATGGTTCAACAACACATGATTAACTTTCCATCCAATTATTAAGGGCAGTCAGAACACACTATTATAGTAGCTCATCATTTCTGAGGTGAATGCCCTTTTTGTTTTTCCTTTTTTTTCCTACTCAACAGAAGTAAATGATCAGGATCAGCTAAAATCTAAAAATTAAACCTGACGGTTCCCAATTCCGTGGCTTTTTTAATTAAAGGACCAATTTTCATGGCCATCTCCTGTGGTTCTTTGCCGTTTGACAATACATTGTGGTTTCTCTGTCTTTCGTACTACAATCTGGTCTGATATTAGTTTAATTGTTTGTGTATGCTTCATATTTTTAACACGCAACTTTGTTCATCTTTTAGTTAAAACATGGAAGTAAAATAAAATTTTGTCAGGTTGTTGGGTCTTATTCCATTTTATGGACGGGAATGGAGATAAGATGTTGTAGGAAACATCAAATGTCATTGTATTTAACTAGAATTATGGCTACATTTTGAAAATTAGAGTAACTTCTGGACCTTGATAGATTAGAATTATGTAAGATGACATCGCAGTGGTCATTTGGACATTTTCCTTACAAGAGTTGCTAAATGTCATGACAACATTTTCGATACAATGGTACGACAGGACGTTGTCTTTATGACAAGTGATCAGTTGCTTTACATGCCCAAGTACTTTTTTTTTTGTAAGAGGTGAAACTAAATAAAACCATCAAATGTTTAATTTTGTAGGTTAAGTTTTGTAAATTAGTTTATGACTCTTTGCGATTCTCTTATGATTGATTTTGTTTGTTTTACATTGGCTTGTGATTAATATTGGGTTCTATATTGTCGTTGTTGTAAATAAGTCAGTTATGAAAAGAACCAAGTATATATGGAATGTTATAAAATTTTGAAGTATGTTTGGACTCTAAAAAAGCTTGTTCTTTTTGTTTAGGAGCATAACTTTTGATCTTCTTTTCTCCTTTTTGAAAAATTTGGGTTTGGGAGGGGGTCGTTACTTGGATGGTGGATTTGTGCTTTCTGCTAGTAAGATGTATGATGATTTGTCTCCAATACTAGACACTAATTCTTAATATGCTTTTGTTCTTTTGTTTTCATGTGAAATGATCTCGTCCTTCCATTTGTATGGAGATTTCTAAAGTGTGTATCAAGCATTCTCTATTTTTTAGAAAGTTAAATGAAACATTTAATTATTACTTTGGCCTTATAATTGAGTGAATTTGAAGAAAGTCACCATGTTTGGTGCTCATATATCAATTTGATTTCTTGTTTAATCTTGATTCTCATCTTGATCTATATTATGATTTCTATATATAATGAATGTGCCTTAGGCTAGTTTAGATCTTCTATAATAACTGGAGGAACATTGAGATTTAGAGGATGACATATTGAATGAAACTTGAAGGGACTATTATAGTTTGTATTGCTTGTGATGAAAGCTTTTTAATAGCTTTCTTAATTATAGGTTGTATTGATTATGATGAAACCTTGTAGATTTCAATGTCAATTTCACCACAAAGAACAACTTCATCACCAAATTTGTTCCCATTGTTTGACTCAAATCAGCTCATGACCTCACATTCATTTCATCCAACTCAACAATTTCAAGCTCTTTATCCATAATCTTGACCTAGTTTGTAAATTTTGAAAGCTCGTAAATTTGAAGTCCAATCCCATGATGTCATAATCTTGAAAGCTTGTAAATTTTGTATTTTGTGAACTTATATAGTTATAAATTATATTTAGTATACTTTTATTGTGATAACTTTTTTTATTTTGTAATGTTCAAATGAATTACAAAATTTCAAATATGAAAGGAATTCATGGTATTTGATGCATTATCAAGTATTTTATGTACGTATTTAGCTAAAAATAAGCACTTATAATATAAATGGATTACGAGATTTAGATGTATAAGTTTGTTGTAGCATAAAATTAAAGTTATATATATAATAGCATTAAGAAGATAAAGTTATCATATAGCAAAGATAGCATGAAGAAAAGGTTATTACAAGGTAAAGATAGCATTAAAAATAAGTTATTATACATTAAAGATAGCCTTAATAACTAAAGCTATGAAATATATATTCTATATTTTCTTATTCTATTATAGAGTCTGATATAGTCATACAAAAATGTTATAAAAAGCCTAGACTTTTAATAACATGGGTTGTCAAGTAGTTATAAAAGGTTTATTATAGCTATTTTCGTTAACTATCATATTCGTTATTGGAACATGTGCACTCTCGTAGTCTTAATTAAAAATTTTAAAATATAGAGAATTTTTAGCATTTTTTATCATTTATTTATATAGAAACTCATAGATTAGGTTAATATTACATTTTTAACAAATCACATAAATTAATGTCGACTTCCTAATATTTTCAAAACCAAATTACGCCTCTAACCTATTTTTTATTAGATAAATCTTTTAACTTTGGATATTTATGCATTGTTTGTAGTTTTTTTCCCAAAGATTTTGTTTGTGTAGTTATAGTTATAGTTTTTTTTTTTTTCAAAGATTTTATTTGTTTTATATGTTAAAATTATGTAAACATTTTTTTATTCAAATGAATAAAACCATCCCATTATTATTATTTTTTCAATAATTTCATGTAATGTTTAAAATGGTAAAATAGACATTTCAATTAAATTTTATAAATACAAAATTAAAAAAAAAGTTTTCTTTAAAAAATCTTAATAGTTTAATATTTTTAATATTTATGCTAATATTAATTGTATAGTAAAAACCTAATAATTATTGTTTTCTATTGTTTTTATTTAAATCAAATGAATATCAAGAAAGAAAGAAAGAAAAAAAAAAAGAGAATTTGTTTTCAATTTTTAATTTTTTATGATACATTCCATTAAAACATTCTTTCATTATTTAATACCTCTATCTTAAGTAAACAAAACATATAAAATGAATAAAATTATAAAGTCATTTGATTTTAATAATTTAAGAAAGGTATAGAGAGAGTTTTATCCTACTATAAGTATATTATATATATATATTAGCCAATGAAAATAAATAAAAATATAGAGATAATCAATATAATATAATTTTTTTGACAAAAGAATCAATATAATATAATTAATCATACTAAAGAACTTAAAAATAAAATTTTAAATTAAGAAGATTATATCCTAACTCTCTCTATATCTTTGTATTTAATTTTCTCAAATATTCTCTATATCTCTCCCATATCACAGTTTTCTCTCAACGAACATTTTTTTTTATTATGCTTTCAATGATAATCTAGAAAAAAAAAAAAAACTCTAATTAATTTAAACAACCAAATAACTACTTTCATTTTTTTAATGAGAATATTTTATTTTCCTAAATATGTTGCTTCTATTGGAATGAGAAGACAAGAACAGAAAAAACCTACCAAAGAAAACAACCCTACCAAAAAAACTTACACATATGAGAGAATAGTAGATATAATAATTAAATAAACAATAAAATTTTGGAAAATGAAAAAGATGAATGAACGTGATGTTAAAACTAAGAAAATTCTCTATTTTCTAATTCCTCTATTCTCTTTCTTTCCACATTTTCTGAAAATTTTCCTCTATTTATCACTCTTTCCTCTTATCTCTATTCTCCCCTACTTGAATTCAATACTGAAAACACAAGAAAAATTCCTTGATTTGACATAAAAATAAATAAATAATAATAATAATCATGTAATGAAAATATATAACCAAAATAAACACTTACGAGAATCACTCTTCTCTCTTCTCTCTTCTCTCTTCTCTATTGTCTCTACTCTCTTTATTCTCTCTTCCATGGTTGAATTTAATATTGAAAAACTAGAAGAGTTCCTCTATTTGGCCAAAGAAAAAAAATCAAGTATTTAAAATATATAACCAAAATGAATAGTTACATTGTTCCATTGACAATGTTTGTTTTTCTTGAAGATGTTATCAGTGGCCTAATAAAAGTGGTAGTGATTGACAAGAATGAAAAAAGAAACAAGAAACACATATGGTGTTACTTTTGTTATGAAGAGACGGATTATATATCTAAATATGAGGGGTAAAATGGAAACATAAAGATTCTTCCATACTTTGCCTCTTTTAGATATAGTATAAATTATAGATTAGATAAATATTTGATTAAAAAAATATTAAACAAATTAAACATTCACCAAAAGAATAGAATAAATTAATAAAGTGAGATTATGAAAAAGGAGGAGAAAGACTCGTTGGTTGGAAAAATCAAATTAAGAATGTAAATAAAATTTTAAAAAGGCTACACTATTTTATACTGATTTTTTTCTAAAATTTTCAACTCCTCTCTTCATATCTCCCTAACCTCTAAAAAAAATCTTTTATAGGAACATCTTCTAACAAATCTATAATGACAAAAAAAAAAAAAAAAAAAACATAAAAAAATGATTGAATTATGAAGTCATCGCTTCCGTCAAAATCAATTTTGCTCTCAAGTTTCAATTACCATTTCAAGCAAATTTTTTCACAAAACTTTACACCAGTCACAAGTTGCTTCAATACTATTTTCTCTAAGTATTTGCAGATATGTTACTCTTCTCTTTATCATTTTTAATTATTTATTTATTAATCTCGCTAGTGTTGTGAAGTGGGGAGAGAAGAAATGACAGTTAGGAAGGAGCATGTGACTCATAAGATAGTAAACATTGTATCTAACCTATTTCTCTGTCTTGAATTCGAATTTAAATCTAGTCCCAATTCTTCTACTGTTTTTTTCCTTTTCTAATGAAATAATATTTTCACGACAAATTTTTCATTTCAAAAAACTTCTCAAAGCACATTACTGATGTAGTCATAAAGATAGATAACAATACATTTCCATAAACTAAAATGAGTTTATGAATTTCTGAAGGCCTCATTGTGACTGGGTTTCAATGGTTTCCTTCCATGAAGAATTTCTTTTTTAATCCTCGCTATTTTTGGAAAGGTTTTGTTGGAAACTAATGGAAGCACTACCCTTCGTCAGACAAGATTTGACCGAACGAACAGTTAGAAACAGCGGTTATCAGAAAAATGGGACCTACAAAACGAAAACTTGTTACAGGTTGAGTAGTGGATCTCTTTCTCTTTAATACATTTCGTAGCTCTAGCCAAGTGTGCAAGCAGTTCTACGAAATTTCCACATTGTCTCTAGGATAAAACAATCAAGAATGAACAAAATTGTCTCGATTGAATCTGCACTGTACCCGAGTGGAAAACTCACACCCTTCTTGAACAACTTAACACTAGGGTCATAAGGAGTACATGCTGGTTTACATTCAAAGTAATGACATTTCTTTAGAATCTTTTCTAGATAATGAGATTGATCCAAAGAAATTTCCTTTTAAGACTTAGTCACTTTTATGCCTAAGATTACATTCGCTTCTCATAAGTCTTTCAAATCGAAGTTTTCCCTGAACGTGGATTTTACGTCATTTATGATGAGCAAGTTCAATCCAAAGATCACGCAAAAATCATCTACATACAAGCATAAGATCACGCAAAGATCATTTTCAATCGTATAGTAGATGCATTTGTCACTTTCATTGACTTTGAAACCTTTAATCAGGATTAGGTTGTCAAATTTTTCATGCCATTGCTTAGGAGCTTGTTTCAGACCATAAAGAGATTTATCTAACTTGCAAACCTTATTCTCTTAACCATGGACTATAAAAGCCTTTGGCTTGTTCCATATAAATCTCTTATTCAAGTTCATCATTTAGGAAGCCGGTCTTTACATCCATCGATGTACTACGAGGTCATAAAAGACAGTAAGAGAAAATAAAATACGAATTGAGGTAATTTTAGTGACAAGGGAGAATGTGTCAGAGAAGTCTATGTTTTCACTTTGTCTAAAGCCCTTTGCTACTAACCTAGATTTAAACTTGTCAACTGTTCCATTAGGTCTAAGCTTCTTCCTTAGGATCCATTTGCGACCTATTACTTTGTAGCCTGGAGGTAGCTTTAGTAAAAGACAAGTCCTATTCGACTCAAGAGAGTCCATCTCATCACTTATAGCTTCTTGTCATAAGTTGACATCTATAGAGGTTAGGGCAGCTTTAGGTCTTTAGAATCTTCTTCTACATTATAGGTCTGAAAGTCATCCCCCAAAATCCTTGACAGTTCTAGTTCTTTTGTTTCTTCTAGGTACCGGGTTGGCTTCCTCTGTAGAGGTGAGATTTCTAACTAGGGTTAGACTACTGGATCCAGAGCCCCACTATTTCTCGATTTAAAAGGAAATCTATCCTTAAAGAAGTCAACATCATTTGACTCGATGATCACTTGGTTTACTAGGTCATAAAACCTATAGGCTTTACTATTTATGACATAATTTATAAAAACACACTCATAGGCTCTACTACCAAGCTTTTTTCTTTTAGGATATGAAATTCTTACAAAGGCCAGTCATTCACATGTTCTAAAGTATGATAATTTTGGTTTCTTATTCTTGAGGATTCATAAGGTGAAGTTGTATTTTTAGATTTTGGTATTCTATTTAGGACATAACACAGGGTAAGGATGATTTCACCCCACCAATAAGATGTGACTTTTGAACTTAGTAAAATAGCAACTACTAACTCAACTAAAGTTTTATTTTTTCTTTTAGCTTTTCTGTTCATTTCATGAGAGTAGGATGCAGTCTTTTCATGTATTATTCCATGAGTTAAAGAATTCATTAAAGCTGTCTAAGTCGTATTCAATTCCCCTATCATTACGAAGTCTTTTAACCTTTATGTTAAACTGTTTTTCTACTTCAGTTACAAACAATTTGAAAGCATCAAACACATCACTTTTATTTTTCAGCAAATATACAAAAGTGAAATTAGAGCAATCATCAATAAAAGTAATAAAATATCTTTAATGTTCTTAGTCAAGATGCTATCAAATTCACATAAGTCAAAATGAATTAAATCTAGAGGCTCAGATTCCCTAAGTACAGATTTATGCGGAGTCTTAGTTATTTTAGCTTGACTATAATACTCGTATTTATCAAATTCATTCATAGATAATTTAGGTATCATTTCCAGCCTAATCATATTATTAATTAATTTCTTATTAACATGACAAAGTCTAGCATGCCAAACATTCAAAGAAAACAACATATAAACAGAAGATTTCATTTTATTTATGTCTAGATTTAATTTAAACATTCCCTCAGTTGCATAACCCTTTCCTACAAATACATTATTCTTCATAAAGGTATATAAATTTGCTCCTATTGTTTGGGTAAACCCTACCTTGTTAAGGAGATATCCCGAGACTAAGTTCTTTCTTATCTTAGGAGTGTGCAGGACATCTTTCAAGGTGAGAGTCTTCGCGGATGTAAACTTCAACTCCACCTTACTAGTTCCAGCAACTTTCATTGAGTGGTAATCTCCCAACAATATGTTTTTGTCCTTAGTTTCAGTATAAGTTTTAAAGAGACTAAGATTGTGACAGACATGGTGTGTAGCGCCAGTGTCTATCCACCACCCCTCAAAACTACTAATCACATTTACTTCTGCGATCATGGCAACTAATGGTTCTTCTGTCAGGTTCACCTGACCAGTAAGATGACACCTTTTCCTACAGTTCCTAGCCATGTGTCTAGGTTTATTATAGTTAAAGCAAAGAAACCATATCATTACTCTCGATGAGGGTTTTTGCTTCTTCTGATTGTTCTGGTTTCTAAAACTACGGTTCTGACCTTTCTTCTTATTTCCCTTGGACTTTTAGTCAGGCCTTGTCACGACAGAGGCGGATTTCCCAGGAACAATGTTCACCTCCTCCTCTGGTCCTACTTCTAGGCTTCTTCCTTAATCCCCAGTCGGGTGATTAAACTCTCCAAGGAAAACTCCTTGGTCTTATGCTTCAAGGTTTTCTTGAAATCCTTCCACAAAGGAGGCAACTTATCAATAATAACGAGAACTTGGAACTTCTCTTTAGAGCCCTACCTGCATTTATTATTTAATGGGCTATCTTCTGCATCTCATGGGACTGGCCTCAACAGATTTGTCATCCATCATCTGGAATTTAAGGTAACGGCTGATGACATACTCTTTCGACCCGACCTCCTCGATATCATACTTCTTTTGCAGGGCATCCCAAACTGATAGAGTAAACATGCATAAAACAGAAGCTAACAGAATCATTAAGCACTCTAATTATACTTGATTTGAGTTACAAGCATGCTAAAACACAAGTTTATACAAAGAGGGTTTTAGAATTTACAACCTTTGTAGAATTCCTCTAAATCCTTGCTAATCTCCACGAATTTGACCTTCAAATCTTCAGTAGACCACCAAGAGAATATTCTCCACTATTCTCAGCCTTGAATTTGAGTGGTGGAACTTTGAATTGGAAGAGAATTGGAGATAGATTGGAGAGGGTTTTAGAGCAACTTAAGAAATTCGCAAATTTTTCTAAAAAATCCGAATGACTGCCTCTAAGATCAGAATATTGAAGTATTTAATCAATACAAACATGCAAGCGCTTTAGTCTTTTAGCAACTTGACACTTCAAATTGCATTATAGAAGTGGGCTAGGGCATGAATCGTGGAAAAATCCACTCAACATACAAGAGTTGGATAATTCTAGCCAAAATTCCAATTTCAAATTGATTAATTACATTTTATTTAAAATTAAACTATAATTTAGATTCAATTTCAAAAAATTGAATTTCCTATTTAAATTTGAAATTAATTTTAATTTAAATAATTAAACATATTTAATTAATTAAATAATTTAATATCAAATATTAAATTAATAAAATATCTAATTCAAACATGAATCCTATACATATAATCAATATTGAAATCATTATTTAAATATATTTAACTCTCCAAACATGTTTAATTTCAATAAATTTAAATATTAATTATATCAAATGTAATTACCCAAACCTAAAATTGAATTTGAAAATTTCAAATCCAAACCGTAAAATTAAATTTGAACATTACAAATGCACTCAATATTTTAATCCAAGGTTTAATCTTTTACAAGGTAGTAGAGGGACTTATGAACCTACAGATCATGAGCTACAACGATTTTAGATTAATCGGTTCAACTCTTTATTCCAAATTAATCAATATTCGTTAACTACCGAGACATACCACTATAGCTCGATAGTTGCGCTATCCTCACTGTAGATATATTTCTATCCACTTGATTTAATCACGATCAGTAAGTCGATCCTTCACTGGTCGTTTGTATTTATTGTTAGGTCAAAATTACCGTTTTACCTCTATAAATACTTAAGGGATGAAAACCCTAAGGCATAGCGGAAGCCAAAACACAGAACCCAAACATATTTAAAATTGGCATTTAAAACAGAATAGTTTTGCATTGGAATAAAATAGAAAAATAGATTAAGCAGGCAATTCAAAAACATAATTATACTGGAAAGAAATCTTACCTTGCAAACCTTTTGGCTATAGAATTTCTTTATTGGGAATTGGGATTGGGTACCACCACTTGAAGTCCTCCATATTCTTGCAGGAAAATTGAGGAGAAGAAAATTGTGGGATTTTCCTTTTCCTTTTTGTTTTGGAATTGGGAGAAAGAGGGAAGACAAAAAAAAAAAAAAAAAAAAACCTGAGAATTTTGATTATCGATCAATTGATCTTTTCTACCTTTTTTTCCCCTTTTGTTTTGATATAGAGAGATTGGGAGAGAGAGAAAAGTTAGGAGACGTAGGCATCCCACATCTCTAGTAACTCCCCTAGGGAGTTACATTTTATTTAACTAAGATTAAATAAAATTATCAATTTAATTAAATAAAATTATTTATTTAATTTAATTAAATAAATAAAAATAATAACCATTTAAATCATATTTAAATAGTTCCCTCTCACATAACCTATAGTTTTAATGCACATCTAATGTGCATTAATTTTAACCTATATTCTTGATTTAATCAATTTAATTAAATTCAAAATTCAATTAAATAAAATAATTAATTAATTCTCCAATTAATTAATTATCTAATTAAATATAATATATTTAATTTAAATTTCTCATTTGAATCATATTCAAATATATTTATCTCATTTAATCTATCGTTTTAATATCATCCAATGCACATTATTTTTAACCTATAGTTTTCAATATGAATCTTATTCATATTAAATTAATATTTGAACACCTTTCAAATATTTAGTTTTCTCATTTATTAATTTTGAGTCATATCAAATAACAGCAAGTTAGTCCTTCACGAGTGTTCATAATACCAGTCGGGTTAAATTACCGTTTTACTCCTGGGTTACTTCTACATCCTTAAGATTACCAATGCTCCTCTAATGAACAACCTGTTTATGGTCCAACCATTAAACAGAAACCCTCTCGAGCCAATGAGAGGGTAGAACCTTTTGTTAAAGTCTAGGAGATACCACTTAAGGGAACACTCATCCACTTACTTTGAAGTCGAGAAGGAGTGAAATCCATCTTATATGATTATGTTCCCAGCTACTTACTCGGTCTTATCCTCAAAATGGTAGGCATATTAAATCGACGAATTAGCCACTCTCACCCATACAAATCAAAGAACAACCCTTCGTGAATAGAAGTTCATAATATACTCAGGAGTAAGATTAAGTTGCCTAAGTCATTTTATTGAAATAGAAACTGGTAACTAGTAGGAATACAAGTAATTACAGCTCAAATTAGTAAAACAATGGGAGAAAGTGATAGTAAAATAGGCAATATTATGTTTAAAAAGCGCCAAACTAAAAGGAATTGTGATCGCTAGTGCTCATCGCATAAAAGTAGTTAATTTGCCTATTTTGTGCAGGTACAATGCAATGACGCATATGAAATTGCGATCCAAAGGCAAAATGCGACGACGCGTTTGAATTTGCGATCGTGAGTCATGCGTTCGTGAGAAGTTTCTCAAAAGTGATCGCATAAAGACATCGCATCAAGGCGATAACATAATAAATCATGATGGGACACAAAGCTGATAACGATCGATTTTGAATTCAGTTGACAAGCTGTTAAAAACAATACTATTGCAAGTACATTGAACTTTTGGTGACTTTTAAATGGCGTAACAGAGTAGGGAAATTAATGCTGCCCATCGTTGCAATCATTAGCAAGAAAAGCTGCTTCACCTTGAAATCTATAAATAACCAATGCTGCCAGAGAGAGAAGATACATAGAAATGGAGAGAGAGCAAGGAAACAAGGCGAAACTGAAAGAAATCGTTTTCCGGACAGATCGAGAGACTTCCAAAAAACAATACAAAGGAGAGAAGTCCAACCCTTGCGAGAGCAAGAATCCGCAAACTGGAACAGAGTTGAAGTGATAAAGAGCAGTGTAAAAGACCACGGAAAGTAAGACATTGCTTACGTGGCTTGTTATTTCTCAATTCATTTGTTATTTTGTACTCAACACTTTATTTGCAAAAATGGAAACTACATTTCGATTTATATTCAATCTCTCCACACCAAGCATGAGTAACTAAATTTATGAATGGGTTGAAAAGTACTTAGCTAGCATGACTTAAGCTATGCATTTTATGCGATCATCTTGTCTTATATATGCGTCATTCATCATTTGGAAGTACTTGAGAAAGTAGTCTAAAGATAGAATCTAGGCTTGAGAGAGTCAGATTAGATCGCATAAGCAAGAGTAGAAACTTAGAAATAAGTTCTATTTATTGCTTTCCGTATACATCGCATGCATCCTAGAAATAGGAAATGTGACATTATGCATTGAGAATGTAGTACTAATATTTGTGTATAGCATGATCGCATGACTTCTACACAATCATGAGAAATGTTAGCTAAGCCACTTCTCAACCCCTTCACCGCATACTTGTTATAACTCTACGCTTTCATCACTACCGCAATAGAATAGAGAGTCCGTCGCATATCTATTTAGTAGTCCCTGTGTTCGACCCTGGAATTACCAGGAACCTAAGAAGGCTTATACTTGGGCTTTGTTAGGTAAACTTGTATGATCATCGCATACACACATCATCACATGATAAATCAACGTATCAGAAACCTAATTAGCCAACGAAGTTACATCTAGTGGTTACTATTTCACGGTCTGGTCTTGTTCAGGATACTCCTACTCACGTGTCTCCTACACGAATGCATTGGATCACTGTGTTCGTATCAAATACAAAGTGGGTCGTATCCATAGTGTTACCAGTATAAGGTACCCAACCTTACCCCTATACAATAGACCCTTTAGGCTGTATCTTGAACATTGATCTCTATATGTCTCTACATACAGTTCAAGGCTCATAAGACAACCTAGGATATTAGTTTATTGGATTTTAAGGTTAATAAGAAAAAATTAAATAAAATATCAATAACACTTATTGAGAAAAACATTAATAACTATTTATTAATGACGGTCAATTAATACATTAATCTTGCTCATTAAGTCACCACTAATCCTCTATTGAATAATTGGTTTATAGTCCAACTAATAAACCATCTCCTTCATTAACATGAGAGGGCAGGTCCCTTTGTTCAAGACCAGGAATTAGTACTTAAGTGAACAACCTATTTGCTAACCCTAAAATTTGATAGGAGTGAATTCCTTCTTGTGGGACTATGTCCCTAATTATGTATCCAACTTTATCCCTAAAATGGGAGGCTTATTGAATAGTATTGTTGAACTACTCTCACCTATGCAGATCAAAGGATAACCCCGAATAAGCAGAAGTTCATAGTTAACTCAGGATTAAGATTGAGTTACCCTAGGTCATTGAATTGAAATTGTTAGTTTTATCAGTAAATGGTCAGTATAAAGAAAAGTGACTATTTCGTGGTCCAGTCTTATGCAAACGTCTTTTGTATAATATGCCCCCACTTGCATGTCTCCATATGAACGATTTCGGGATCACATCATTTGTATCAATATATAAAGTAGGCCGCATCCATAGTGTCCCAAGATGAGGTACCAAATCTCATCCATATACTTATAGACCTTTTAGGCTATATACTATAACTTGATCCTCTTTTATGTCTCTACATAAAGTTAAAGTATTCATACTATAGCCATAGGTTTGTTTATTAGATTTTATAAAGAGTGCAATTTAATAAAAAATTTATTGAAAAATATAATATGTTTCATATATTACGAACTACGAGTTTTAGGACATTCCCAACACAAACTTCCTTTACTGTTTTCATTGTGCTGTAATAATCATACAAATCATCAATCAAACCATTCAATATGAAATTTTTACACAAAAAATATTTTTCATCCCAATTAGTAGCTTCTTTTATTTCTTGTTCAGTCGGATCTTCGTTCGGGAAGGTTGGCTTCTCCATGGTACAAACGTCAGCAACCTTCTTGACTATAAGGGAAAACAACATTTTCTGCTTCCACCGTTTAAAGTTCGCTCTTTCAAACCAGAATAAATGGTTGAGGTTGGAGGTCATAATGTCGTTTTAATTTGAAAGGACCATGACAGAATCGGTAGATGAATCGTATTAAAATTGTTGGAAACTATTGGAATCGCTACTCTCTGTTAGACAAGATTTGACAACAACGAACAGTCAGAAAAGACAGTCCTTAGAAAAATAGAACTTGCAAAACAGAAACTTGTTACAGGCTGAGTCACGGATCTCGCTCTCTTTAAGATATTTCGTGACTCTGCCCAAGTGTGCAAGCAGTTCTACGTAATTTCCACGTCGCCCCCAGGATAAAATAACCTAGAATAAACAAAATTGTCTCGATTTAAAAACTCACATCTTTCAGGACTTTAATGCCCGAAAAACAGACACAGAAAGAAATATTGAGAGAATGTGACACTGTAGAATGGAACTTTGTGATAAAAAATGAGATGATCTGAACTGTTGAAAGCTTGTGCCTTTTATAGGCGTTCAGGTGCGCCAAGCGCATGGAAGAGTTGACTGGCGTCACCTGCTCGCGACACGTATTGAGAGCTATTGACAAGATTTTTTAAATTCTTTTAAAAAATTAAAGACTAAAATAATAATTTTTTCTATTGTATCCACATTTGCCTATCTTCTCACTCCCTCTAAAATATAAGTACCCCTTGAGGTCCAAACTCACAACTCAAGGTGGGAGTATAAAAGTGAGGTCTCATTCCCCAATCTAAGCAATGTGGGATTTGTAAAATGCCTATTTTCTTTAAAACTTAAATTTTCACGAACAATTTTCTTTGATATAAGAACTTTTTGTGGCATCACGTCCACGTTGTGGAAATTGAACATTGGTATTGGAGATTATCAATTGAAGAACTGTGTTGAAAATGAGTATTTATAAGTAGATCACACCCATACAAAACAATAAGGAGGCATTTGGTGCGCAGGTTTGGAATCTTAAGCTTAGGAATGTTAAGCCTGAAGTTAAAGTTGGGAGGTTTAGGTAACCTTGGTTTAAGAAAACTATGTTTGGAGTACATGTTTTGGAATTCTGGGTTTAAAAAATCTGTGTTTGGAGTGCAGGCTTAGGAAGTCTAAGAATGAAGTGCAAATTCATAAATCTTGAGTTTGTAAAATATTTTCTTGTGTTTAATCAGTGGTTAGCTTTTACATTAGTTCAAACTTGTCATCTTAATTATTTAATATAGTTAAGTTAAAAATAAACTAAAAGCTTTAGAAGAATATTTTTTTTAAAAAAATTGAAATAGAGAATGACTAAAATTATAATTTTATTTAACTTATTTTTTTAATAATCTGATATTTTTATTTTCCTAGGTCTTGAGATAAAACTTCATAGACTTTTATCATCTGAACTAATTTGAAAATGATCGATTTTTTTTACTGTAACATGCTAACTTCAAATTGAAATAAACTAGTATTTTAGTCATAAATTCAATCATTGAAAAATTATAATTTTTTTTAATCAAAATTGCATTTGAGGAATAAAAAAAATCATAAAGTTTGAGTTTTAATTTGTATTTGGCACTAAGTTGTTACCAACATTTTAATCCTTTATATTTAAAAAATAATTCTAAATTTTCGAGCTAGTTAAATTGACTAATGAAAAAAAATGAAAATATTAAATTAAATTAGGACTTTCTATACATATAGCTTAAACAAATGTACCTAATTATATAACGGTAATCTAATGAGCTATTAATTTATACAAAAATATGACCCAATTTACTTTTTTTTGCTCTATCAACATGTATGAAAAATTTCTTGTGGTTAGAACTTTCCAAAATAGATTTTTTTAGAACCTATACAAGTAAGAAAAATATCTACAAAAATTAAAAAATTGTCGCCCTCATAAATGAAAGCAAGAATCAACAAGATTTGAAGGAGGAAATGAGGTACATTTGATATATATAACACATATATATTTTAATTTTCTATAAATAAATTAGTATATATTTGATAAGTGCATGAACAGTACAATTTGTATAATATATTGTCTTATACATCGAACAATATATCCGATGTATATTTATATTTTTAAGTATATTTGTAAACATGCCAAAAAATAAACCATGGTACATGTGATATATATTTACATTTTCCATTATATTATTAGTATATTCAACATATACTTGAGATTTCGTAGATAGGTTATCAATTTTCAACTAGAAAAAATAGAAAATAAATGAAATCTCGTAAAATGAAGGAAACATTAATTTTGAACAAAAAAGGGAAGAGAGAATTAAAAAAGATAATATAATAATAATAATTAAAAAACTCCAAAAGAAAAAATAATTAGAAGAAAGAGAGTGTATTCTAAAAAATATTATTGTAATTAAATTAAAGGGCATCTTTGGAATGACATAGAAAAAAATATTCGTCGTTGGAAGTTGTCGGAAGTGGTAGCCGGAGGTGGTTGCTGGAGTTGGTGGTTGAAGGTTGGCCAATAACGGTCGTCAAAAGTGGTGGTCGGAGTTGGTCAGTGGCAGACATCAGAAGTGGTCTTCAAGAGTTGGTCGCCAAACTTCCTAGATTACATTAAGAAAATAAAGAAAAAAAAAGAAAAAAAAAGAAAAAAAAAAGTTAACCCATGGATTTAAATAGTGTTTATTATTCAAATCCATGAGAAACAGGTGCTTCCTAGATCCTTGTCCCAAACAAGGATTGAGTTTGAGATGCCTAACTCATCAAATCCCAATCCTTGAAACAAACACCTCCTAGAAGATTTGTGTTGGTTTTATTTGCTTTTGAAATGGAAAGTCATTTTTTTTCTACCCACCTATTTGTTTTTATATGATTTTCCCCTACGTAATTTTCATTTTTCCCAAATGAGTTTAAACAATTATGAAGGCAAAATATGTTGGGTTTTACGTCCTAAAACTTGTGGTTTATAAACAATAGAACTTATTCTGAAAATTCAATAAAGTTGTTATTGAATATATTGTTTTTTAGAAATCCAAAAAACTAAAGTCCCTTGATTATTACATAAGTACTTAAACTTTATGTGGAGACATACAAGTGGACTAGGTTCAAGTAAATAGTCAAAATGATCTATAGTATATGAATAAGGTTGGGTGCCTTATTCTGGTAACACTATGGGATGCAGCCTACTCTATAGTTGTTAGAAAAAGTTGTAAAGTGCTCTATACGAAGTGATCCTAATTCGTGCATGTTGGGACATGAGGAGTGAAGGTGTCCTATGCAAATGAGTTTTATGCAAGATTAGACCATGAAACCAGTCACTCTTACTTTATTATGCTATTTACTGTTTAAGACTGACTATTTCAAAGCGATGACCTAGGTAACTTGCCCTTAATCATGAGCTAACTATGAACTCTTGTTTATTCAAGATTATCCTTTGATCTGCAAACGGTGAGAGTAGACCAACTGTCTCTACTCAATAAGCTTACCATTTTGGGATTAGACCGGATGAATAGCTGAGAACATAGGGTGCAAGACGGGATTCACTCCTACCCGATTAGGGTTAGTAGAGAGATTGTTCCCTTTAAGTGCTGATTATGGGTCTTGAATAAGAGGACTCACCTTCTCATTGGCCTGAGAGGGATTCGATTTGTTGATTGGATCACAAATCAATTGTTCATTAGGGGATCAATAGGACTTAAGGAATAAAAGGTAATTTCGGGGGTAAAACAAAGAATCGACCCAGCCGTTATTACGAGCAACCTGTGAAAGGTAAACTTACTAATTATGGTTATATCGAGTGGACATAATATATCTACAGTGAGGGAAGTTCAGCTGTGGGCTTTAGTGGAATCACCCATTAGTTAACGAATGAGGGTTAGATCGGTCTAATGAGTTTAACTGATTAATCTCGGGTCGTTGGAGCCCATGATCTGTAGCTCCGCGAGGTCCCTCTACTAGTTCGTAAATGGATTAACTCTAGAATAACGTGATAAGTTAGTTTGAAGTGTTTAAATTAGAAATAAATGAAATTGGAGAAATACTATTTAAATATGATTTAAATACTTGAAAATGGAATTATGTTAAAAATTAATTTAATATTTCATATTAAATTAATTGGAATTGTTTAAATTGTTTAAATAATTATTTATTAATTTTATTAAGAAAATTAATTTATGAAATTAATTTTGTAAAATTAATAATATGTTTTTTCAATTTTATTAAATGAAATTGATTTATGAAATCAATTTATTAAAATTGAAAAGGTGGAAAAATCATAAAGTTGGAAAATGGATTTTTCCATTGCCTTCATGTACTAGCTCACAAACAACCTACTTTAAGTCTTCATGAACTCCAAGCATCAGCTGCATCTCATGCACCAAATCTCTATGCATGAATGTCTGCAATATATTAAAGAGATTGGAGTGTTTTGAAAAAAGGGTAACCGAACAAATTTTTGAGAAAAATTCAAGAGAAGAAGGTTGTTTTTCTATTGGGTTGCTACTATGAGTTTCTCCAAATTCCCTTAATTCCAGCTTATTTTGAGTCCCGCCACTCAATCTTGAGCACCACAAGGATAGTAGGAAAGATCTTAGGGTAGTCTACAACAAGATTGAGAGGAGATCTGCAGCTGAATTCGAGCTTAAAAGAAGTTATTCAAAGGTATGTCATGAAACCCATTTATTTCTCTTGAAGCATGTTTTCTTTTCTGCAAAAATTAATGAATTAAAGTGCTTATGGATCCTGGTTTCTTCCGTTGTGCATTGGTACCTTCCAACAAAATAGACATTATTAAAAAATATAAGAACAAAAGGGAAATGTAAACATTCTCTCATCATTGCCCTTTTTAATATAATACAGATATAGATGAACTTAAAAAATTTATAATAGACCTCTAAACTTCCAATTTCATATCTAATACGTTTTTTTATGTCATATATGATTTTTTTTTTTAAAAAAAATAGTTGATCTATTAGATTAAAACCTTAATTTTTGTCTAATGAAATTTAAACTTTCAATGTTGTATTTAGTAGTCAAATTTTAAAACTTATTGAACAACTAATGACCTATTACTCTATTAAACGCAAACTTGAAAGTTCAGATATTTATTAAACATAAAATTGAAAGTCTAAGACTTAATACACATAAATTAAAATTTTAAGTTTATACATTTTAAAGTTTATAGACCAAATAAATATAAGTTTTAAAATTTAAAGACTAAACTTGTAATTTAATCCTAAAAAATAATTTTATTCAGTATATTTCTGCATCATTAAATGTATTGTCATGGGCAATATAATAGTAAGACAGACAAGAAAATAATTTAAGAGATTTGCATGCAAAAAGATTCAAACTTTTAAGCCAAATGAGAAAGGATTGGAGCTTTGATCTATGTGTCAGATGACCACTTTGATAATTAAAATAACTTTATGTTTTATATTAATATAAAATGAAGTTGAGGGGGGATCGAGTCCGTTGAGCCTATGATAAATTTGTCCCTAGCTAAAATACTTTCACCTTTAAAATCAAATTAATGGAATCATTTGTTTCTCGTTCTAATTTTTTGCCCAAAATCACAATCACTTAAACCTTGATAGCAATAGCAACGATGTACCTTTTAACTAATAGTGCCTCATTATTTCATGTCAATAGTTCTCGAACAACTATTGCTATTAATATCTCCACTTACAATATTTTCTCCAACTCCACTATAATCTGAAGAAGCTTGACAAGCACTCTTCTAACGTGTGATTATCATGCTAAAACTGAGTTCCAAAACCAATAGTTTAGGCAAGATATCCATTCAACCAACAAATTCTATGATCTAAAGTTTTAAGTAGTAACGGGAATGTTCATACCAATTCTAAAGGTTCGCAAATACATATACCCTATCTAAAACACCTATGTTCTTAATCTCAAAACATTAATTATTTTACCTTCTCAAAACCACAAAATATTTCTCAAATACTTTCATTTTTCCTCACCTTTATATTTTCCAAGACCAATAAATTCAAGATGCTCTTTTTCACTTTCCTAGTGATATCTATATTAAAGCATGCGACTATTCAAATCCTTTTCACAGTCTACAATCCAACAACCTAAGCAAGCTATATTTTTTTTTTTTAACAATGCCTATTGTAGTCCAAAGTTTCAAATGGTAATGAGAGATTCCTCCTTTATACTAAAACCAATGCCTTGTATCCACCCATATCATATCTTAAAATCTAAACCATACTTAGCTATTTGGGAGTCTTGAACACATTAATTTCCATTTACATCTCCAAATTAATAAGATATTTCCTTAAATACTTTTATTTTTCTTCACATTTATCCTTGCTTAACCCAACAACTTGAAAGTGTACTTTTCACTTCCCGAGTGAAACATAATCCCTAAACCAAGACATATGACCCTTTATAACCTTTTCCAGAAATCTAAAATTCCATTCCAAACTTGAAACTTTAGTAGGGTATCCAAACTTGGAACTTTAGTAGGGTATCATCACAAGATAACATTGTTTTTAAACTTCAAAACGTTTATCCTTTCTCTTGGTATGGTTAATTAAACTTGAACCTTTTCATTGCAACAAATACATTCAAACCCAAACATTTTTTCAATCTGACAACTTGTTTTCTCCCATTTAAAGGCAACTATAATTTCAACCATCTTGGCCTTCCTTGACCAATTCATCTTACCTAGATCTTGTAAAGAGTTACTCATACTATCGCTTTATGCTCCAACTAGTAATTCTTCTTCCTTTTAGGCACGTTACATGAAGAACCAAAACACCATACCTTACTCGGTCCACCAACTTCGTTACCATGAAAGTGATCATGATCTATTAATCCTTTCAAAATTTTTCTTGGAACATTTTGACTTTAATATCTAGTAATCCTTAATAGAATTAAAGTCTCTTCTTCACCTCTTTCCTATTTTATAAAGAAACTTTAATCTTGTACTTAAGAACGTGTGTCTTGTGATAAAGTTTCTTGTAGTACCATTAGTTTTATTCTCTTACTGCAAATCTCAATATTGTTCTATAGTGAATTTCCAATTCACCTACCTTATTTTATGGCTTAACCAAATACATCTTTTTCTTTCTTTCCTGTCACAAGTCCATAATACTTCATAGTTCTATCAAGTTTCAATATCCCTGAAAAGAAATATATATCCATTTCTAATAGTCCTTCCATGAATTAAACTAACGTCAAATGACCTTATTATGATCCTTCTTTCTTTCTATAACACCAAAACAAAATACTATCTCATATTAACTTCTTTCAGGTCACTAAATTAGCAATGACAATCAGTCAGTACATAAAGCTTAGTCATGAAGGCTTTTAAACACATTTTTCATAAAACATTTAATGAAAGAACATATCTAACGAGGACGAAGGATCCGTGAATAGCCATAAGGGACATAAAACCAAGACTTACATCGTAAGTCAGTCTATAGAACCTAAAACTTAGGCTCTGATACCAACTGCAATGACTCGACCTTTCGAGTACTCTGACAAGGGCCGTTATGACATAATTTACATTTACATTCAGTACATTTTGATCGTTAAAGTAAAACTGAATTAAAACAATAGAGACAACTTTCAAAACTTATAAATTTACTTAACAAATAAATAAAACCTTTATTTCAGGGTCCCCTAAAAATAATATTTATAAAGAAAATATTTAAAACATTAAAATTTGTTGTCTCACATTAAATTCTAGTTTCAAAACATTCAAATCACAAAAACATAGACTGAGCGGAAGCAATTTCTCTTGTCCCCATATGGCTCTCTGTCATGGGTCCCATCTATCACTCGCCAACCTGTTTCTGTCATTACCTGAAAAACATAAAGGAAGAAAGGATGAGTATAACAATATCCAGTAAGTGACCCACTATTGAGCCCTCTAGGTTACCTTTTAGCTAGTTTATCTAGGCACCGGTGTACACCTATCATATCAATCGTAGTGATCTCGAAGGAAACGCATCGGTCATAGTGTGTAATTTGAAAGTACATGAATCAGTCATAGGCATGAATATGAAGGAACATGAATCAGTCATAGTGTGTACACCTGCCCAAATAAGAAAAACTAACAAGAACCCTATAACTTAGCATGCATTAGTTTTCATATAACTTCTGTGTTCTATTTTACAGTCGTTTATCTTAGGGGTAAAATTTTATATATATCCTCAGTCAACGTTACAATCATCGAAGACAAAATAGTCCAATCCAGTCAGTCAATGCCATTAAGTCATGTAGTTCAATCAATCATAAATTATCAGTCCCAGTAGTCTAGAATAATCATTCAAATCCGTCTTAGCAGTCTCAAGAAATAGTCTATGTAATCTTAAGTAACCAGTCCATATATTCTTAACTAAACAGTTCAAGTAATCTTAAATAAGCAGTCCAATTGGTAGGGACGACTGGTTCGAAGGCAAACCAATAGAAGGACACTTACCTCTAGTTTTAGTCAATATGAGCTCAAACAACCTTAACTTTTATTTGCCTAAAAGGTCACAAATCAAGTTCTAAGTGATAAACCAAAAATTAGGATTCCCAAAATAAGGCCAAAATTTCCAATCACCCAATTTACATCATCCATTAAGGCCAAATATTTATAGTTCCAATGTCCAATTACTTACCCAAATTGTCTCGAAATTGATCTCAAATTTAGTAAACAACACCTCAAAATCCTTCGATTCTTGAATCAAACCCTATACCAAAAATCAAAACTAATTCCATCATTTAGGACATAATTCTAATCAAAACATAACTCGAATGTCTCCAAATAACTTACCCAACATGTGGTTTGATCCCAAAACCACTTCAAAGCTTCAAAATCAACACAATCCAACAACTATATCACCAAAATCAACTTTGAACTTTAATGGACAACAACTTTAGACCTTTAACCCAACATCCAAAAATTACACTTAAAACAAAAGTCAAGCCAACACTTAGTGGGTATCCAAAAATTCTCAACAAAAACCCTGAACCTTACAAAAAAAAAATGATGTCTAACAATTTTAATCTTATCGAAAAGCACCTTTGAGTGTCTATAAAATCCAATTTCAAAATCAAAATAATTTAGAATGGAATTTTAATCTTATCGAAAAGCACTTTTGGCATTTTTATATTATTTTAAACAAATAATTTGAAGATAATTTAAAAGCAATCACACCCTCATTTCATTTAAATCAGCCAATCAGAATAAGAAGAGATGGCCAAGGACAAGTAATGGAATTTGAAAATGATCTCACCCTAATTAAAGTTGTTTAAAATTTAGAATGTATCCAATAAACTATTCATCTTTTTTTTTTTTTTTTTGTTATGATTAGATTTCTAATAATTTTTCAAAAAATCCAAATTCTTTAAAGTCTAAATAACTTTAAAATTTGTTTAATGGATTTAAAGAGACATATTACTATAGATTAAATTAAAACTATGAGTTTGGTTTCAATTCTATTCTTAAAATTTTTTTAAAAAAATAATTCAACGTTTAAAGTTTGAATATTGTTTTGAGAAAACGTTAATAGATTTTGTCAATAAATTTAAAGTTGAAAAAGTTTGTATCTACTTAGTGAACAAAATCTAAAAATTAAAAGATATAATTACACACAGTGCATATTTTAACTCCACAGTTCCAGTTTTATGTTTTTTTTATTCGTTTATGGTGTTAAACTATCATCCCTAACCCAAAATTTACTTTCCTATACATTCATATTTGTTCACTTAAACACATAAATGCTTTACAAATCTTATGCTTCATGAATTTAACCACGAAAACCTTCAAAGTGTATTTTGGAAAAAACTTCCAACTTCAAAGTTAATTACTATGATACTTTTCAAAGTTTGAAAGCATGATTGAAAATCATCAACCTCATAATTCAAGCATATGTTAATTTAACTTATTACTAAATACAAATTTGAAAATTCAATGATCAGACACAAAATTGAAAGTTTAGATATCTATCAAACACGTTTTAAATCTATTATGCATAACATTAATAGAAGAATAATCTTTTAAACACTTTCAAAGTTTAAGAGACCCATTAGATACAAACACAACTAAACTTTTAATAGTTCTTTTATACATTTAACTCCACTCTTCCATGTTCGGAGAGGTTGATGCCCTCAAATAATTTATCCAGAGAGAATATATACAATATATATATAGAAAGAGAGGGTTTGTATATTCTTACCACTGGAGTAAGTAAGGTGGCGATAATGCTGAGTAAGAAGTTCTCACCAGGTTTGTGGACCAATAATTCAAAGAATCAACTATTATACAAAAGACCAATATTGACACCCCATACTTGGTCAGAAGGAGTCAACCAATGTGGATTTCTTACAACCAACGTGCATGGGTTTTCCGGTCTTACAACCTCTCACTTCCATTAGTAATATTATCTGTCATATTTAAGGACATGTTGGGAAGTAAATTTTGTAAAGGTCAAAAATCATGTTTGTCATGTTAAAAAATACCTCGAAACGTGATTTTAATAATACAAAATTAAATATGAAAATTGTATTTAAACGTGTAAAATCAAACCATAAATCATAGTGATTTTGAATTTGAGAAAAGTGATTTTAACTATTTTAAAATCACTCCCGAACATGTACTTGAAAAAGCTTATTAAATAAATAAATAAATAAGATAGTTTAATTTAATTTCACCATTAGCTTCAGCACATTCCATGGCTATGTCCATGGCTGATTTGAGAGATCCAACGACTGCAATCCGTTTGCCCTTAATAATTGGTTGACTGAGTTAACTCCCATGTTATTTTTGGTGATAGTCACGTAATCCATTGAATGAAGCACTTTCCCATGAAACATTTCTGGGCCTTCATTTGGTGGGAACTCTGGTATGTATGGCATCCCACTGTATTTCCCCATGCACAATATCACAAACCTAGCTCGATGAACCTGCAATACTTGTCACATTATTTTTTATCTTTTATAAATGTTTTGATACTATTCTTAGTCGGGCGAAATTTGGAATCTGAATTATGGAGTGACAACAATTTAAAATGCAAAACAAGACTTTATACGATTCTTTTTACTTCAATGGTAGTTTTGAAACATTTATGGAAACATAAAAATATATATTGTCACAACTACACCTGTTCCAATTCTTATCCAAAATTCTAACGTTCTTTTTAAAATTTTTTAAGAATAATTTTGAAACATTTACGAAAGATGAAAAAAATAATATATTGTAATTTTTGAGAGAATAATGATATTTTTATAATAAATACAAAAGTTTGAGATTAGTTTATGTTATTTAGTTATAGAGAAATTTATTTTAATGTATTTTTCATAAATATTAGCAAGATTGAAATTGTCTCACTCTCAATTTTATTTTCTCAAAAATATATATTTTTTTTTTTTTAGTTTTTTTCGTGTGTGATTGGATTAAGATACACAAAAGTGAGTAAAATCTTGCAAAAGATTTCAACACTGAGGCCCAAAGCTACCAGATAAGATTAGCTGAAGTTGGTGAAAAATATGATTGTAGTTGAGCCACGAGTATTAGAGGATCGAGTAACACGTGTACGACAAGATTTCACCTACCAACTAAATTGATTATTGGACTCCAGAAGACAAACTCGATCAGGTAAATCACTTTCTCTCTTTCTACTCGATGTTCTCTCTTTTCTCTTTACTCAGAATATGTTGCCATTCGATTTTTATGATATTTGTGTAGATTTTTGCAGAGAAATAGATGAAGATTTACAAGGAGATAAGGAGAAGAAGAATAAGAAGGCACAGTTACGTTGTTCGGCCAAGATGCCTATCGGGAAGATTTCTTTTCTTTTACTTCTTTACAAGATTGCTTTACAGTAGTTTAGTGTTTACAAGAGAAAAACTGATGAATGCATGTTGTAGATCTGATCAGTAGGTATTTATATTACATACCTCTTGTCAGTTACCTGATGTAAAATTTGTTATGTAAAACTAAACTAGCTAAAATATGTATTTGAGTCAACATTTTTACAAATTCTCCACCTTGACTCTAATACGTGCAATCTTCTAATCTTGTAGAGTCTAACCAATTTGTTTATCCTGTATCTAGAAGATCGAAACCAACTAGCTCTAGGAATTTAATTAATTTGAGTTTTGGTACTGGTTTCGTCAATATATCTGCCGCATTCTCTGATGTATGAATTTTTAAAATTTCTATTTCACCTATCTCTACTTTGTTTATGAAATGATACTTTATATCAATATGTTTTGTTCTTGTGTGGTATTTTGGATTTTTACATAAATGTATAGCACTTTGATTGTCACAATAGAGTTTTACTACTGTTTGATTTAATCCAAAGTCTTTCAATAATGCCTCTTTAATAGCTTTTGTTAATGTTATGTATTAGCCTTTGTTATAAATAGGCCACTATAGGTTGTGATGTAGCTCTCCATTTGATTAGATTAGGACCATAAAGGAATAGAGAGCCTGTTAAAGACTTCCTTTTGTCCAAATCACTGGCATAGTCAACATCCACATATCCATAAAACTCTAGGTTTGGTTCTGCTGATTTTTGATAGACTAGTCTTGAATTTGTGGACCAAATTATGTACCTTAGGATCTATTTATTGGCCTCTCGGTGTCTCTTACCTGGGTTAGACATATATCTACTAACAAGGCTAGTTGAGTATGAGAGATCAGGTCTGGTAGAAATCATTAAATACATTAGGTTTCCAACTGCCTGACTATAGGGTATAGTAGACATCTGTTTTAGACGTTATTGGTTAGAATCTTTAGGAGAGTTGGCTGAGGATAACTTCAAATGTCTAGCAATTGGTAAGCTTACAGGTTTAACATCACTCATAATGAATCTCTTTAGGATCTTCTTACAATAGTTAAGGTGATTGATGCTTAGAACAGACTCTTTTACGTCACTTAGGATCTCAATCCCTAAGACTTTACTTGCCTCTCCTAAATCTTTCATGTCAAACTTTCTCTTTAGGAGATCTTTGACACAAGTTAGGTATTACTTGTGAAGGAACTCAATTTTAAAGAGATCTATGAATGGAAGCGGATCGTCCAAATTCCATTTAGATTGAAAATACGAATTTACAGCAAACAAATAGATTATGCATTCTAATTAAAATTACAGCAAGCTTTTTAAACAATAAATATAGTTTAAGAGATTATACCTTTGAAGAACCCTTCTTCTTGTAAATCCCTCGATCTGTCATAAGCCTTAAACACAACAACCTTGAAGACTTTCTTCAAGAATCTTATGAAACATAAAGGAAGATATGACCACTTGGAACCTTCGGTATGCTCGGGGTGAGAAGCCAAGAGTTGTGGGTTCTGACTATTTTGGTTAGGAAGGATTTTTAGTTTGGAGGATAAAGAAGATTGAAGAAACTCTATATCGTATAGAGAAGCTTCTCAATCGTGTAGTGTAAAATGTCTATCATATAGTTTCTGTAAATTTCGTGTAGACTAGTTATGGAAAAATTAAAATTTTATTTTATTTATCCGATTTTCCATAAAAACTACTCAACCACCCACTAAGGTGGTTGGAGAGAAAAAGAGATTATTATTCAAAATAATAAATAATATAAATAAATATGATAACAACCTTATCATATTATATTTATAACCTATAGTTTTAATATTGCATCATATACAATATAAACTAGAGTTTTTTTTCTCTATTTTATGATATTTAATATAAATCATATTTATATAAAATTTAACAACTATGAATCTCATTTATAGAAAATATATTTGAATCACATTCAAATATTTATTCCTCCAATTAAAATATTATGTATCAAATACATCATATCAACTATATCATATATAATTAAATTCTCTCTTATTAATTTGAATAATTCAAATTAACCCAAAAATTGATTCTCAACTAAATTCTTATGAACTACCAAGGGGATCTGATGGCCTTGTAGCTTGAAGCTCCAACGGTACGTGAATAATTAATTAAACTCTTTAATTACATTATCCACCATTCGTTAACTGTCGAGCACTCCACTAAACACCGACAGCTGCACTCTTCGCACTACAGATATATTTCTGTGTCCATTGAATATAACTCAACTATACGATAACCCTTCACAAATTACTCATAAGTACAGTTGGGCCAAATTACCGTTTTGCCCCTGTAGTTACATGTAACTCCTTAAGTACCACTAATCCCTCTAATGAACAATAGATCATAGTTCTCCTATGACAAAACCCCTATCGGGCTATGAGAGAGTATGACGCCACATTGTTCAAGATCCGGAATCAGCCCTTAAGGGAACAATTTATCTACTTACCCCTGCTTCGGGGAAGGAGTGAATTTCATTTTGTGTAGATGAGTTCCAACTCCCCAATCAGACGAATCCCTAAAATGGTAGGCTTGTTGAGTCAGCGATCTAACTACTCTCACCCATACAAATCAAAGGACCACCCTCATAGGCAAGAGTTCACAACTCACTCCGGATTAAGGTTATATTACCTATGGTCATCCTGGTGGAATGAAAATCTCTATTATGAACGACGTTATATAATGAGACTAAGCATTTTTTAGTCCGGTCTTATACAAACTTCTTTATATAGAATATCCCCGCTCGCATGTCTAATACTTAAATGATCAGGATCAGATCATTTGTAGCACTTTACAACATTTGTAACATCTACAAAGTGGGACATACTCTTAGTGTCACCAGGATAAGGTATCCAGCCTTATCCATATACTACAGACCATTTAGGTTATCACTTAAACATGATCCACCTGTATGTCTCCACATACATGTTTAAGTTACAACGATAATCTTGGATGTCAGTTTATTGATTTGTAGTTAATGCAACTAAAATATCACATATTTCATAGACAAAGTGAATAAAATATCAAATATTATTAATTACATGCAAGTTTTTTCATACAAGGTTTACAAACTATAGAACTCTATAAGATTTAGGGCATCAACCCCAACACCTTGAACCTACCTGCCAGTAACAGGTCATCTACATATATGAGTAAGTAAACTTTATCCTTGAAGGAACTTGTAATTACATAAACACATGTCATAAGAACTTCTTTTAAATCCAATGCTAGAGTTATAGTCATTAAACCTCCTATACCAGCACCTAGGTGATTGTTTCAACCCATAGATTGACTTGTTGAGCAGACAATAGAGATTCTCTTTCCCTTTAACTACAAACCCCTTAGGTTGTATCATGTAGATTGTCTCTTCTAGATGTCCATGTAGGAAGGCAGTCTCCCACTTGTTTTAAAGCTAGTGGGTTGTACAAGATAATAAAAATACAAGTACACAAAACAATAAACTAGGGTATAACACACCCAATACTAGATCTCTCATTTGCGCTAATCCAGTCATGTTCTGTTCCATATATCCATACTCTATAGGTGACCATCAAACATTTAGTCGTGAGGGCCTTTGTAAACGGATCAACAATGTTGTGCCACGAAGCTATCTTCGTGACAATCACGTCCCCTCGATTCATAATCTCTCAGATGAGATGATACTTCTACTCTATGTGCTTTCCGCACTTATGACTCCTAGGCTCACGAAAATTAGCCACAACACCACTATTATCACGATAAAGTATGATGGGCTTTGACATGTCTAGAACAGCTTCTAGATCAGTCAGGAATTTCTGGAGCCAAACGGCCTCCTTAGAAACGTCATAAACCGCTACATACTCTGCCTCCATGGTGGATTCCGTGATGTACCCCTACTTGGTGCTTCACCATATTAATGCCCCTTCGTTAAGAGTGAACATTGATCTTAAAGTGGATTTCCAAAAATCCCTATTAGTCTGAAAATCAGAATCAGGTCTAGTACATCACATCGCATACATCAAACTGCCCACGACAGATGCATAAGAGACCCATCTTATATCCTCAATTTCTTGAGGTGTCTTATGACACTATTCCTTAGACAACGTAATTTCGTGCTTGAAAGGCAATAGACCCCTCTTGGAGTTCTACTTCTAATACTTGACAAGTATCTTGTCAATATAAGACGTATGAGATAGTGCTAGCATTTTGTTCTTTCAATCTCGAAAGATCTGAATACCAAAAACAAACTGAACCTCTCACAAATATTTCATTTGGAATTGGGTCGCTCGCTAGTTCTTAATTGTAATCAGTAAACCTACATCATTCCCAATGAGTAGGATATCATCTACATACAACACTAGAAAAACTACTAAACTATTGATGATCTTCTTGTAGACATAAGGCTCATCAACGTTCTGATCAAAGGCATAAGATTTGATTGTAGTATCAAACCTTATATTCTAAGATTAAGATGCCTATTTCAGTCCATAAATGGACCTATTATGCTTGGAAATATTTTGCTCTTGACCTTGGACTATGAACCCCTCGGGTTTCACCATATAAATGGCCTCCTCAAGATTTCCATTCAGAAAAGCAGTCTTGACATCCATTTGCCATATCTCATAGTCATAATATGAGGCAATAGATAGGAGGATTTGGATATAAATGGAAACAGACAAGAAAGTCTCCTCCTAGTCGACTCCCTCTACTTTGGTATAACTCTTTGCCACCAGTCTAGCCTTGAAGGTTTGCACATTCCCATTAGCACCCCGTTTTCTCTTGTTGATCCATTTGCAACCTATAGATTTAACCCCATTAGGTTGACCTAAAGATCCCAAACTGAATTGAAGTACATAGACTGCATTTCGAGATTCATGGCTTTGATCCATTTATCTTTGTAAACATGCTCCATTACCTTCTTGTAAGACAATAGATCCTCAGTGAAACCCATATATCGAATAGGTGGTTTGCAACCCTCTCACTACGTCGAGGTTCCCTCAACACTTGAGGTGGATTTAACCTATTAAATGAACCTACTTCAATAACTCTCGTTGAGATAATAGGGTCTTTAACAATTCTTGTTGAAGATTCAATAGTTTCTTTGGAAAGCTCATTCAACATGATTTTACTTCTGGGTTTGTAGTCCCTTATGTGGTCCTCCTCAAGAAAAGTAGCATTTTTCGATATAAATACTTTGTTTTCTTTAGGATCATATAAATAACCACCCCTCGTTCCCTTGGGGTACCCTACAAATAAGCATAACCTTGAACGTGGTTCCGATTTCTTAGGGTTAGCCTCAAACACGTGTTGGGCGGTCCCAGATTCTGAAATGACGTAAACTAGCTTTACGATCATTCCATAACTCCAAAAGTATCCTGGCAACACTCTTGGAGGGAATGCAATTCATGATATAAGTTGCAGTCTCCACTGTATAACCCCAAAACGAGTCAGGTAAGCAAGCGTAATTCATCATAGACCGAACCATGTACAACAGGGTTTGATTTCTCCTCTCCGATATACCATTTTGCTGAGGTATACCAGGTGTTGAGAATTGGGAAACTATTCCATGTTCTATCAAATAATTCTGGAAAGATGAATCCAAAAACTCTACACCTCGATCAGATCGAAGTGTTTTAATCATTCTATTTAATGCGTTTTCATTTTCAGCCTTGAATTCTTTGAACTTTTCAAAAGACTCGGACTTCTGTTACATTAAATAAACGTACACATTCCTCGAATAATCATTAGTGAATGTGATGAAATATTCATAACCTTCTTTGGCTCTTACATTCATAGGACCACAAAGGTCTGAATGCACTAGCTCTAGAGGTTCTTTGACCCTATGAACTTTTCCAGTAAAAGGCATTTTAGTCATTTTGCCTTCAAGGCATGACTCACACACAGGTAAAGAATTTTCTTCTAACTCGCTTAGAGTCCATTCTTCACTAACCTCTCAATCCTATTGAGATTAATGTGTCTTAATATTATGTGCCAAAGTTGGGCCTTTTCCTTAGGAGAAATTCAAAGTCACTTATTTTGAGTTACGATAGTTACATCTCTATGTTATGGAGGGCATTTGTTGCTAACAACTTTAGTACATACAAATTATTTTCCAGTTGAGCATAACATATATCAACACCATTCTTAGTAATAAATACTTTATTATAAGAAAAATTAAGTTGATATTTACATTCTAACATACACTTTATAGACACTAAGTTCTTCTTTAAATCAAGAACAACAAATACATCATTCAAAATGAGAAATTTGTTATGTAAAGTTAATTAGAGACCTCCTACTACCACAATTGAGACGATGTGCCCAGTTCCAACTCGCATCGTCATCTCATCAACACCAAGTTGCTACGAGGAACTAATTCCCTGAAATGAAGAACAAGCATGGTTAGTGGCTCAGAGTTAATAATCTAGATAGAATCATCATTCTCCACTAAACAAGTCTCCAAAACAAGCAAATCACATTTACCTTGTTTTGCCTTATTCTTCTCTGTCAAATATTTGAGGCAGTTCCTTTTCTATTGCCTGTCCTGGTTGCGATGGATACATTTTCCCTTGTCAAAATTTGGATTTGAAATTTGTCTGCTCGACGCACTTAGGCCAAGTAAACAAAAGATGAACTTTAATTCTTGACTTTCTTGTTTGAGAGTAAGTTATTTGGGCTAAAGTAGAATTTATGCTCCACTTTAATTGCAAATTGAATTCTTGAGTAGTATCTCAGATTCTAACAACTCTTTTTCTTAGATTTGGAGTCTACTCGATTCTTCATTTGAATTTAAAATAAAATTTTGACTTTTCTTTCTTTACTTCAACTTTGATAAGGTGGATGCTTGGAGTGTGTCTATATTTTGATTTGAGACAACACTCGATTATGTCACAGTCTATGTCAATATGTCTATATTTTGACATATTGGGGTGAAATTTTGTTGGTACTCACATCATAGGCTTGGATTTGGAACGATAACTTTTTGTTTCCAATTTTCATTTGTTGTTGCTAGAATTTGACTTGAGAAGAATTTATTCAATCTAAAATTTTAGTTTGGGTTTGAATTAAACTCTCCCACCCTATAAAGATTGAAATATATCTAAAATTTAACAAAATGAAGGCTCCTCCTAAAAAATGGCCCTTATTTAATTTGAAATTTACCCTAAATTTTGGTGATTTGGAGTAGAATTGAATTTCTACCCAAAATATTTTACTTGAATTTGGAATAAAATTTGGGGTATAATTGAATCTCAATCTAAAGTTTGAATATTTTGGATATCGCCTAAAATTTAGACTTAAGATTTGATAAATTCGGAGTTTATTAAGGCTATTAATTAATGGATAATAACACTAGAGATGGGAATATACTGAAAATTCGAGGTTAAAAAGTGTAAATTTTGAAATAAATTGGAGACCAAATTGAAATAAACTCAAATCTCAAAAATAAATTTATAATATTTTGTAACATAGAAACTAAGTTGAAACAAAACTTATAATTTAAGGATTAAATGTACAATATTTTAAATTCTAGATACTAAATAAAAATTAAATAGATCTAAAATATAGGAATCAAAAAGTTTTTTTCTATTAATAAATTATAAATGGAATATTAGTATAAAAATGATTAAAATAATAAATCTACTCTGATTCATGTAACTAAATCGCATCCATTTGTGTTAACTTAATAAATACAACAACTAAATCACATCCATTTGTATTAACTTAACTATATCTCATCACTTTTTTTTTAAAACTATACTCTTAGTTTCTAGGGGTGAACTTAATTTCTATTCATCCCATGAATTTACAAATAGAAATTAATCATTTTAATCTTGAGACTTAAAACTTTTAGTTTTTATTTGGTTTTTAAAATTTCAAACTAAACATATTTGGAAGTTTTTTTTATGAAAAAGATTGATTTATTCAATTTTAGAAAGAAATCATTAAAACATATACTTTTAAAATCAATCGATTATATTCTTTGATTGATTTTAAAACTTTTACTTTGAAAGAAATTTACTAAACACATTTAACTTTGTTTTAAAACTCATAATTCTAAAAACACAATTGCCCTCTATTATTTTAAAATCTGCCACGGTCTCAAACTAAACATTAAAAGAAATGGTTAAACCATAATCATCTCAAATGTTTTTTTTTCTTGGATAAACTACCCTTTTAGTTTCTAGGAGGTGAACTTATTCATTCCCTAAATTTACAAACAGAAACTAATCATTTTGATCTTGAGACTTAGAACTTTTAGTTTTTATTTGGTTTTTAAAATTTCAAAATTAACTCATTCGGAAGACTTTTTTTTTTTTTCATGAAAAAGATTGATCTATCTAATTTTAGAAAGAAGCCATAAAAGCATATACTTTTAAAATCAATCCATTATATTCTTTGATTATCTTTCTAGTCCGATTGTCTAGGAGGCATGCTCTTGTAGGGCGCCTACTCCCATAGGATTGCTCTTTGAGAAATGAAACTTATTTGGATATTTCACTTTATTGCTAACAATGAGTTGGGGCGTAAAGTTCGGACAGTTACTTAATGTGTCGTCATATATAATATTTGACGTGAAGGAAATCTTTGTGTCAATAGAGCTACCTTACATCCTCCCCAAGTTGTGCAATATGAGGTTTTTGTTTCTTGTTTGCAAAGGCTTGAGGTTTTTATTGAGGGACTCAAGTAGGTTTTCCTCCTTGAAACCAATTGCTTGAACTATGTACGTCTTTTTTCTTTTTTCTCTTGTTTCTCTTAGTTCCTTTGGTTGTGTTTGTATTTTGATTTTGCCTTGACCTTAGACTGTGTAGTCCTCTCCATTTGGTTGCAATTTCATTAATTTTATTTTTCAAAATTTTTCAAAATTTTTCAAAATTTAATTTTTCTCTAAATTAGAAACCATTGGGATATTTGAAGGGAAAAAAAGAAAATTTGAGTGGATGTTCCTCTCAAACTTTTGTTTTCTTTCTTAATCAATGCGTCCTCTGATCCCACGTATACCCTTTATTGTTTTCTCCACTTCACACAAAAATCTCTTTTGCTCCTTCTCTCATATCATTCGTCTTTTCTCTTCCACACTTTTTCCTCTCTAATCCAACTCCACATTTCTCCTCTACTTTTCATTTTCATTTTCATTTTTTTTCCACATCACATTTTCTCTTCATTCTTTCTCTAATTCTTTCTCATTTTATTTTATTTTATTTAAAAACCAATCAAAAGACATATATCTTCCATCGTCTTTAATTGTGAGTTTTACTTATTTCTGTAGATATATGATGTGTATGTATATTATAAGCAAGGTTTGAAATACCGATGTTGATGAAAATATGAAGGTCCCAATTTTATGGAATATTAATGGAAATTTTAGAAAAAATTATGAAAATTGATGGAAATTATTATAATTAATTAATGAAAATTTGATTGTTGCCTTATTTAGACTATGATTTCTATAAAGTAAGACAACATTTAGATGTCTACCATAAATGTCTGTGTAAATGTTGATGCAAAAACATAATTTAAAAAAGAAATGGAAAATAATTACATAATAATATAAAGTTTAGAAATATTTTGAGGTGAAATGATGTGAAAATAATGAAATTTTAGATGGTTAAAGAAAAGAAAACTCACATAATTTCAATCGTAAGGTGAAATAATGTGAAAATTTATTTAAAAAAGTTTGAATGAGGTTAAAAATAAATATTGTTATTTTTTTTTTTTGTGGTTTTTTCAAATTTAATTTCTTTAGAAAGGAAAGTCTTTTTGTGGATAAAACTAAAAATTGAAAAAAGTTGAAAATTAAAAAAGATAACACAAAAAGTGCTTTAACTATTTGTCGAAAATGACATTAGTATAGAAATTATAGAATTATGTGCAATCAAGATCTTTTAATTGGAGCTAATGTAGTTAATTAAAAAAAATCGAAATTTTTTCGAAATGTCAAAATTTATCGAATTTTTCTGGAAATATCAAAATTGTGCAGAAATAGGAAAATCATAATATTATCAAGTTGTCGAAATTTCTCTAAATTTTTTGAAAAACTCGAAATATAATCGAAAATAGAGAAAAAACGAATTTTCTCCCCTATCAAAATTTCGATGAAAATTTTAAACCATCATTATAAGCTAAGTTTGTTTTAGATTAATTTTATTTAATGAGCTGTTTATAAAAGTCAGATTTTTTTTTTTTTTTGTTATCCTTGTTTGGTTCAGTGGATTAAAACTTAAAATTACAATCTTTGTATTTTGGTGTTTGATAAATTGCTATTCATGTTATGGAAAAAATTATATATTGTTAGTGAATTATTTTCCTTTTATTTTCAAATAATTGTATTATTAAATTTTTGGGTAAATTTCACAAGTATTTTGAATCAATAAACCAATTTTTCTTAAATGAAAATTTTCTAGGATGGAAATTAGGGAACTCAAGAAGTTGATTCCCATTTTATTTGTTTTGAGATGATAAATTAAATTCAAATAAGTTTCTTAATACTGTTTTTTTCAACTTGTTTAATTACTTTATGCTACTCAATAGGATGATTTATTTTACTTACTTTAGTTATGTAGTTGGTAATACAATTCAACACAATTTCAATTACAATTTTTTTAAAA
This sequence comes from Benincasa hispida, assembly GCF_027475165.1. Lineage (NCBI taxonomy): Eukaryota > Viridiplantae > Streptophyta > Magnoliopsida > Cucurbitales > Cucurbitaceae > Benincasa > Benincasa hispida. The sequence goes on along the minus strand of NC_143479.1, from coordinate 21,389,427 downwards.
AGAGAAATTTAAGAAATATCTATTCTTGTCATTTTTCAAAGCGAGAGTTGACTACTAGAAAAATTAAGTTCCGTTTGATAATCATTTCGTCTGGCATCTTTTCTAAGTATACTGATTGAATACTTAGCCAAATTCAAAAAACAAACACAAATTTTTATAATCTATCTTTTTTTAGATTTTGACTTTTTTTTAAACTATCGATAAAAAGTAGATAACAAATGAAGATAAAAGTAGAAGTAGCGTCTATAAACTTAGTTTTGAAAAACAAAAAACAAAAAACGAAATGATTATCAAACAAAATCTAATTTATTTTCCCTAATTTGATTTTTTTTATTTTTAATAACTCTGCAAACAAATGAACTACGTAACTTACTATTCATTTTATTTTGAAATGCCTAGGTAAAAAATAAAGGTATTCATTTAGTTATGTGATATTAATGTAAGTTAATTCATGTTAATTATTCCACCTTATATTGTTTGAATGAACAAACAAATTAAATGAAAAGAAAATACAACTAATTTTAAAATTATTTGCATCGAGTAGAAAAATAAAGAAATAAATCATTTTTAATATGGCTAATTGAAAATGAAAAAAAAAATATTGATTTTATTAAGTTTAGAATAAAGTCTCATACATATACATATTGTTAATTTAATGAACTTGGAAATGATTTTATCTTTTACTTTATACTTACCTCATCACGGTTATACTTTAAAATAATAATAATAATAGTAAAGTAGTATTTAAAATTTAGTTTTTGTAGTTATTTGGTTTTTAGTTTTAGTTTTTGAAAATTAAATCTATTTCATCCACATTTCTTATCATGATTTGCATCATTTTTAAGTATAATGATTGAAATCTTAGCCAAATTCCAAAAGCAAAAACAACTTCTCGAAAGCTACTTTTTTTAGTTCTAATTTTCAAAAACAAAAACAAAAAACAAAATGATTATAAAATAAAACTTTTAATTTTGTGTCATATAAGTTTGTAAATTAAAAAAACGTTAAATAAATCAATGATTTATTAGATACAAAATTAAAAAAAACAGAGATCTAATTGACATAAAATTAAAAATTTAATAAAAAAATATTAAAGGCGTTTAAATGCCAATATAAAAAATATCTCAAAGAATGAATTTGATTAAAAGATAAGAGGTTGACAACACTAAAATTAAAAATATTTTAGCTAAAAGTATTACTTGTCAACGTTCACCTAAAGTTTTTTTTTTTTCTTTTTTTTTTTGACAAAATAAAGCATTTTCATTCCTTGGCGGCTTGCTAATTTGAGACATAATAATATAACTTTTTCAAATCAATTAATTCCATTCATATAAAATATCATCATGTTTTTGAAAATATAATATATAGGAAATAGTCTGGGACACCAAACACAATGGGATCAAAGAAAGTTCAAAACTTTGGAGCAATTATTTAAAAGGCACATGATATGCAACTAGATATTTAGAGAGAAATATCCTTCAAATTTATACTTTTATAGTTATCATTAACGGATAGATTATTCAATTTGCATCCAACGATTATTATAACATAGTTAAATTGTAGTAGTCTCCTATAGAATAATGTTTTTAAAACTTGTATTACGTCATATGAGTTTTTTTCGTTTAATTCAATAGTTGCATGAATAAAGATTGAACAATCAACATTTGAAATGATAATTATTATATTATTCATTAGACTCTACTTAAATTGAAAAGTCATGTTATATTGAAGTGAAGTGGCAACTTTATTGACTAATCCATAAAACTTGCACGATTAGGTTATGTTTGTCCAAAATGAATCTTAATAATCTTGTTAGGTTCACATCATTATTTCATTAGTAATACATAGACTTAACATGATATGTAAACATTAATCAAGTTAAATGATAGAAACAACATTTAATACTTACTAAACGAGATATAATATTATTGATTGTTTGGAGATTAAAATTGTAATTTAATAAATATTAACTTTTAAGATATTAGTACAACATCAATAAAGTGAAAGTTATTTTCAAATTATCATCATTTTTCTATTTTTAAATTGTCATTATTGATTAATTATTTAAGTTATGTTCAAAATAATATTGTAAATTTTATGGGTTATTTGTTTTTTTTTTCTCTTACAATATATTATCGTTTGAAATTAAAAAATTAATACATAACCACACAAGAATTTTTTAGTCATATAAGGGACTTGAAAAAGAAGGTTTCAATTAAAATTATTGATAATCATCATTGTATAAAAGAACTCAAAAAAAAAAAAAAAATTATTTCCACCTATGCATAAGGCACATTTGAAAATAATATCTTTAAACTTAGATGCATTCATTGGTATATAAATTGACATAAAAGATAGAACTGCCATTATTGATATTATATCTTTTGGAGTCAAACCAACTCCAGAATGACTCAATTAGTATTCTTACATATTTTTGGAATTAAAAAATAAAACCTAAAAACCTTCTAACTTTTCAAATACAAGAAAATTTGTATGTATGTTATGCACTATATGGTTTAGATGACTATTTTAACATATGCTTTGAAATTTAAAATTTTATTGGAAAACTATATTTATATTATATTAAGTTAAAACTTTAGAATCCCACTCCTCGAACACATTAAAATGAGATCTTAAAAACACTTTTAATTTTGTTTCACTCATTTTAGCGTCAACAAAAAACAACAAAATTTTAGTAAGAGAATAAATATGTCTAAAGAATAATTCCCAACTACATCATATTTTATTAAATATAACAATGATAATAAAAGAAAAACTACGTGATTTATTAATTAAAATTTTTAAAACTATGTTATGGTGTTGAATTATCAGTCGAATAGTAGGAAAAAGGTATCTTATTTTCCAACGACCTACTTAAAAACATAGAAAATTTATACAATATGTTATGGTATTTTATGTACTCTTGATACCAAATACATATTAATGGATTAGCTTGCATAGTATATTTATAATAATTTAGGGTTGTGGGTATAAAAATTTGTTTGGATTAAGTATGAACTTAACAAAATCATACTAACCTAATTGAAAATAAGTTTAAAATTTTAACATCTATAAAGTTCTTATTTATCCTAAGAATCAAGAGGCTATAATTTGATATTTGTTTATTTCTAAATAATAATCTGGATATTCTTTGGCATATTATAGTAAATATTTTAACAAGTTGTCGAAGGATAATTATATGTACAATGAGGGGAGTGAATGAATAATAATAATAATAATAAAAAAAAATTATTTAATGGAACTTAAATTGAGGATGTTGATTCCTCATCACATAAATTATTTAATGTTTTATTGTGTCAGGAGCTCGTGGGGAGTTATAAAGAGGGCAGAGGGAAGCCGCGTTGTGTGTTAAAAGTAGATCTTCAGAAGGTTTACGATCCGGTGAATTGAGATTTTCTGTTTAGTGTGTTGTTGGCTATAGGTACGCCCCTTCAGTTTGTTAGTTCGGTGAAGGCTTGTGTTACTTCGCCTAAGTTCTCTGTGATGATTAATGGTTCTCTTAAAAGGTTTTTTCCTGGTAGGAAGGGGTTGAAGTAAGGGGATCTACTGTCTCCTTTTTTATTTGTGATGGTGATGGAGGTCTTTCTAGGTTGTTGAATAAACCTCCTGTGTGGTTTTGGTTCCATGATCGGTGTGAGCGTTTGGGCCTAACTCATTTGGTTTTTGCAGACGATTTGATGATCTTCTGTGCAACTGAGAGAGATTCTTTAGAGTTTGTGAGGCAGGTATTGATAGAGTTTGCAGAGCTGTCTGGGTTAGTTGCAAATGTTGGGAAGAGTTCCATGTTCGTTGCGGGTGTGGAGTGGGGGAGACGGAGGAAGTAACTGCGTATATGGGTGTCTCTCTTGGTTCGTTGCCTGTTAGGTATCTGAGTTTACCTTTATCGGCGGGTCGGTTGAGGACTGTGGATTGTGCGCCTTTGATACAGAGGATTACAGTTCGTATTAGAAGCTGGGCAGCGAGGTCCCTCTCTTTTGCTGGGAGGTTGCAGCTTGTTAGGTCTGTTTTACAGCCCTGTCAGGTTTTTTGGTGTGGCATCTTTGTGTTGCTTGCGTGTGTAACTCATGAGGTTGATCGTCTGTTACATAGTTATTTATGGAAGGGTAGTGTGGTGAGTCGGGATGGTGTACGGGTGGCGTTGGATGATGTGTGCTTGCCGTTGGGAGGGAGGGTTGGGTGTGAAGTATGTGGCCTCTTGGAACCAGGCTGCTATTATGAAGCTACTCTGGCTTCTTTTAATTAAATTGGGGTCATTATGGGTGGTGTGGGTGGAGGCGTATGTTTTACGTCGGCGGTCATTATGGGCTGTTTGGAGTGAGGTTGAGAGGTCTTGGTGCTTGAGGGCTATCTTGTGAGGTAGAGATGGATTCAAATATGTGGTTTATTTGATGATTGATGATGGACGGTCTTATTTTGTTTGGTGGGATCCTTGGCTGCCGGAGATTATTTGAAAACTTATGCTTTCTATGTAGTCATTAAACCTCCTGTACCAGCATCTAGGAGATTGTTTGAAAATCTATGCTTTCTATGTAGTCATTAAACCTCCTGTACCAGTATCTAGGAGATTGTTTTAGACCATATATTGATTTATTTAGGAGACAATATAAGTCTTCCTTACCTTTTTCCTCAAACCCTTTAGGTTGAACCATATATATAACCTCATCTAGATTTCCATGTAGGAAGGCAGTTTTAACATCTAGTTGGTCTAGTTCTAAATTATACTAAGCAACTAGTGATAAAAGAAGCCTGATAAAGGTTTGTTTCACTTTTGGTGAAAAGATTTCTATATAGTCTATTCCTTCTCTCTGAGTAAAACCTTTAGCCACTAACCATGCCTTGTATCTAGGCTTTTCATCTTTGATAAAACATTCCTTTAGTTTATATATCCATTTAGAAGCTATAGGTTTACAACCTTTAGGAAGAGGAGCTAGGGTCCAGGTATTATTGACAGTGAGTGACTCCATCTCTTCACACATAGCTTGAATCTAAGACTTAGCATTAGGGCAGTTCATTACCTCTTCAAAAGTAGCTGGTTCTTGGTTATTAGGTGCTATTGTTGCATTTAGAACTAGGTTCATATAGTTATTTTCAGTATACCTAGCTGGAGGAACTATCACTCTTCTTTGTCTATCCGTAGCTAAAGAATACTGACTTAGGTCAGGGACAACTTCAGTATTCCCAGTGGTCTCATTTGAAACATTCTCTTCTTCTTCTAAATCTATAGGAGGGTTTTGGTTAGTGGAAGAAAATTTAGGTGACTCCACCTTAATCCTAGTAATGTTAAGGCTGTTAAGAACTTCATAGGATGTCCTTTCCTTTTCCATAAACATTTCTTTTTCTCTGAAAGTGACATCTTTACTTATAATAAACCTCTTTTCTATAGGGTTCCACATTTTAAATACTCCCTCAGAAAAAACCTACAAACATACACTTTACTGCCCTAGATTTTAATTTCCCCTGATTTTGATGTATGTAACCAACACATCCAAATACCTTTAGGTTATCTAGGTTAGGTGGATGTGAGGTCCATTTTTCTTCATGAGTCAAAAAATTTAGGGAGGAATGTGGACACCTATTTAAGGTGTACACTGTGTAGCTTGCAGCCTCTGCCCAGTAATTTTCACTTAGAATTGCATCAGATAAGAGGCATCTAACTCTTTCCATGGCTGTCCTATAGAGTCTTTCAGCAACTCCATTTTGTTGAGGAGTGTATCTAACTATCCTATGCCTAGTAATTCCTGTTTCTTTACAGAATTTGTTGAACTCTTCACTACAAAATTTCAGTCCATTATCTGTTCTTAAGTATTTGATTTCTTTAGAAGTTTGTTTCTCTATCATGAGTTTCCATTCCTTAAACCTATCAAATACTTGGTCTTTAGTTTTAAGGAAGTAAACCCAACTTTTCCTAGAGAAATCATCAATAAAAGAAAGTAAATACCTTGAGCCACTTAGGCTAGGTGTAGGAGTTGGACCCCATAGGTCAGAGTGTATGTAATATAGGATAGCTTTTGTAGTATGTTGTGCTTTAGTGAAACTTTGCCTTGTGGCTTTCCCTAAAACACAATGTTAACAAAAGATTAGATCTTTTGAAAGACTTTTAAGGAGAATACCTTGATTAGATAGGACTTCTAGGCCTTTAGCACTTATGTGAGAAAGTCTTTTGTGCCATAAATCAGCCTCGATAATCTCATTTGTGGTAGTTAAGCTCCAGTCATCATCTCTATCCCTTTGACCACAAATAAGTCATTTACCTTTTCCCCAACTAAGATTACTTTAGAGTCCTTTAGCACCTTAAGAGTTCTTCTTTTACCCTTGTATTCACACCATATAGCATCTAACATGCCTAAGGAGATTAGATTTCTTTTAAGTAGAGGAACATATCTCACATTCCTAAGAAGTTTAATAGTTCCATCTTTGAGTTTCATGGAGGCAGAGCCAATGCCCTCAATTTTACAGGCTTGATTGTTTCCCATATAAACCATTTCTCTTTCTATTTCCTTAAAGGTGTTAAACCAGGGTTTCATTGATGTCATATGGTAGGTGCAACCGGAGTCTAAAACCCAATCATGTTTACCTAGAGGGTTTATATGATTAGATCTATCTAGAGTTGAGGCTAAGACATCTGAGTAAATGAATGAACCCTCTACAACAGATACCTCGGGCTATTTTCCTTTTGAATCCTTCTCTTTCTCTTGGTTCTTTCTCTTTAAAATAAAATAGTCTTTTATTAGATGCCCTTTCTTCTTACAATACTTACACTTTATTTTCTGTTTGGATTTCTTTTCTTCTGGGTTATGAGGTTTCTTGTCTTTAGAGTGGTTTTGTTTGAAGTTTCCTTTTACAAACAGACTTTCACCATTAGATTTATCCTTTTTATCAACCTGTAGCTCAACCTCTCTAGTTCTAAGGGCTGAGATTATGGTGTCTTGCTTATGCTATCTCTTCCATATTTTAGAGCATTCTTAATTTCTCTATACTGTTCAGGCAAAGAGCTTAGGAGCACATAGGCCTCGTTTTCATCACCTAGAACTTCTCCTAGAGTTTTAAATTTAGTAACTATCTTTTTGAACTCATCTAAGTTGTCAGATAATGTTTTAGATGAATCCATTTTAAACGTGAAGAGCTTCTCCAAAAGATAAATTTTGCTAGGAAGGTCTTTAGTAGCATACAACTCTTCTAGCTTAGTCCAAATTTTATATGCAGTTTCTTGATCTAATACTTGTCTAAGAACACTGTCACTTAGATTAAGAACTAACGTACCAAAGTTGCCAGCTCCCAAGGATGTCACCGTGGCATGGAGTGTTGATGGATCAAGGATGGCTCTGTGGGCTTTCTGCTGGCTGAGTATCGCCTTAATCTTGGCCTTCTACAGTTCGAAGTCTCCTTTACCATTGAATTTCTCCACCTCGAACCTTGTTACTGACATTTTGGATGAAAAATTGTGTCTTGATTCTCCAAGAATTGAGATCTTAAATGTCTATTCGCTCTGATACCACTTTGTTGGGCCTGCTTCCAATCCGATGGGCCTGCTTCTGCAAAAGAAAAAACTATTTAGCCCAAATGATGAAAAATAAAGAGGCCCTTTACCTTGATCCAATTCAAGAGGCCCTGATCTTTGCCCCAAATTTCTTTGGTTGGTAGAGAACTTGGTTGAGAAGTGCCAACAATTTTCCAGCTGATGGTTAACACGTGGATAATCCCACTGATTTTTGTTTGATGGAAAATGAAAAAGACTTTTGATTTCTGATGGGTGTTTAATGCAAAACAAAAATTTCTTTCTCTCTAGCTTTCAGATTCTCTCGATCTCTGCCTCTCTATATTCTTTTCTTTCTTCTAATCCTAATGAGTTTTTGTTTAATTTGTGCGATTGTTTATGAGTAAACGATGAGGATGCTTGTAATCGGGTAGACGATGGCAAAAGAAAAGCTATAGATAATCATGCAATCATGTAGACGATTGCTCAAAGAAAGGTAGACGATCACGCAATCGTGTGGACGATTGCTTGAAGGATGGTAGACGATCGCACAATCGGATAGACGATTGTTTGAAGGAAAGGTAGACGATCGTTCTGTTCTTTTAGACGATATGAAGAAAAAGGTAAACAATGGACGATCTTGTAGACGATGAGAAGAGAAGAAGAAAATACACTGCGATGTACGTGGTTCGGCTATGAAAGCCTACGTCCACGGGAAGGAGAGAGTTTTTATTAAGAAGCAAGTCACAGACCCTTTTCTTTACAGATTGTTCAAGATTTTCTTGAAGCTATGTATTTGTTGTTGTATCTAAAATTTGTAAATGATGAGTTTATATATTTTTTCTGATACAAGTAGTTACAATAACTAACTGTAAAGATTAAAGAAAATGTAAAACAGCTTATTGATTGATGTATGAGCTTATATTCTTCAGATTTGGTTTGTGAGAACTAGTCTTTGGAAGATTAAGGGAAGATTTTTAAGAGGAACTTTTTCTCTATATTTTAGAGTGATGAGAGATTGAGAGAGAATTGAGAAAGATTAGGAGAGAGAAAAAAAAACTTTTGTGTTCTTAAAACACAGTGAACTCTTCACGAGAGAGGGAACTTAACTCCTTTTACTCCACTCACCTCAACTCCTTTGTAACTGTAGAGGAGTTATTATTATTAAGTAATCCAATTAATTAATTTTAATTAATTAAATATCATATATTTAATTAATATGACTTTTGAATCATATACAAATTTATTTCCTCTTATAACCTATAGTCTTAATGTGTATCCCATTCACATGAAACTTAACATATAGTTTTAATTTAAATCTCATTCATATTATATTTAACTTGTAGTTTTGATACGAATCTCATTCATATCATTAATATTTGAATCTTATTCAAATACATTATTATCTCATAGTTTAATTTTGAATCTTATTCAAAATTAACTTTATAATATAATGTATCTATATACATTATATTAATTTGTATCATATACAATTAACATATATTCTCTTATAATTTGAACAATTCAAACTCTTCCAAAATTAATTAATCTTTGTTTTACCCTTAGTGAACTAGCAGTGGACCTAATGGACCTACATATTAGAAACTTCAATGATTCGAGATTAATTAATTTTAAACTCTTTAATTAAATTAGTCAACATTCATTAACTATGGATCACTTCACTAAAAATCCATAGTTGCACTTTTCACACTATAGAATATTTTTGTGTCCCTGGATATAACCATTATCAGTTGTTCGTAATTACAGCTGGTTCAGATTATTGTTTTATCCCTGTAATTACCTCTTGCTCCTTAAGTCCCATTAATCTTTGTTTATAGTCCAATTATAAACAAAATCTCTCTGGGCCAATGAGAGAGAGGGACCCCATTGTTTAAGACCCGAAAATCAACACTTAAGGAAACAACTCATCTACTTACCCTAAAGTCATAAAGGAGTGATATTCTATCTTGTGTAGCTATGTTCCCAACTCTCCACTCGGTCCTATCCCCAAGATGATAGGCTTATGAGTCAGCGACTTGAGCCACTCTCACCCATACAAATCAAAAGACAAATCCTCACAGGCAGAAGTTCATGACTCACTTAGAATTGAGATCAAATTACATATGGTCATCGTATGAAATATTAATCTCTTCAGTGAAAGGTGTTACAAAGAGAGATTAATTATTTCACAGTCCAATCTTATATAAACTCTTTGTGTAAGATACCTCCACTCGCATGTCTATACATGAACAAATTGGATCAAGTCATGTGTAACACTTACAATATTTGAAACAATTACAAACTGGGTTATTATCCATAGTGTTACTTGGATAAGGTACCCAACCTTATTCATATACTAAATCTTTTGTAGTTTATTGGATTGAGTTTCACAAGTCTAAAGGCAAATAAAATAATTCTTTATTTTATTAAATAAATGAATTTTATTTATACATTACAAATCACAAGATTTAGGACATAAACTCTGACAGATTTATATACAATTTTTCTTTAAAAAACTTATATATAAATATTACGAGTACGAAAGATTATATATGTGTATGTTTTAAAATAAGTATAACTCACTATAATAAAGTTGGTCTATTTCAATCATATTTTATCGAAGATTATTAAAAACCTTTGAAAAAAATATACATTTATTAGAAGTTTTTAGAAAGTCTTTAAAAAATACATCAATTTTATGGAACGTTACAAGAAACTACTTTTTTTTTTTAATTTTATTTTTAGATTTACAATGACTTCCTCTTGATTGTAAACTTTATTTTGATTTTATAAATAATCTCAAAATTATACAAAGATGAATTGGTGTATGTATTTACAATATATTTGAAAAGAGAATAAAAAAAAGTACAAAAGCATGTAAAAAATAGTAAATTATTATAAATTCACTCATTGGTATGTATTTACAAAAATTATTAAAATGAAACAAACTAAAAAATAAAACCGTCAATCACTCTCTATTTTGCCATTCTATCGATCTCTAAATTGTTTGAATCTTTATAAATTTCTTAAACCACAAAAGCAAGATTTTTTTCTCCACTTTTTCAATACGTGAGAAGCAATAGATGAAGCTATGAGCATAGAGAAAAGACCTACAAAAGCATATAAAAAACTAGAGTAATACTAAATCAAAGAAGAAAAGGACATATGTTAAACAAAAGAGGGAGAGACAAATGTGGTATCTTCTTCTAGATATAGAATTGAATAGAGATACTTGAAACAAAAAATTTTATTGTAATGTCTACTTCTAATGTAAAGCTTAAAGAAGAAAAAAAATGTTGGGAACGATGTTGTCAATAACGAAATTAAAGAAAAAAACATCATAATGATACAAACCAAATTTCTAAAAAAAATTAGGATAACGAGTTAATAAAATTAAATTTAAAAAGATGAAGAAAAAGAAAAGGGAGGACTTAATTGATTGAAAGAGGTTTAATTAATCTATCTATAGAGAAAACTTAGATTTGAAATCATGATTATATTTTATTTTCGTTCAAATCAATTATATATATAAATTATAAAACTATTAGAAATAGTTTTTAAGATAAAATGATATTAGTGTTTTTTTTAAAAAATTTCTTTAATGTCAATTATTATTATTTTTAGATAAAATGAGATTTTCACTCATGTGGTTTTTAGATAACAAGAGATTATATATAAAATTTAAAGCTAGATTTCTTTATTAAAATTTATATATTTTTTTAACATGGATTATCTTTTAGATATTTTTTTTTAAAGAAAATATCTATTTTCACTTCAACGTGAATGCCAAAAAAATAGATAGATATCATTTTTTTCATAAGACGTTTCACATTTTAGATTAAATTTAGATAGTAAATAGATTTTTTTTTTATTTTTTTAACATGATTTTTGCGATTTTTAATGTATGTCGTTTTTTTTTATTGTATTTTATTTTTTTTTCATATCCCCTTTTAGATTTAGATTTAGATAATACTAGCTTCTTTATTTTTTATTTATATTTTTTAAGAATTCAATATTTATAAAGTCTAAATATTTTTGGAATTTTTTTATTTATAAGATTTTTTTTACCATTTTGTGATTTTTTTAATAGTATATAATTTTTTTATTTTTTTAATGTGATTTTTTATAAAATTTTTCATATTTTTTTTTGTATATAAGTGGAAATAATAGGGATTTTTCTTTTATTAATTCAACGTGAGTGGAAAAGGTTTGGGGAAAAAAATTTATTTCATAATTTAAATATGAAATTTCCTAGAATCATCTTGTATCCATCACCTAAAATACGCAAAAAGAGAAATCAAAAATTGTTTTTACGATATTTGTTAGATAATATAGATTGAATTAACCAATTATTTTAGTAGTAACTGTCATGTACTCCTATTTTATGGTCGACAATTAGTTGAGGTAAATTCCCATTTCTAAGAACATTCCCTTTTGTCCCTCTCTTTTTCAAACATCTGAAAAAACAGAAGAGATTTGCTTCATAGCAAATTGGGACCTTACTTGATTGAGCCTTGAGGGCCCAATTCACTTGCAGCTATTGGTCTTCAAGTTTTCAAACAGATAATGGAGGACGGAGTTATTTCATTTTTCATAAATAAAGTCTAATGTAATCATTTACCCTTGAAGAAAAGTAATATATCAAAAGTACCCCTTTACAATATTTAGATAATGAAATGTAGAGATTATGCATTATGGTTTGCATAATATTTGGGTTATAATTAACACATCTGAAGTATATACAATAAAGAGAAGAAATTAAGAGAAAATTTAAGGTTTAAAATAGTATTTTAGCCATTTTTTTAAATTGAGTATATATAAATATATATATCATTGAACACTTTTCCAAGTACATGATCTAGATCCCAAGATAAATCAAACCTATCATATTTTTCACCTCAAACTTTATAGTTTAGGTAACTTTGGATTCTTATTTTAAATTTGATATCAAACTCAACATGTGGCTTAAAAACACAATCTAAAATTTCAGTTACTAGAAATAATTTAAAGCTTCACAAATTTACAAGATGTTTGAAAAAAGAATTAAAAAAATAGATTTTCTTTTTAGTTCAATAATTGATATCAAACCAATCGACTTTTGAGATAATAATTGATATTTTATCTTCTAAGTGTATGCTTGAAAGTGATTTTAGAATTGTCAAATACATGTTAAGTTCAAAAACACACATGCGCACATGCACGCACGCACGCACACACATGCACAGTATTTGCATTTTCTGCTAATCTCAATAGTTTTAACTCTTGAATCAATTAACACAACATCTAGATCTAGAAATCTTTCATTTGGATTGCTCCTCTTGAAGTAAATCTTTTCTTTCACGTAATTACTAATTACCAATCTCTTGGAACTAGATAATTAAGCAAAACATTACGACTCTTCATTCACAATCTCGATCGTTCTTTGATTACATATGTATGTTCAGACGATAGTCTAACATGCATAAGTATAAGGTTCATTTAATAGCCATTTAGAGAAGGAGCCCAATGCCTCGCTTGATTTTTAAAAATCATATAGGAATTTTAGGTTTTAAGTTTGAGCATGATACTTATTTGAGTTTGAAAGAGCCTCTCAAATACTTTTATCTTCTTGACCTAAGAAACTACATGGTTGTCTTGAATATTTAATTCTCGATTTAACTAAAAGAAATATATTTTCCAAAATTTTATTGTTTATTTAGTTATTATATCCAATATCATCTCATATGTGTAAGTTTTTTTTGGTAGGATTTTTTCTGTTCTCTTCTCATTCCAATAAAAGCAACATATTTAGGAAAATAAAAAAATTCCCATTAAAAAAGTGAAAGTGATTATTTTTTCGTTTAAATTAATTAGAGTTTTTTTAGATTATTATTGAAAGCATAATAAAAAAAAGTTGATTAAGAGAAAAATGTGATATGGGAAGGATATACAGAATATTTGAAAAAAATAAATAGAAACATATGTAGAGAGTTAGAATATAATCTTCCTAATTTAAAATTTTAAATTCTTTAGTATGATTAATTATATTATATTGATTCGTTTGTAAACAAAAATTATATTATATTGATTCTCTCTATATTTTTATTTATTTTCATTGGCTAATATAATTTTTTTTGTTATTTTTGTATTTGTTCTCAATAGCATATATTTATAGCATGATAGAACTCTCTCTAACCTTTCTTAAATTAATAAAATAAAATGACTTTATAATTCTATTCATTTGATTTGTTTTGTTACTTAAGATAGAGGTATTAAATTCTTCCTAAAAAAGATACAGGTATTAAATAATGAAAGAATGTTTTAATGGAATGTATCATGAAAAATTAAAAATAGGAAACAAACCCTCCTCTTTTTTTTCCTTTCTTTCTTGATATTATTTTGATTTAAAATAAAATAAATAAATAACAATAATGATTAGGTCTTTCCTATACAATAAATATTAGCATAAATATTAAAAATGTTAAATTGTTGAGATTTTTTAAACAAAACTTTTTATTTAATCTCGTATTTTATAAAATTTAATTGAAGTGTATATTTTACCATTTTAAACATAACACGGAACTATTGGAAAAAATAATAATAATGGGATGATGTTTACATAATTTTAACATATAAAACAAATAAAATCTTTGAAAAAAACTATAACTATAACTATACAAACAAAATCTTTGAAAGAAAAATAACTACAACCAATGCATAAATATCCAAAAGATTTATCCAATACGTAATAGGTTAAAGGTGTAATTTGGTTTTGAAAATATTAGGAAGTCGATATTAATTTATATGTTTGTAAAAAAGTGTAATATTCACCTAATTTATGAGTTTCTATATAAATAAATGCTAATAAGCTAAAAATTCTTCATATTTTAAAATTTTTAATTATGACTATGAGAGTGCACAGGTTCCTATAGTTTTAATTAATTAAACTTTTTAATTAATTAACAAACATTTATTAATGGCTGGTCATTTTATTAAAGATTAGCAGTCGCACTCTTCGCGTTGTACCACGGATATAACCAATCCCTCTAAGTCCAACTATAAATTATGAAGAATCTTTACTTTCTATTTTTGCCATTACATTTTTTTATAATTATTATTCTACCTGTACATTGCCACCTAATAAGTAATTATCTTATTTACATTGAATCTCTCCGGTATATTGTACATTTGTAATTAAAAATGAAAAAAACAATATCATTTAAAAAGAAAAAAAATACAAAATGGATATGTAACGAATACAAAAATTAAAGTGAGTAATAACTCATATTGCTGCAAACAAAAAATACATAAAGTATACAAATCAATAGAAAAAATACACAATAGATATACTTTAAATGTGATATATCAGTTGACTGATATACTTTGAATGTGGTATATTAGTTGACTGATATACCAACAAAACGTAGGTTTGTTAAAAGGACAAAATTGGAATACGGAATAAGTGAAATTTTAAATTTGAGAATTTTGCTATATCTACAGATTTCCATATGTTGAAGACATGTCCCTAATTATACATTTTGGACATAACACCACTACAAATTCCCATTAAAAATATGATATTTAATTTCTAATTAATTGATTGTTAATTGATCATATATATTAAATTTGATTTTATATAACTAATTCTATGTAACGACCCGACCTTTCGAGTATTCAGACAAAGGTCGTTACGACATAATACACTTCATTCAAACATTTTGACCATCATAACGTATATTTAGTGAAAACATAAATAACCATTCTAAACTAAAATATTAATTTAATAAATCCATTACCCAATACATTTAGTTGAGATCCCAAATAAAACATTTACAAAGAAAATGATCCAAAGAAATTCAGTGAAAACATGTTATCTGACAACGTATTCAAATGAAAGGAACAAAAGCCATAAAAAAACATGTGCGGAAGCATTTTCTATTGTCTCTATATGGCTCTATCACGGATCCCCTCTAGATTACCTTTTAGCTAGTTTATCTAGGCACTAGTGTACATCCATTTTATTTCAGTCATAGTGAAGTGACCCCGAAGAGTGACCTACCAATCATAAACTTGATCCCAAAAGAATACGCATCAATCATAATGTGTAAACCAAAGGTAAACAAATCAGTTGTAAACATGAACCTGAAGGAACATGCATCAGTCATAGTGTGTAACCCGAAGGTTCAACAATCAGTCGTAAACATGAACCAAAGGAACATGCATTAGTTATAGTGTGTGACTCGAAGGTACACGAATCAGTTGTAAACATGAACCCGAATGAACATGCATCAATCATAGTGTGTAACGTGAAGGTCCACGATCAGTCATAATTGTGCAATTAGGAAGGAGCATGTGGCTCATGAGATAGTGAAACACTGTATATAATCTATTTCTCTACCTTGACTTCAAACTTAAATCTAGTCCCAATTCTTCTATTGTTTTTTCCCTTTTCTAATGAAAGAATATTTTCAAGGAAAACTTTTTACCTAAAAAAACTTCTCAAAGCACATTACTAATGTAGTCATAAAAATGGATAACAATACCTTTCCATAAACTAAAATGAGTTTATAAATTTCTTAAGGCCTCATTTTGACTGGGTTTCAATGTTTTCCTTCCACGAAGAACAAAATTTTTAATCTTGACTATTTTTTGAAAGGTTTTGTTGGAAACTGTTGGAACCGCTACCCTCCGTTAGACAAGATTTGACAGCAGCGAATAGTTAGAAATGACAGTCGTTAGAAAAATAGAACTTGGAAAACATAAACTTGTTACAGGCTGAGTTGCGGATCTCACTCTCTTTAAGACGTTTCACGACTTTGCCCAAGTGTATAAGTAGTTCTATGGAATTGCCACATCGTTTCTAGGATAAAAACAACCCATAATAAACAAAACTGCCTCGATCGAATCTGCACTGTATCTGATTGGAAAACTCACATCCTTCAAGATTTTGAAGCTCGAAAAACAGAAAAGAAAAGGAAAATTGAGAGAATGGAACACTATGGAATGAAACTCCGTGATAAAAATTAAGATGATCTGAGCGTGTAGGAAGACTTGACCGTGCCACTTGCTCGCGACATGTATTGGGAGCTATTGACAAGATTTTAAAAAAAAATTAAAATTATTAAAGATTAAAATAATATCTTTTTTAATAAAAAAATAATCACACACACGGACGCCTTGTCACACCCGATTGATCGAATGGTGGTGGTGCGCACGTGTGGGATGTCCACTGTACCCACATTTGCCTATCTTCCCACGTCATCTAAAATATGGGTACCTCTTGGTTCTCAAACCAACAACTCAAGATGGGAGTATAAAAGTGAGGTATGACTCCCCAATCTAAGCAATGTGGGATTCTCAAAATACCTATTTCCTTTAAAACTTAAACTTTCACCAACAATCCCCCACTTGAAATTTTTTTTTAAAAAAACATTGGAATAGCATTTTTCATCGAGCAATATAAGTCTATACAACACTGTGCATAAGCAAGGTGTCCTACGACTTGAACCTTTACGTAGTGTAGATGATTCAAAATATACTAAAGTATCTCATAATTTTGAACTCTATCTCTAACAACGTCTCACAAATAGTCCCATTAGTAATGTGCTTTGAGAACTCCATAGAAAGCGACCCCCACTTCCTCATTCACATAGGTGAGTCTATCAAGAGTACTTCTATAGCTAGGTACCCCACTTGACATCAAGTATAGATCTCATTAAAAACCAAGTTTAACTTTTCTTACGTTTCATGATATAATGCTCAAACTCTAGAGCATAGAAAGGGAACTCTGAGTTCATTTTAGCATGATTCACTACATATTACTTACGATCAGTTATTACCCGTTGAACCTGTTTCTTGGGATCTCCGATCTACAAGTTGGGTTTTCCTCACAAGTGATTCATCTCTCTATAGGCATGAATCTCATCCTTTCTGAGGTTTTGAAAATCATCTCTCTGGCTAGTCCTTTCGTCAAAGGATCTACCAAGTTGTCATCAGTTCGTATATGATCCACTCTAGCTGCACCAGTAGTGAGGAACTTTCTAATGGTGTTGTGCTTACAACATATTTTTTGTCTCTTTTCGTTGTAGTAATAGTTCTGAACTATTGTGATTGTTGTAGTACTATTGCAATGGATCAATATGGTTGGTACCGGCTTTTCTCATAGGGGAATCTCTAATAGCAGACTTCTAAGCCAGCCTGATTTTTCATTAGTTGTTGCTAGTGCTATCATTTCTGACTCCATTGTAGATTGGGCTAGGATAATCTGCTTCTTGGACTTCCAAGAGACAGCTCCGCGTTCTATATTGAAAATATAGCAACTTGTAGTCTTTGAATCATCTGAGAGGGAGTTCCAATCAGCATTGTTGAACCCTTCTATGACAACGGGAAACTTCTGATAATGTAATTCTAGGTTTTGGGTTTTCTTCAAGTACCTCATTACCCTTTCTATAGAATTCCAATGCTCTGTACTAGGTCTACTTGTAAACCTACAAAATAATCTTACAACATAAGTTATATCATGCCTAATGCAGTCAACAACGTATCTGAGACTGTCTATGATGCTTGCATACTCAGTTTAGTTAACAATGTCACCAGTGTTCTTGAACAACTTAATACTAGAGTCATAAGGAGCACAAGTTGGTTTATATTCAAAGTAATTATATTTCTTTAAAATCTTTTCTACATAATGAGATTAATCCAAAGAAATTTCCTTTTCAGACCTAGTCACTTTTATGCCTAAGATTACGCTCGCTTCTCCTAATTCATCCATATTGAAGTTTGCACTCAACGTGGATTTTACATAATTTATGATGTACAAGTTTGATCCAAAGATCAATAAATCATCTATATACAAGTATAAGTGTTGGGGTTGATGCCCTAAATCTCGTAGGGTCCTATAGTTTATAAACATTGTTGAGCAAACTCTTTATGTATTCAATAAAATATTTGATATTTTATTCATTGTCTATAAAATATTTGATACTTTAGTTGCATTAACTACAAACCAATAAACTAACATCTAAGGTTATTTTTGTAACTTAAGTGATATACAGGTGGATATATACAAATGATGTTTAAGTGATAACCTAAAAGGTCTGTGGAGATATACAGGTGGATCATGTTTAAGTGATAACCTAAAAGGTCTGTAGTAGATAGATAAAATTGGGTACCTTATCCTAGTGACCCTACGAGTATGGCCCACTTTGTAGGTGTTACAATTGTTATAAAGTTCTACAAATGATCTGATCTTGATCATTCATGCATTAGACTTGTGAGCGGGGATATTCTATAAAAAGGATTTTGTATAAGATCGGACCATGAAATGTCTAGTCTCATTATATAATGCCATTCATTACAGAGACTTACATTTCACCAGGATGACCATAGGTAACATGACCTAAATCCCTAGTGAGTTGCAAACTCCTGCCTATGAGGGCTATCATTTGGTTTGTATGGGTGAGAATGGTCAGATCACTAACTCAACAAGCCTAACATTTTGGGAATTCGTCTTATTGGAGAGTTGGGAACACAGCTACACAAGATGGAATTTGCTCCTTCCCTGAGGCAAGGGTAAGTAGATAAATTGCTCTTTTAAGGGCTGATTTCAGGTCTTGAACAATGTGGCGCCATACCCTCTTCTGGCCCGAGAGGGGTTTAGTCATAGTTAGACTATTATTTATTATTCATTAGAGGGATTAATGGTACTTAAGGAGTTAGATGTAACTATAGGGGCAAAACGATAATTTGGCCAAGCTGTACTTACGAGCAATTTGTGAAGGATCATTGTATTATTGATTGGTTATATCCAATGGACACATAAATATATCTATAGTGCGAAGAGTGCAGCTGCCGGTCTTTAGTGTAGTGCTCGACAGTTAACGAATGGTGAATAATGTAATTAAAGAGTTTAATTAATTATTCATGCACCGTTGGAGCTTCAAGCTACAGGTCTATAAGGTCCCCTTGGTAACTCAATAGGGTTTAGTTGAGAATCAGTTTTTGGATTAATTTGAATTTTTCAAATTAATAGAGGGATTTAATTATATATGATATAATTAAATTATTTCAATTATATATGATATAGTTGTCATAATGTATTTGATACATTATAGCTTAATGAGAGGAAATAAATATTTGTATGAGATTCAAATATATTTTCTATGAATTGGATTCATAGTTGTTAAATTTATTATAAATATGATTTCTTTTAAATACCATATAATAGAGAAAAGAAACTATAGTTTATATTGTATGTGATGCAATATTAAAACTATAGGTTATATGTTATATTTGATATAACATGTAATATGATATATATAATATGATAAGTTAGTTATCATATTTATATTTATATTATTATTATTATTTTGACAATAAGGAAGGGAGTTGTAACTCCCTTCCCTATCTTTTCTCTCTACCCACATTAGTGGGATGGTTATTCTATTTGGCAAAAGAGAATAAAAAAAAAAATATTTTCTTCTTGTTCTTCACATTGAAATTAGTTGAACGATTGAGAGGTTACATAAGCATTCTATATGTTTTGTCTTGAGATTAGAAAGTTCTCAATCTTCTTTCTCATCCACCTTAAACTTTCTCTCTTAACCAAAATAGTTGGAGTCCACCACTCCTGGGTTCTCACTCTGAGAATACCAAGGTTTCATTGTGGTAGTGTCTGAGTTTTTATTCGAGGCTAATCTTGAAGAAGGTCATCAAGTTGTCCGTGATCCGTTCGAGGGAAATCGCGAAGAAAAATATCTTCAAAGGTGAGGTTTCTTGAAACCTTTTTTTCTTTTAAAGCATACTGTAATTTATATTAAATACAAATCTTATTGTTTGTTTACTGTAATACTTTGTATTCAATAAATTATGGAATTTGGTCGATCTGCTTTCGCTCAAGGTTCTCTTATTAGAGATCCTTTAATTGGTATAAGAGCCAGGTTGTAGATTTCTTATTCTAAATTCCATTCTTGTATTGAATTGTTTACAGTAATGGCCCCTGCTGAAAAAACTCGTTTACAAGAGCTCAATGAGTGGAAGTCGATCGTCCAAATCCCATTTCGATTGAAAACTCCAGTTTACAGTAAAACATACAGATTATGCATCTTAATAAAAATTACAGCATGCTTTTAAACTACAAACAGGGTTCAAGTGATTATATCTTTGAAGAACACTTCTTCACGTAAATCCCTCGAACTGTCACGAACTATTCGAACAGTCATGAACTCCTCTAAGAATAATAGAACTCGAACAAAAAAGGAAGGACACTACCACTTGGTATCCTTGGTATTCTCAGGGTGAGAACTCAGGAGTGGTGGGCTCTGACAATTTTGGTCAGGAGCGAGTTTTTGAGTTTTGAGGAGGAAGATGATTGAAGAAGAACACACTATCATATAGGAATTGCTTCAATCGTGTAGACAAAAAGAGCCTATTGTATATGCTCTTTGTTTTTGTGTAGAAGACTTACGAAGAAGAAGAAAACCGTTTTTCTTTCTATCCCTTTTTCCATAAAAACCACTTAATCACCCACTAAGGTGGTTAGAGAGAAAAATGGATTAATTATCTAAATAATTAATAATACAAATAAATATGATAACCAACTTATCATATTTTATTTATAACCTATAGTTTTAATACTGCATCATATATAATATAAATTATAGTTCTTTTTCTCTATTTTATGATATTTAATATAAATCATATTTATATTAAATTTAACAACTATGAATCTCATTCATAGAAAATATATTTGAATCACATTCAAATATTTATTCCTCCAATTAAACTAATGTGTCAAATACATTATGTCAATTATATAATATATAATTGAATCATTTAATTATTTCATATATAATTAAATTCCCTCTTATGAATTTGAACAATTCAAATTAACCCAAAAACTGATTCTCAACTAAATCCTTTCGAGCTACCAAGGAAACCTTATGGACCTGTAACTTGAAGCTCCAACGGTATGTGAATAATTAATTAAACTCTTTAATTACATTATCCACCATCCGTTAACTATCAGGCACTCAACTAAAGATCGACAACTGCACTATTCGCACTACAGTTATATTTCTGTGTCCATTGGATATAACCAGTCAACAGTACGATAACTCTTCACAAATTGCTCGTAAGTACAGCTGGGCCGAATTACCGTTTTTTCCCTATAGTTATCTCTATCTCCTTAAGTACCAATGATTCCTCTAATGAACAATAGATCATAATCCCACTATGATTAAACCCCTCTCGGGCCAAGAGAGTATGTGGCGCCACATTTTTCAAGAACCGGAATCATCCCTTAAAGGACCAATTTATCTACTTACCCTTGCTTCGGGGAAGAAGTGAATTCCATCTGATTTGGGAGTGAGTGGCCAAATCGCTGACTCAAACCTACCACTTTGAGGATTCTCTGATTTGGAGCTGGAAACTCAGCTACACAAGATGGAATTTACTCATTCCTCAAAGTAGGGGTAAGTAGATAGATTGCTCCCTTAAAGGCTGATTCTGGGGCTTGAACGATGTGGCGCCACACACCTTCTCATTCCTCGAGAGGTGTCCACACATAGTAGGACTATGTTGTATTGTTCATTAGAGGGATCAGTAGTACTTAAGAAGTTAGATGTAACTACAAGGGCAAAATGGTAAATTGACATCTGTGAAGGGTTATCGTATAGTTGTTTGGATATATTCGATGGACACAAAAATATATCTATGGTGAGAAGAGTGCAACTATCGATCCTTAGTGGAATGCCTGACAGTTAACGGATGGTGGATCTCGTGGCTAAAGAGTTTAGTCAACTATTCATGTACCGTTGGAGCTTCGAGCCATAGGTCCATAAGGTTCCCTTGGTAGCTCAACGGATTCAAGTTGAGAATCAGTTTTTGGGTCAGTTTGAAGTGTTCAGATTGACAAGAGGGAGTTCGATTATAAATCATATGATTGAATTGGTCAATTATATATGATATGGTTGACATGATGTATGAGATACATTAATTGAAGGAAAAGGATATAAATATTATTTATATCTAGTGGAGGAGAAAAAGGACTATGGTTCATATGTTGCATATGATGTGATATTAAACCAATGGTTATAAATATAATATGATTATATTTTTTTTAATTAAACAATTATAAGATAATTGTTGGCGATTTTTTCTCCCTAACCGAATGAGATAGTGGGAGGTTGTATTCAATTTTCATAACTGAAGGATAAAATGAAAATGGTTTTCATTCTGCAATGAGATCAGATAATCGCTCCCCGATTGAGTACACTGCCGATCGCCTAGCAACGAGAGCATACACGACAGCTCAAAGTTTACTAAACGATCGTGTACATGCGCGCATTTCCTAAACGATCGCATAGTTTTACCCAAACGACCATCTAGCTTTTTCTAAACGATCGCGTGCCCAAGCATTTTCCTAAATGATCAAGCCCCTTTTACTACATGATAACTGGTAGAAATACAAGTTATTACAGCTCAAATTAGTAAAATAATGAGAGAAAGCGATGATAAAATAGGCAATATCATGTCTGAAAGTGCCAAACTGAAAGGAATTGCGGTCGCTAATGCTCATCGCATAAAAGCAGTTAATTTACCTATTTTGTGTAGGTACAATACGATGGCGCACATCAAATTGCGATCCAAGAGCACAATGCGACAGCACGCTTGATGTTGTGATCACATGTCATGCGATTGTGAGAAGTTTCTTAAAAAGCGATCGCATAAAGACCTCGCATCAAGGCGACAGCATAATAAATCATGATGGGACGTAAAGCTGATAATGGTTGATTCCGAGTTCAGTTGACAAGCCGTTAAAAGCCTCACTGTAGCAAGTACATTGAACTTTCGGTGACTTTTAAATGGCACAAAAGAGTAGGAAAATTAATACCGCCCATCATTGCAATCATTAGTAAGAAAAGCTGCTTCACCTTAAAATCTATAAATACCGAATGCCACTAGAGAGAGAGGGATACACACACATACATATACATATACATAGAGGACAGAAAGAGTAAGGAGACGAGGTGGAGTCGAGAGAAATCGCTCCCCGACAGATCGAGAGACTGTCAGAAAGCAATACAAACGAGAGGAGGCCAACCCATGCGAGAGCAAGAATCCACAACTAGAATAGAGTTGAAGTGATAAAGAGCAGTGTAAAAGGTCACGGGAAGCAAGACATTGCTTACTGGGCTTGTTATCTCTCAAACCCATTTGTTGTTTTGTATTCAGCAGTTTATTTGCAGAAAATGAAATTTTCATTTCGATTAATGTTCAATCTCTCCACACCATGCATGAGTAGTTAAATTTTTGAATGGGTTGAGAAGTACTTAGCTAGCATGACTTAAGATATGCATTTTATGTGACCATCTTATCTTCTGTATGCATCATTCACCCTTTAAACGTACTCGAGAGAGTAGTTTAAAGATAGAATCTGGGCTTAAGAGAGTCAGATTAGAATCTAGGCTTGAGAAAGTCGAATTAGATCGCATAAGCAGGAGTATAAACTTAGTCATAAGTTCTATCTGCTATTTACACATCGCATGCGTCCTAATAGGAATGGTGATATGTGGTCACCTTGTCTTATAAGTGCGTCATTCATCATTTAGACATACTTGAGAGAGTACTCTATGTTGGATCAATAGCAGCACGTAGCGGAAGGGAACAGGATCCATAAGCATTCTAATTCATTAATTTTGGTTGAAAAGTAACATGCTAAAACATAATATAATGGGTTTTACGAACATACCTTGGCCGAACCTTCGAAATCTCTATTTTTCAGTTGCAAAATCCTCCAAATCCTTATGTAGACCACCAAAATTTATTTCCTACTATCTTAGTGCTCTATATTGAGTTGTGGGACTCAAAATAAGTTGGAATAAAAAGGAATATAGAGAAAGCTCACTGAACCAACCCATTGAAGAACACCGTCTTCGTCCGAATTTTTTCAGCAAAAATTCAATCGGTTCATCATGATTTTCTTCACTCCAATCTCTTCAATATATTGCAGACTATCATGCAAAGAGATGTGCTACATGGGATGCAGCTCATGCTTGGAGTAATCCAAAGGAAGAGGTGGTGGGTTCCTAGTGAGCAACTTTGAAGATGAACTTGAAAAACCCATTTTCAAGTTTTGTGTAATTTTCAATTTCCAAAAATCCATTTTGATTTTAAAATCATATTTTATTTCTAAAATAAAATTTTTTTAATTTTACAAATTAATTTCATAAATTAATTTCTAATAAAATTAATAAATAATTATTTAAACAATTTAAATAATTCTAATTAATTTAATATCCAATATTAAATTAATTTTTACACAAATTCATCTTCATATATTTAAATTATATTTAAATATATTTTTTCCAATTCTGTTTGATTCTAATTTGAACGTTTCAAATTAACTTATCATGCTACTCTGGAGCTAATCCATTTTCGAGCTAGTAGGGGACCTCATGAACCTACAGATCATGGGCTCCAACGATCCAAGATTAATTGGTAAACTCATTAGACCGATCTAACCCCATTCGTTAACTAATGTGTCACTCCACTAAAGCCCATAATTGAACTCCCCTCACTGTAGATATATTATGTCCATCCGATATAACCATGATTAGTAAGTTAACTCTTCACAGGTTGTTCATAATAACGGCTGGGTCAAATCTCTATTTTACCCCCGAAATTATCTATTGTTCCTTAAGTCCCCACTGATCCCCTAATGAACAATTGTTTTGTTATCCAATCATAAAATTGAGTCTCTCTTATGCCAAATGAGAGGGCGGGATCCCTTGTTCAAGCCCCAGAATCAGCACTTAAGGGAACAAGCTCTCTACTATCCCTAAAGCGGGTAGGAGTGAATTCCCTCTTGCACCCTATGTCCCCAGCTATCTATCCAGTCTTACCCTTGAAATGGCTGCCATATTGAGCCGGTGCTGTTGAGCCAACCTCACCTATGAAAATCTAAGGGCAATTCCAGATAAACAGGAGTTCATAGTTAGCTCAGGATTAAGGTAAAGTTACCTAGGTCATCGCTTTGAAATAATCAGTCTTAAATAGTAAACAACGTTATAAAGTAAGAGTGACTCATTTCGTGGTTTGATCTTGTACAAAATCTTTTGCACAAGGACACCCCCACTTCTCATGTCCAACATGAACAAATTAGGATCACTTCATTTGTAGCACTTTACAACTCCTTGTAACAACTACAGAGCAGGCCGCATCCAATAATGTTACCAGAATAAGGTACCCAACCTTATCCATGTACTATAGATCATTTTGACTATTTACTTGAACTTGATCCACCTTTATGTCTCCACATAAAGTTCAAGTACTCATCCAATAGTCAAAGGGATTTTTAGGTTTATTGGATTTCTATTCAAGCAATAGATCTATTCAATAACATCTTTATTGAATTTTCAGAATAAGCTCCATTATTTACATACCACGAGTTTTAGGACATAAAACCCAACAAACTTCTACTTGGACTAAAACTCCAGTGGTAACTTATATATCCGATATATAAGATCGAGTTTCTGAGTTTTATAGAGAAATATAATAAACTAGAGTATCCCATACCCATCTTTTACCATTCAGCATCTTTATACCCAATATTTCTCCCACTTGCCCTAGGTTATCAGGTATTCCTAGTCCTACTAGGTAATTCTCAAACACTTTAGCTGAGAGAATTATTGTAAACATTGTAGTATACAATAGGCTTTAGATAAAACTATAAGGGGATTGCATCTTAATCTCAATAATGGCCAGGAAGCACACTTTCCTCCCACTACATTGAGGTACTCCAACTCTTTGAGCAAGATGCATCTGACCTGTCTCAACAACTCTTTGTTAACAGTCAAATCTAGAAATCTTTAAATTTTCTATTACCTGATCTAGCCATTTAGATATCTGAATATCTACAAATGGCTTTTACCTATTTGATTCTCAATAGAAGTTGCTAGAACAAACATAATTTTTGAAAATGAACATTTCATTTATCCCAAAAATATATACAATTTGTTTTTTCCAAGTTTTAACAATGAAAAACAAGTAGCAACATCTCCCACTGGATGAGCTAAACAAATGGTCCCAGGGTCAAGTTAGTCTGGTTACCTTTCTCTGCTCTTTTTTCGGCAAGATATTGAGGGCAGTGTCTCCTCCAGTGCCCTTTTTCGTTGCAGTGGAAACATTTTCCTTTACAGCGCTATCCTTGTCTTTCAATCCAGTAGGCTTTTTCTTCCCTTCCCCTTTGCCTTTTTCACAAGAATACTCTTACTCTTCAAAGAGGAGGTAACTTCAGGCTTGGAGGACATTCCTCTCTTCTTGGCAGTAGTAACATTTACTTCTAGCATCAGACCCTTTGTTCTCAACATTGTCTGGTAAGCCCGTAGCTCATTCAGCAGAGTAGTCAAATTTTATTCATTAATGCATTCAAAATTGCAGAAAACTCTTCAGAAGAGATTCTAGAATAAAACCAATTTAACTTCTCTTATCCATGACAACACCATTTACTTCTGCCATATGAAAGTGGACCATCATGTCTAGGACATGTTCACAAACATTGGTCCCCACTTTGATGCGACTGTTGTAAACGTGCTTAATCGCATCCCTTGCAGAGATTCCATAATCTCTTTAGCAGTACTCATATTCTCATGCTTCTTTTGTCAACAGATCAGATAAGCTGGCGTGAATATAAGCACAGGCTATATCATTAGCTTTGACCCATTGTCATATACATCCCGAACATTTCGGTTTGTGTTAGAGCTAGGAATGGTAGGACAATCCTCAGTTAAGACAAACCACAAATTGTCTATCACAAGTATCGTGTTCAAATTTGATTTCTAATTCACATAATTATCCCCAATAAATTTATCTGATGCCAACACTTGTATTATTGAACTTATCATTCTGAAATTAAATATCCAATCAAGTTTTAGCAATTTTAATAATTTACCTAAGATTAATCTTTTGCAACGATACTACATCAAGCCATTCTTGACTAAATACTACCTCTAGAATAACTCATATTCCGATAGTCATTTATGTACTGCTTTTGGTCAGACATTATTAACACATAATAATTTTGTAAGTGTAGACCCACCATTTCGGATCTTATAGAACAGTATGAGTATCACTCTGAAAATAGAAAACAATACCCAAGACAAAACTATAAAACCCTATTCATTTCACTGAAGCCTGGGTTGTTCCGAATCCTATATTACAACTCTTCGTAGGGATACCGTCGTTAAACGACTATCAAAGGGCCACTTAAAGCTAACCAACAAGCACAACACAGGAATCTCATGGTTCAGACTAATGAAGGAGACCGCAGGATATGTTGACACATTTCCTTCACCCATTTACTATGAACTACTTCCTTCGTTCACCTTGGTATTGACGCATACATCCGCTTTTCGAAGGGAGGTCACTCCCAGGGTGACACGAAGCGTTATATGAATCTCATGGTGTGAACTATGTGGAGATGTGGTAGTTGAAATCGTACACTGGATTTCTATTCGTACAACTTCCCCTTATTCACCCGAATCTATATTTAAGCAAAAAAATAGTCTTCAAAGGGAGGTCACTCCCAGTGTGACTCAAAGTACCGCTTAAATCCAGACTGTGAACTCTTAGGGATGAAAGAGCTAAGAATAACATACCATGTAGGTTACTAATCTCCCATTGAAGTTTTCTAATAACTCTATCATATAGAAGTTATCCACTACCACTGAAGTGTTCTAACGAAGTTTTCTAATAATTGAAGTTTTCTAATAACTCTATCATATATGGTGACTCTCCAGCTTGTAGATAGGTCCCTGGTACACCCTGAAGGAAAATTGAAGGATGTCTTGGTCACAATTGACAAATTCATTCTACCTGTAGACTTCATCATTCTAGATTATAAAGCGGATAAAGATGTGCCAAACATATTGGGACTACCATTCTTGTCTACTGGTCATGCTCAAATAGATATGCACAAGGGAGAAATCACAATGAGCATCAATGGAAAGAAGCTCAGGTTTAAGGCAATGAAGTTCCCAAAAGATGAAGGCTTATCAGATTCCGACGATGAACACACTTACGTTGAAGACTGGGAGTCCGAGGAAGAAAATGAAGAAAGAGAAGATGCAACAGCATCCTTAGAAACCTGCCATGCAATAACAGAGACAGTGAACAGTGAAGAAAAGTTGAATTTGGATGAAGAAAGAAAAACACAGAACCCCTCCTTAGAGAAACCACCTAGACTGGAGTTGAAAAATTTACCAAATCACTTGGAGTACGTTTTCCTTAGCCAGAATGAAACCTTGCCAGTAATCATATCCTCTGCGTTACCGGAAGAAAAAGAAACTGCGCTGCTCAATATTTTGAAGAAATATATTAGAGAAATCGGAGGCTATAACCAGATTATGATCGCACCAGAGGATCAAGAAAAAAAGAGAAAACCTCCGTGGACTTGAGGAAACAAGAATGAAGAAGAAACATGTAGTCCCTGTGTTGATAAGCGACACAAATTCATCATGGATGAAGTATATCCTTTTTTTTAGTATCCTTTTGTTATTTTTCTTCATTGAATCTAGCTTAATTTTTGCATGATTACTACTCTTTATAATTGCCAACTCTTTCTTTCATACTTTTTATCCTCTTGATATTTATCACACTGATTGTAGTAACCGATTGCGATGGAGCAATGCGATAACCTCAAAACACGTGACCGGTTCGATCAGCACATCGCAATCAAAGAATCAGCTCACCACAAGAAAGGATGCGATAAAAAATGATGCGGGCGACAAAGCAAATTTGGGGGTTGTGTCTTTCTTTGTCTCATTTTATTTCAATTTTGCACTTCTCGCATTTCAATTTGATATTGCTGAATTCTACTATCGCATCCTCTTTAGTTTGACTCAATCTTGAATTTTTCATTACTTTATTTGGTCGCCACATTCACCTCGTGCCAATTATGACTTCAATGATGAAATTCATGCCTTTGTTTCTTACAACATGTACTAAAGTCAGATTAATTTTAGGACAATCGATTCATGAAACATTTCTAAAATTTAGCGGTCTACCAGCCTTCCTTTAAAATTATTTTTACGAAATTTCCTAAATCCATCACATGAGTTATTTCGTCTCTCCGCAATGAGGACAATGATGTGTGTTAAATTTGGGGGTGCTAGTAATGTTATTTTCAACCTTATTACTTTTAGAAATTCGATTCTTATGTTCAATATATATATATATCACGTTGAGATCGGATCCTGCTCGTAGTTGGATGTCCGCATGACACCCGTGAGGGCAAGCCAAAACGAAGGTGAAAATCCTGATCAACGCATAAACCAAGTGATCGCAACTCCGCTGCCAAATAAAGAGATGGGCATGGGTTTTGATTGAGAAAGAGTGCCTTGCTCATAGTTGGCTATCTGCATGACATCCGTGGGGGCAAGCCAAAATGAAGGCTGGGCACTCGAATCAGCGCAAGATCACAAAACGAATATCTGAATCGTGCAAGGGTCAAAATCACTTGAACACCCCGATTTGAGGAAGTTTGAAATAAATCATGCGATGTCATGGAAACTAGTAAAGTTTTTTTTTTAAGGTTAAACTTGCAGTCCCTAAAGATTAGAAATATTTTAGGAAGAGATCAGGATAGAAATTAAGAAGGCATTGGTTCAGCAATTTGATTAAGGCACCTTGAGAAGTCTAGGTAGGGTAAAGGCGGTTGAATTTTTAAAGAAAATCTTTAGTTTATGCTTGAGGACAAGCATTGTTTTCAATTTGGAGCTGTGATAACTGGTAGAAATGCAAGTTATTACAACTCAAATTAGTAAAACAATGAGAGAAAATGATGATAAAATAGGCAATATCATATCTGAAAGCACCAAACTGAAAGGAATTACGATCGCTAATGCTCATCACATAAAAGTAGTTAATTTACCTATTTTGTGCAGGTACAATGCGATGGCGCATATCAAATTGTGATCCAAGGGCACAATGCGACAGCGCGCTTGAAGTTGCGATCGCAAGTCATGCGATCGTGAGAAGTTTCTTAAAAAATGATCGCATAAAGACTTGCATCAAGGCGACAACATAATAAATCATGATAGGACATAAAGCTGATAACGGTCGATTCCGAATTCAGTTGACAAGCCATTAAAAGTCGCAGGTAGCAAGTACATTGAACTTTCGGTGACTTTTAAACAGCGCAACAGAGTGGGGAAATTAATGCCATCCATCATTGTAATCATTAGTAAGAAAAGCTGCTTCACCTTGAAATCTATAAATACCAAATGCCACTAGAGAGAGAGGAATACACGCATATAATATACATATACATAGAGGACGGAGAGAGTAAGGAGACGAGGCGGAGCCGAGAGAAATTGCTAGGTGGTTGCTCTAAGGATAGATTGAGAGACTGTCGGAAAGCAATACATAGAAGAGAAGGCCAACCCTTTCGAGAGCAAGAATCCACAACCAGAACAGAGTTGAAGTGATAAAGAGTAGTGTAAAAGGCCACGGGAAGCAAGACATTGCTTACCGGGCTTGTTATCTCTCAAATCCACTTGTTGTTTTTTATTTAACACTTTATTTGCAGAAAATGGAAACTTCATTTTGATTCATGTTCA
The DNA here is from genome assembly GCF_027475165.1 of Benincasa hispida. NCBI lineage: Eukaryota > Viridiplantae > Streptophyta > Magnoliopsida > Cucurbitales > Cucurbitaceae > Benincasa > Benincasa hispida. The sequence goes on along the minus strand of NC_143479.1, from coordinate 21,358,335 downwards.
ATCTCTCCACTCCATGCATGAGTAGCTAAATTTCTGAATGGGTTGAGAAGTACTTAGCTAGCATGACTTAAGATATGCATTTTATGCGATTATCTTGTCTTATGTATGCATCATTCACCCTTTGGACGTACTCGAGAGAGTAGTCTAAAGATAGAATCTAGGCTTGAGAGAGTCGGAATACAATCTAGGCTTGAGAAAGTTGGATTAGATCACATAAGCAAGAGTAGAAACTTAGATATAAGTTCTATCTGTTATTTACACATCACATGCGCCCTAGAAATAGGAATGGTAGTAGCGGTCACCTTGTCTTATGAGTGCGTCATTCATCATTTAGACATACTTGAGAGAGTAGTCTAAAGTTTAGAATCTAGGGTTGAGAGAGTTGGATTAGATCGCATAAGAAAGAGTAGAAACTTAGACATAAGTTCTATCGACTATTGCACATATACATCGCATGCGTCCTAGAAATAGGAATTGTGGCATTTTGCCTTGAGAAATGTAATACTGATATTTGTGTATAGCATGATCGCATAACTTGTGCACAATCTTGAGAAATTTTAGCTAAACCACTTCTCAACTCCTTCAGTGCATACTTATTGTAACTCTACGCTTTCATCACTCCACGTTCAACTCCGTCGCATAGGAAAAATCTAAATCAAAACACTATCCACTTCTTTTTCACCACTGCAATAGAATCAAAGAGTCTGTCACATATCTACTTAGTAGTCCTTGTGTTTGACCCTGGACTTACGAGGAACCTAAGAAGACTTATACTTGGGCTTTGTTAGGAAAACTTGAATGATCATCACATAACACACATCATCGCATACTCACACCATCGCATCATAATTCTACGCATCACTACACAATCGTGTACCTTTACCTAAACGATCAAGCATATGTGTATGCGATAGAAATCCAATATCTCCTACTTGCTTGGTCGTGGTAAATGATCGTTCCTTCCTCCTTACCTCTACCAAATCTAACAAAGCTAACACCTCTTGGATTCTCACTCCGAAAATACCAAGATTTTTGAGTGGTTGTGTCTTCCATTGCTGCCTTGTTCATGAAGAGTTCGTTCGTGGGTAGTTGACAGCGAGATTTGGTGGACAATAGGCTTAATGATCTTAGTGACAGTGAGATTGGCTAGATTCACGAGAGCGAGTATTTAAAGCAAAGAAGAGTTCTTCAACTAGTATGACTCTCATCCTTTTGTTGTTTAAGTTTCAAAGCATATTGTAATTTATTGTTAAATGCATAACTTGTATGTTTAATTGTGAATGCGGTATTTCTGTCACAATGAGTTTGGAACGATCTTGCTTCCATTCAGAGGTACTCTTTGATACGAGTTCCTTCACATCCTAGTGAAATAAAAGTCTCTATTATGAACGACGTTATATAATGAGACTAAGAATTTCACGGTTTGGTCTTATACAAACTCCTTTGTATAGAATATCCTTGCTCGCATGTCTAATACATGAATGATTAAGATCAGATCATTTGTAGCACTTTACAACATTTGTAACATCTACAAAACGAGCCATACTCGTAGTGTGACCAGGATAAGGTACCCAGCCTTATCCATATACTATAGACCATTTAAATTATCACTTAAACATGATCCACCTGTATGTCTCCACATATATGTTTAAGTTACAACGATAATCTTGGATGTTAGTATATTGGTTTGTGGTTAATGCAAATAAAATATCACATATTTCATCGACAAAGTGAATAAAATATCAAATATTATTAATCACAAACAAGTTTGTTCATACAAGGTTTACAAACTATAGAACCCTATGAGATTTAGGGCATCAACCCCAACAATCTCCCACTTGTCCTAAAGTTAGTCGGGTCTACAAGATAATCAAATTACAAGTACACAAAACAATGAACTAGGGCATAACACACCAGTATAAGATCTCCCACTTGCTCTAGTCCATCGTGATTTGTCTCATAGACCCATACTCTGTAGGTGACTGTCAAACACTATAGCCGTGAGGGCCTTCGTAAATGGATCAACAACATTGTGCTCCGAAGCTATCATTATGACAATCACATCCCCTTGATGTAAAATCTCTTGAATGAGATGATACTTCCACTCTATGTGCTTTCCACGCTTATGACTCTTAGGCTAACGGGAATTAGCCATAGCACCACTATTATCACAACAAAGTGTGATGGGCTTTGACATGTCTGGAACAACTTCCGGATGAGTTAGGAATTTCCTGAGCCAAAAGCCCCTCCTTAGCAACTTCACAAGCCGCTACATACTCAACCTCCATGATGGAGTCCGCGATGCACCTTACTTGGTGATTCGCCATACTACAGCCCCTCCGTTAAGAGTGAACACTGATCCTAAAGCGGATTTCCTTGAATCCCTATCAGTCTGAAAATCAGAGTCCGTGTATCCTATAAGGATCAAATCCTTAGAACCATTCACAAGCATGTATCCCCCGTTCTCCGTAGATACTTAAGGATGTTCTTAACGGCTATCTAGTTATCATATCCTAGATTAGATTGATATCTACTGACTATCCTTACTGCATAGTAGATGTCAGGTCTAGTACATAACATCGCACACATTAAATTGCCCACGACAGATGCATAAGGGACCCGTCTTATATCCTCAACCTCTTGAGGTGTCTTAAGAAACTGTTTCTTAGACAAAGTAACTCTATGCTTGAAAGGCAATAGACCCCTCTTGGAGTTCTACATTGAATATTTGATCAACATCTTGTCAATATATGATGCCTGAGACAACATTAGCATTTCGAAAGATCTGAATACCAAGAAAAAATTGAGCCACTCCCAAATCTTTCATTTCGAATTGGGTTGCTAGCCCAATCTTAACAGTAGACAGTTAACCTACATCATTCCCAATGAGTAGGATATCATCTACATACACTACTAGAAAAACTACTGAACTGTTGATGATATTCTTGTCGACACAAGGCTCATCAACGTTCTGATCAAAGCCATAAGATTTGATTGCAGTATCAAACCTTATATTTCAAGATCGAAATGCTTGTTTTAGTCCATAAATGGACCAACTAAGCTTGCAAACCTTTTTCTCTTGACCTTGGACTATGAATCCCTCAGGCTACACCATATAAATGAAGCAATGAATAGGAGGATCCGAATAGACTTCAACATGGCAACAAGCGAGAAAGTCTCCCCATAGTCGACTCCCTCTACCTGGGTATAACCTTTTGCCACTAGTCTAGCCTTAAAGGTTTGCACCTTCCTCATCAGCACCACGTTTCCTCTTATAGATCTATTTACAACCTATAGGTTTAACCCCATAATATTGATCTACAAGATCCCAAGCTGAATTGAAGTACATAGACTTCATTTCGAGATCCATGGCTTTGATCCATTCATCTCTGTCAACATCATCCATTGCCTTTTTGAAAGACAACTGATACTCAATCTCGCCATCAACTACCATAGCTAGGATTTCAATTAAACCCATATAGCAAATAGGTGGGTTCACAACCCTCCCACTTTGTCGAGCTTCCGTCAACACTTGAGGTGGACTTGACCTACTAGATGAACCTATTTCAACAACTCTGGTTGAGGTAATAGGCTATTCAACAACACTTTTTGATGATTCAATAGTTTCTTTAGAGAGTTCATTCAACACGATTTTGCTTCTAGGTCTGTGCTCCCTTATATGATCCTCCTCAAGAAAAGTAGCATTTGTCGATACAAACACTTTGTTTTCTTTAGGATCATAGAAATAACCACATCCTGTTCCCTTAGGGTAGCCTACAAATAGGCATAACCTTGAACGTGGTTCCAGTTTCTTAGGATTAGCCTCAAGCACATGTGTTGGGCAACCTCAGATTCTGAAATGGTGTAAACTAGCTTTACGACCATTCCATAACTCTAAAGGTGGTATGGCAACACTCTTAGAGGGAGCAAAGTTCAGGATATAGGCTACAGTCTCTACGTCATAACCCAAAACAAGTTAGGTAAGGAAGCGTAACTCATCATAGATTGAATCATGTCCAACAGGTTCAATTTTCCTCCCTGATACACCATTCTACTGAGGTGTACTAAGTGTTGAGAGTTGGGAAACTATTCCATGTTCTATCATATAGTTATGGAATGACGACTCCAAAAACTCTCCATCTCGATCAGATCGAAGTGTTTTAATCGTTCTATTTAATGCGTTTTCAACATCAGCCTTGAACTCTTTGAACTTTTCAAAGGACTCAAACTTATGTTCCATTAAATAAACGTACCCGTACCTCGAATAATCATCAGTGAAAGTGATGAAATATTCTTCACCTCTCTTGGCTCTTACATTCATCGAACCACAAAGGTTTAAATGCACTAGCTCTAGAGGTTCTTTGACCCTATAACCTTTTCCAGTAAAAGGCCTTTTAGTCATTTTGTCTTCAAGGCATGACTCACACACAGGTACAAATTTTTCTTTTAACTAGCTTAGAAGCCCGTTCTTCACCAACCTCTCAATTCTATTGAGATTAATGTGCCCAAATCTTAGGTGCCAAAGTTGGGCGTTTTCTTTAGGAGAAATTTTAAGTCGCTTATTTTGAGTTACGACAGTTTTAAACATCTCTATGTTATGAAGGGCATTTGTTTCTAATGGCCTTAGTACATACAAATTACTTTCCAGTTGAGCTGAACATATATCAACACCATTTTTAGTAATAAACATTTTATTAAATGAAAAATGTAGTTGATAATTACATTGAAGCAAACACTTTACAGAAACTAAGCTCCTCTTTAAATCGAGAAATACATATACATCATTCAAAATGTGAAATTTATTCTGTAAAGTCAATTTTGAAACCTCCCACTACCACAGATGAGACGACGTGCCCAGTTCCAACTCACATTGTCATCTCACCAGCACCAAGCTGCCGCCAGGATCTAATTCCCTAAAATGTCCCAAACATGGTTAGTTGCCCCATAGTCAATAAATAATCCAGGCAAAAACATCATTCTCCACTAAACAAGTTTCCAAAACTAGTAAATCACATTTACTTTGTTTGGCCTTCTTCTTCTCGACAAAACATCTGGACCAGTTCTACTTCCAGTGCTCGTCTTTGTTGCAATGGTAATATTTTCCTTTATTAATCTTTACTGGTTGCCAACCCCTTGAAGCAGCAGGTTGTGGGTTAGCATGCGCCTCCCCTTACCACCCTTCTTCTTCCTTCTTCTTCTTCCACTTTCTTGTGCCGGAAGAAGAAGGTGTAGACTTAGTTCCAGAGGTCAAACCTTTGTGGAACTTTTCGGATGATGAAGCTGTTCGGGTTGATGCCCTAAATCTCATAGGATCCTGTAGTTTGTAAACACCTGTGTGAACAAACATTTTATGATTTATAATATATGATGTTAATAAGGGGTTACACTTACTTAGAATTGTTAAGGATGTTAATAAATTTTGGACTGAATAATGGTGATTGTTAGATTCAGTTACAAGGAGTTGTTTCTGTCTAATGGTTGAGATTTTCTCATTCCAGTGAAGGGGCACTTGATCACCCTACGGTGACTTTTGTCCTGCCTCATTAGAGCATCATTGCAAAATAGATGTCACTTAGGGTACCCTAGAACTATTTTGCTAAAACTTAATTGGTTTTAAAAATGGTTTAATACAAGTAGACTTATTAAGTTTGTTCTTTCTTCAACAAGTTAAATTATGGCTACCACTACTTTGTCTTTACTTGCCACTGATAAGCTGACTGGCAAGAATTACGCTAGTTGAAAAAATATGATAAATGCGATACTAATCATTGATGACCTGAGGTTCGTCCTTATGGAGGAATGTCCTCCTATTCCACATACTAACACTGCTCGAAATGTTCATGACGCATATGAGTGTTGGACACGGGCAAACGAAAAGGCTCGAGCGTATATCTTGGCTAGCCTTAATGACGTTTTGGTCAAGAAGCATGAGCCTAGGATTATTGCATGTGAGATCATGAAGTCCCTAAGGGGAATGTTCGGACAACGTCCGTGCAACTCAGGCACGATGTTCTTAAGTATATCTTCAACTCACAGATGAAGGAAGGAATATCTGTTCAGGAACATGTTCTCAATATAATGGCCCACTTCAACGTGACAGAAATGAATGGGTTAATCATTGATGAGGCTAGCCAGTTTAGCCTTATTTTAAAGTCGTTACCAGAAAGCTTCCTTCATTTTGTAAGCAATGTTGTTCTGAATAGGGTCGATTACTATTGGGATTGGTGTCCTAATTCTCTTGGAGTCTTGTTGTTTTGTAAAGATACACATTGTTCAATGAATAAAATAAGTGTTATTTAATTCTTGCATTTACTCATATCCAATAAACAAAGCTCCTTGGTTATCTTATGTGAACTTAAGCATGTGTATGTGATATACAAGTGGATCATGCCTTCCGGTCTGTAGTATAAGGATTAAGGTGGGATACCTGATCTTGGTGACACTACGGATACGACCCGCTTTGTAGAGGTTTGCAAGTATTGTAAACTACTACAGATGGTAGATCCTGACCATTCATGTGGAGACGTGGAGCGGGGGTGTCGTATACAAAGAGTTTGTATAAGACCTGGACCACTACATGACTAGACTTTGTATATAACGCCGTTGATACTAGAGACTTGCATCTCACCTAAACGACCATAGGTGACACGACCTCAATTCTGAGTGTTTTGGAAACTCCTGCCTTTGAGGGCGGTCCTTTGATTAGTATGGGTGAGAGTGGCCAGATTACCAACTCAACATGCCTACCTTTTTAGGGACTTGTCTGATCTGGGAGCTGGAAACTCAATCCACAAGATGGAATTCTCCTTTCTTGAAGCAGGGATAAGTAGAGAGATTGCCCCCTTAAGGGCTGATTCCGAGGCTTGAACATAGTGGCCATAGCTTCTCTTTGGAAGAGGACTCAGTCATAGTAGAACTATAATTTATGTTCATTAGAGGACTCGGTGGTGCTTAAAGAGATAGTTGTAACTACAGGGGCATAACAGTTATTGGCTTAGCTGTAATTATGAACGATCTGTGAAGGGTTGTCGCACTGCTGATTGGTTAAGATAGATACATAATATATCTGTAGTAAGGAGAGTTCAGCTATCGGTCTTTAGTGGAGTGCCTGACAGTTAAAGGATGGTGGATCCCGTGACTAAAGAATTTAGTATGTTATTCACGTACTGTTGGAGCTTTGGAGCTACAGGTCCATGAGGTCCCCTTGGTAGCTTGGATTCTGTTGAGGGTCAGTTCTTGGTGTTGATTTGAAATCTTCAAATTGACAAGAGGTATTTTGATTATATATGATATAATTGGTATGATGTATAAGATATATCTAGTGGAGAATTGATGTAAATGAGATTTACATTAAGTACCATGGAATAGAAAAAGAACTATGGTTTATATGTTTCATGAGATGAAATATTAAAACTATAGGTTATAAATATAGTATGATAAGTTGGTTATCATTTATGTTTATAATAATATTAATTATTGAATAATTAATTCTTTTTCTTTTAAATAACCAAAGTAATGGGTGGTTATTGGATCATGGTAACCATGAGTTTAAAAGGAAAGTGGTTTCCTATTTTGAAAAGAAGTTTCTTACAAAAGATTGAAAAAAAATTTAGTTTTTCTCTCTCGCGCAAAGAAACTCACGGGTTGTCAAGTAAATACAGATTTACTAGACGACGGCTGGGCGAGCTAAACGATCGTACAGGTGCAAGCTAAACGATCATGCAATATTTACTAAACGATCGCATGGTTTTTCTAGACGATCGCTGGCCCAAGGTAAACAATCGTGTAGAGTCTGTAGGCGACACACCGAGCTATACGATGAGTTAAATGATCACATAGCTTTTGCTAGACGATCGCATAGCTTTATCTAAACGATTGGGCATCTCCGCCATCTCCCACTTGCCCAGTCATGTACACGATGGTTGTTTCCTCCGTTCATCTGCCTCATACCGAGTTCGAACAGAGCCCACCCTCTGGATTCTCACACCGAGAATACCAAGGTCGCCTTGTTGGTGGTGTCAGACTCAACTCGACACAGTCGAGATTTTCTAGAGGCCATTTGTGTTGCGAAAGAGTTCGTGACCAAGGAGATCATTGAGGACGAGCGCGAAGTGTTCGTGCGGTATTCGTGTTGTGTTGTGGTCGTGTAGATCGAGTGCTCGTGGTTGGTATTATTCGATTAGAGTCGTGCAACAAAGCGTGGAGACGCATTCTCATATGTGCGTAAAGTTTGATCTCTGTTCATTTGAGTGTATTGATGCTATAATTTCTCTGTATGATTTGCATAACTGCTTGTTTTGTATTCGACTGTAAATATATGTTCATTCATGATTGTAATTTGGAATAGTCTTGTTCCGCTACTCATGGAAATCTCGTTTCCGATTTCCTTCAATTACAACTTTAGAACTCTACTCAATGAGTTGCAGACTTTCCAATCTTTACAGAAAAGCAAGGAGAAGAAGGTTGGTGAGGTAAATGTTGCCTCATCTTCTAAGAAGTTCCATAAAGGTCTTACCTTTGAAACTAAGTCTGCACCTTCTACTTCTGGCACCAGAAAGTGGAAGAAGAAGAAGGGTGGTTAGAGGAAGGCACCTACTAACCCACAACCTACTGCTCTAAGGGATAGGAAACCAGTGAGGGTTGGCAAACGAAAGTGTTTCCATTGAAACTAGGATGGGCACTGGAAGCAAAACTACCCACGTTATTTGGCTGAGAAGAAGAAGGCCAAATCAAGTAAATACGATTTACTAGTTTTGGAAACTTGTTTAATGGCGAATGATGATTCTGTTTGGATTATTGACTTTGAGGCCACTAATCATGTTTGTTTTTCATTTCAGGGAATTAGTTCATGGCGGTAGCTTGGTGCTGGTGAGATGACGATGCGAGTTGAAACCGGGCACGCTGTCTCAGTTGTGGTAATGGGAGGTCTCCGGTTGACTTTACAGAATAGGTTTATCATTTTCAATGATGTGTATGTAGTTCCCAAGTTAAAGAGGAACTTAATTTTTGTAAAGTATTTGCTTGAATGTAAATATCAAATACATTTTTCTGTAAAAGTGTTTATTTTGAAAAATGGTGTTGACGTATGTCCAGCTAAACTGGAACATAATTTGTATGTGCTAAGGCCGCTAGCAACAAATTTCCTCCATAACATAGAGATGTTTAAAACATCGTAACTCAAAATAAATGACATAAAATTTCTCCTAAAGAAAATTCCGAACATTGACACCTACGTTTAGGGCACATTAATCTCAATAAGATTGAGAGGTTGGTGAAGAATGGACTTCTAAATAAGTTAGAAGAAAATTCTTTACATGTATATGAGTCATGCCTTAAAGGAAAGTGACTAAAAGACCTTTTACTGGAAAAGGTTATAGGGCTAAAGAGCCTTTAGAGCTAGTACATTCAGACCTTTGTGGTCCGATGAATGTGCGAGCTAGGGGAGGCTATGAATACTTCATCACTTTTACTGATGATTATTCGAGGTATGGGTACATTTATTTAATGCAACATAAGTCTGAGTCCTTTGAAAAGTTCAAAGAGTTCAAGGCTAATGTTGAAAAGGCATTAAGTAAAACTATTAGAACGCTTTGATCTGATCGATGCGGAAAGTTTTGTTATTATGAGTTCCAAAAATATATGATAGAACATGAAATAGTTTCCCAACTCTCAGCACCTGGTACATCTTAGCAGAATGGTGTATCAAAGAGGAGAAATCGAACCTTGTTAGGCATGATTTGGTTGATGATGAGTTATGCTTCCTTACCTGACTCGTTTTGGAGTTTTGCAGTAGAGACTACAGCTTATATCATGAACTATGTTCCCTCCAAGAGTGTTTCCGGAACACCTTTGGAGTTATGGAATGCTCGTAAAGCTATTTTACATCATTTTCGTATCTAGGGTTGCCCAACATATGTGCTTGAGGCTAATCCTAAGAAATTGGAACAACTTTCGAGGCTATTCCTATTTGTAGGCTACCCTAAGGGAACGAGAGGAAGTTATTTTTATGATTCTAAAGAAAACAACGTGTTTCTATTGAAAAATGCTACTTTTCTTGAGGAGGATCATATAAGGGAGCACAGAACTAGAAGTAAAATCGTGTTAAATGAGCTTTCCAAAGAAACTATTGAATCTTCTGTAGGGATTGATGCCCTAAATCTTGTAGGGTCCTGTAGTTTGTAAACACGTGTATGTACTAACATTTGTGATGTAATAATATGAGATATTTTCTTCATTATTGTCTATGAAATATGAGATATTTTAGTTGCATTAACCATAAACCAATAAACTAAGATCCCTGGTTTTCATTGTAACTTAAGCATATATGTGGAGACATACAAGTGGATCATGCCTTAAGTGATAACTTAAATGGTTTATAGTATATGGATAAAGAAGGGAAACCTTATCCTGGTGACACTACGGATACGAGCCGCTTCGTAAATGTTACTAGTGTTGTAAAATGCTACAGATGGTCTGATCCTGATCATTCATGCGGAGACATGTGAGCGGAGGTATCCTATACAAAGGAGTTTGTATAAAACTGAACCACAAAATTTTTAGTCTTGTTATATAACGTCGTTCATGATAGAGACTTTCATTTCACTAGGATGACCATAGGTAACATGACCTTAATCCTGAGTTAGTTGGGAACTCCTGCCTATGAGAGCGGTATGAGGGCGGTCCATTAATTTGCATGGGTGCGAGTGGCCAGATCACCGATTCAAGCCTACCACTTTGAGGATTCGTCTAATTGGGGAGCTAGAAACTCAGCTACACAAGACAGAATTCACTCCTTCCCCGAAGCAGGGGTAAGAAGATAGATTGCTCCCTTAAGGGCTGATTTCGGGGCTTAAACAATGTGGCGCCACACACTTTCTCGTGGCCCAAGAAGTGTTCACTCATAGTAGGACTATGATGTATTGGTCATTAGAGGAATCAGTGGTACTTAAGGAGTTAGATGTAACTACAGGAGCAAAACGGTAAATTGGCCCAATTGTACTTACGAGTGATTTGTGAAGGGTTATCGTACTGTTGATTGGTTATATCCAATGAACATAGAAATATATTTGTAGTGCGAAGAGTGTAGTTGTCGGTCTTTAGTTGAATGCTCGATAGTTAACAGATGGTGGATATCGTGATTAAAGAGTTTAGTCAGTTATTCACGTACCGTTGGAGCTTCAAGCTATAGGTTCATAAGGTCCCTTTGGTAGCTCAATGGATTCAAGTTGAGAATCAACTTTTGGGTTACTTTGAAGTGTTCAAATTAACAAAAGGGAATTTGATTATATATGATATAATTAAATTGGTTCAATTATTTCTGATATAATTGATTTGATATATTAGATACATTAATTGAAGGAATTAATATAAATATGATTTATATTAAATAAAGGAGAAAGAACTATGGTTTAAATATTACATATGATGTGATATTAAAACTATAGGTTATAAATATAATATGATAAATTAATTATTATATTTATTTATAATAAAAACAATTATGAGATAATAGTTAGCTGGTTATTTTCTTTTCTCCATTAACCGTGCAAGTGGGAGGTTTACTTGAAGAATAAAAGTGAAAAAAGTATTCATTTTTCGTAATCGTAATATTGATCGCTTACACTTGATTGAGTGAAAAGAGAGAGCTATACGATAGCCCTTTTAAGATAGTAAACAATGAGCGAGTTTACTAGACGATTGCTCCTCGTTACTAGACAATCGAGTACCTAGCGTCTATACGATAGACTAAGTCTTTCTCCCACATACTCGATCGTATAACTCAATCATATACATCCTTCTTCCCTCTACCAAATTCACACAAAGCCCACAGCTCCTGGATTCTCATGCCGAGAATACCAAGGTAACCGAGTGGTAGTGTCGAATGTTGCTGTTCGAGGGTCGAGGATCGAGTATTACTTCATTGGGTTCGAGGATCTGATAGTTTGTGAATTCACTGATTGTTTGTTGCATTCGTGCTCCTGATCAAGTTTGTTAGGACGCCTGACCATTGTAGATCGAGGGAATACGTGAAGAAGATTTCTTCAAAGGTATGCCACTCAATTCCTTTTGTTTTTAAGAAGAAAGCATGCCATGATTTACTATATCATGCATAATTGTTCTTGTATGTTTGTAAATGCTTTGTTCTTTCACAATGAGTTTGGAATGATCTTGCTTCCACTCAATGGTTCTATTGAATAAAAGTTCCTTTAATTGGTATTAGAGCCAAGTTGTTCTGATATTTCAAATCCATTAATGTATCGAATTTCATTTACATTCTTGGTGGGTTTTAAGCATGTCTACATTATGTCTAAGTGTTAAATGTTTTTGTGGATGTGAATTAATGGAGTTTCTGAGATGATTGCCTCTGGTTATTTCTTTCTTTTACATTTCAAAGTTAATTGTTAGGGCCTTTGTGTTTTTTGTCATATAACATGCTATTGAGTTTGTATTCAAAGTGTTTGAATCTGTAAGAGACGCTCGTGATAAGCTTCAAGGCATGGAGATGCAGTTTACTTCGAGGAAGAAGAAGACCAAAGGTTGATCAGATCGTGTATCCCAAGCTAAATGATCGAGTAGAAAAGTTCTAACTCGATTGTGTAGCATTTACTAAACGATCATATGGCTTATACTAAATGAACGAGTAAAGCGTTTACTCAATCGGTTTTTGTTGGCCACTTGATCGTGTAAATGATGGGGGTAAGCGATCGTTGAGTATGGGATAATCGTTGCATGGTAGGTGTGCACACTAAATGATCGAGTAGGCCAGCATGTTTCATCGCATAGTCACTGACTACTCGATCACTCGGTAAGTGTTACTCGACGCCTGCTCCTCGATCGTCTAGACGATCATGCTTCATTGCATAGTTGTCCTCTACTCGATCGTTTAGGCAGGTGTTATACTCGGTGCACTACACAATCGAGTGGCCTTCATGCTTCATCGCATAGTCAAAGGTACTCAATCGTTGCTATACGATCGTGGTTGCTCGACCATCATTACTTGACGATCACAAAGAAAAGCTATACGATTAGGGAGCGAGGCTTTGCCTAGGTGGTTCAAGACCTGGTTTGCTTGTTTTAACCGGCTTAGTGGATGGTTTATGTAATAGATAGATTTTTTTTCCAGTTTTTTATGCTAATCATCCCAGTCCATTAATTTTGATGAATATACATGAGATGTATGTTTAAATTATATGTCATATAGTATGCCATATAGTTTTAAATCTCACCATAGTTTATGCATTTATTCATGCATCATTTTTATATTATAAAATTATAATATAGTAACTTGCATGATTAAATTATATAATAGCATGCTCATACATCATATAATATAAGAGTTATATATATGCATGCATTAAGCATATTCATGCATCATCTTTATATTATAAGTGTTATAGTATAAAGGTGTATGAAAGTATGTATGCTTGGTTCATTACAATTTATATAAGAGTTATATATAGTAATGAATGAACATTGCATGAAACATGTCACATAGGTTAAATTTATAAGAGTTATAAATACATAGTCTAGCTTAGCAATGTGGATGGTTTTGGTTGTTTCCTTTTATAAAAGTTGTAATGGAAATTAGAACTAAAATCAATAAGAAAGACATGCATGCAAACTTAGGCTTGAATCATGTTTTAAAAGCGTTTTAAAATTTGATGGAGATTAACCTAAGATCACGGTTCTAATGAGATTAGAAACCTAAGTTTAATCTTTTAATCAGTTTAATAGGATTAAATTGACTAACAAAATATTAAATTTATACCAAATCTATCTATTAGGGACCTTTAAGCTGATGGAAATAGAACACCCTTACCTAGGAATCTACCTGGAAAGGTGAATTAGATAGATTTTTTGTATGCATGCAAAGTTGATGATAGTCTGTTAAAGTGTTTAATAGGACTTGATTTGAACTTGTTTAATTATAAAAAGCAAGAGTGATTTTTAAGTAAATTAAACTCATACTTAGATAAAATCAGTAGCTGGATTGTCTAAGTTAATGAATCCCTAGGTAGAACATTCAATGAGAGGTACTTGGGGTATATGATACTTCATTTAAACCTTTACACGTTTCTCTCTATTGTTCATACCGTGAGATCTATCTTCGGCCTCGAGGCACCCTGGGAGTGTTCCCCTAAAGGATGGTGTTTAGGTAGGTCAATACCAAGGTGAATGGAGAGAATGTTTATAGTAAGTGGGAGTGGGACGTGTGACAACATATTCCACGATCTCTCATTAGGTTGGATAACGTTTTGTGCATCGCCTTGAGGCACCTTGGGAGTGTCCCCCTTAAGAATAGTAGTTTTATACGACTATTTATCTGATCTCTTGTACAGGATAAGGTCGGTTTAGTCTCTTGTCCTTATCTACTTTTTTCCTATGGTAGGTGCATTAGGGCGGGACTTTACCGTCTAAAATAAGGGGTTACACTTATGCGGAATTGTTAAAGGTTAACATATTCTGGACCGAAAAATGGTGACTGTTAGAGTCAGTTACAAGAGTTGTTTCTGTCTAATGGTAGAGAATGTCTCATCCTAGTGAAGAGGCACTTGATCACCCCACCGGTGACTTTTATCCTGCCTCGCTGGGGCATCATTGCAAAATAGATGTCATTTCACTTAGGGTACATAAGAACTATTTTGCTAAAACCTAAAATTAGTGTTAAAAGTGGTAGTGCAAGTAGACTTATTACGTTTGTTCATGTTTTTTAGAAACTTTAAAAATGGCAACCGCCACGTTAGCTCTATTATCCGCGGATAAACTGAATGGCGAAAACTACGCTAGTTGGAAAAACACGATTAATACCATATTGGTCATTGATAACCTCAGGTTCATCCTTATGGAGGAGTGTTCTCCTATTCCAACTCAGGTTGCCGCTCGACCCTTTGGGAAACGTATGAGAAATAGACATGGGCGAACGAGAAGACCCGAACTTATATCTTGGCCAATCTGAACGACGTTTTGGCCAAGAAGTATGAGCCTATGAACTCTGCGCATGAGATCATGGAGTCCCTGAAGGGAATGTTTGGACAACAGTTTGGGCAGCTCAATCACGAAGCTGCCAAGTGCATCTTCAACTCCAAAATAGAGGAAGGTACACCTGTTCAAGAATACGTTCTGAACATGATGGTCCACTTCAATGTGGCAAAGATGAATGGGGCTTACACCGATGAGGGCAGACAGGTTAGCTTTAGTCTCTTGTCTTAATCGGCTTTTCCCTAAGGTCGTGTCATTAAGGCAGGACTCTAGGGCTTAAAATGAGGGGTTATACTTACACAGAATTGTTAAGGATGTTCACAAATTCTAGACCAAACAACAGTGAATGTTAGATTAAGTTACATGGAGTTGTTTCTGTCTAATGGTTGAGATTGTCTCATTTCAGTGAAGGGGCACTTGATCACCCTATGGTGACTTTTGTCCTACCTCATTGGAGCATCATTGCAAAATAGATGTCACTTAGGTTACACTAAAACTACTTTGCTAAAACATAATTTGTATTAAAGTGGTTTAATGCAAGTAGACTTATTAAGTTTGTTCTTTTTCAAACAATTTAAATTATGGCTACCGCTATTTCGTTTTTACTTGTCATTGATAAGCTGACTGGCGAGAATTATGCTAGTTTGAAAAATACGATAAACACGATACTAATCATCGATGACCTAAGGTTCGTCCTTATGAAGGACTGCCCTCCTATTCCATCTCCTAATACTGCTCAAAATGTTTGAGACGTGTATGAGCGTTGGATATGGGAAAACGAAAAGGCCCGAGTGTATATCTTGGCTAGCCTTAACGACGTTTTGGCAAAGAAGCATGAGCCCATGATCACTACACGTGAAATCATGGAGTCCCTGAGGGGAATCTTCTGACAACCGTCCGCATAGCTCATGCACGACGCTCTTAAGTACATCTTCAACTCACAGATGAAAGAGAGAACATCTGTTTGGGATCATGTTTTCAATATGATGCTCCACTTCAATGTGGCGGAGATTAATGGTCGAGCATCGATGAGGCCACCCAAGTTAGCATTATTCTGGAGTCGTTACTAGAAAGCTTCATTCATTTTGTAAGCAACGTTGTTCTTAATAGAGTTGATTACAACCTTATAACTCTACCAATGAGTTGCAGACTTTCCAATCTTTGCTGAAAAGCAAGGAGAAGAAGGTTGGTGAGGCAAATGTTGCCTCATCTTCCAAGAAGTTCCATAAAGGTTCCACCTTTGTAACTAAGTCTGCACCTTCTACTTCTGGCACCAGAAAGTGGAAGAATAGAAAGGGTGGTAAGAGGAAAGCGCCTGCTAACCCACAACTTGTTGCTCCAAGGGGTAGGCAACCAGTGAGGTTTAACAAAGGAAAGTGTCTCCATTGCAACCAGGACAGGTGGAAGCGAAACTACCCATATTATTTGGCTGAGAAGAAGAAGACCAAACAAGGTAAATACGATTTACTAGTTTTGGAAACTTGTTTAGTGGAGAATGATGATTCTGCCTGGATTATTGACTCTAGGGCCACTAATCATGTTTGTTCTTCATTTCAGGTGCTAGTGAGATGACGATGCGAGTTGGAACCGGGCACTCAGCTGTAGCAGTGAGAGGTCTTTGATTGACTTCACAGAATAGATTTATCATTTTGAATGATGTGTATGTAGTTCCCATGTTAAAGAGGAACTTAATTTCTGTAAAGTCTTTGATTGAATGTAAATATCAAATACATTTTTCTATAAATAAAATGTTTATTTTGAAAAATGGTGTTGATGTATGTTTAGCTAAACTGGAATATATATTGTATGTGTTAAGGCTGTTAGCAACAAATTCCCTATATAACATAGAGATGTTTAAATTTTTCGTAACTCAAAATAAACTACTTAAAATATCTCTAAAGAAAATGCTCAACTGTGGCACCTACGTTTAGGACACATTAATCTCAATAAGCTTGAGAGTTTGGTGAAGAATGGACTTCTAAGCGAGTTATAAGAAAATTCTTTACCTGTGTGCGAGTCATGTCTTAAAGGAAAAATGACTAAAATACCTTTTAATGGAAAAGGTTATAGGGTCGAAGAGCCTCTAGAGCTAGTGCATTCAGATCTTTATGGTTCGATGAATGTGCGAGCCAGGGGAGGCTATTAATACTTCATCACTTTACTAATGATTATTCGAGGTATGGGTATGTTTATTTAATGCAACATAAGTATGAGTCCTTTGAAAAGTTCAAAGAGTATATGAACTATATGATAGAACATAGAATAGTTTCCCAACTCTCAGCACCTAGTACACCTCAGCAAAATGGTGTATTAGAAAGGAGAAATCGAACCCTGTTGGACATGGTTTTTTCGATGATGAGTTACGCTTTCTTACCTGACTCATTTTGGGGTTTTGCAGTAACGATTGGAACTTATATCCTGAACTGTGTTCCTTTCGAGAGTGTTGCCAGAAAACCTTTGGAGTTATGGAATGGTCGTTAATCCTCAGCAATTAGAACCACGTTCAAGGCTATGCCTATTTGTAGGCTACCTCAAGGGAATGAGAGGAGGTTATTTTATGATTCTAAATAAAAAAAAGTGTTTGTATCGACAAATGCTACTTTTTTTTAAGGAGGATCATATAAGGGAGAACAGACCTAGAAGCAAAATAGCATTGAGTGAGCTTTTTAAAGAAACTACTGAATCTTCAACAAGAGATTTTGAAGAGCCTACTACCTCAACAAGACTTATTGATGTAGATTCATCTAGTAGGTCAAATCCACCTCAAGTATTGAGGGAACCTCGAATTAGTGAGAGGGTTGCGAACCCACCTATTCACTATATGGGTTTAATTGAAATTCTTGCTATGGTGCCTGATGGAGAGGTTGAAGATCCACTGTCTTATAAGAAGGCGATGGAGGATAATTACAAAGATGAATGAATCAAAGCAATAGATTTTGAAATGAGTCTATGTACTTCAATTCAGTTTGGGATCTTGTAGAGCAACGTGATGGGGTTAAACCTATAGGTTGTAAATGGATCTACAAGAGGATATGGGGTGCTGATGGGAATGTGCAAACCTTCAAGGCTAGACTAGTGGCAAAGGGTTATACCTAGGTAGAAGAAGTCGACTATAAGAAGACTTTCTCGCCTGTTGCCATGCAGATCTGAAGTCTATCTGCATCCTCCTATCCATTACCTCATATTATGACTATGAGATATGGAAAATGGATGTCAAGACTGCTTTTCTGAATGGAAATCTTGAGGAGACCATTTATATGGTGTAGCCCAAGGGATTCATAGTCCAAGGTCAAGAGTAAAAGGTTTGCAAGTTGAATCAATCCATTTATTGACTGAAACATGCATCTCGATCTTGGAACATAAGGTTTGATATTATGATCAAATCTTATGGCTTTGATCAGAATATTGATGAGCTTGTGTCTACAAGAAAATCATCAACAGTTCAATAGTTTTCCTAGTGTTATATGTAGACGATATCCTACTCATTGGGAATGATGTAGGCTTACTGACTTTAGTTAAGAACAAGCTAGAGACCAAATTCCAAATGAAAGATTTGGGAGAGGCTTAGTTTGTTCTTGGGATTCAGATCTTTCGGGATCCAAGGGACAAAATGCAAGCACTGTCTCAGGCATCGCACATAAACAAGATGTTGATCAAGTACTCGATACAAAACTCCAAGAGAGGCTTATTGGCTTTGAAGCACGGAGTTACATTGTCTAAGGATCAGTGTCCTAAGACACCTCAATAGTTTAAGGAAATAAGACGAGTCATCTATGCATTTGTTGTAGGCAATTTGATGTATGCGATGTTATGTACTAGACCCGGCATTTACTACGCAGTATGGATAGTCAGTAGATATCAATCTAATCCAGGATATGATCACTGGACAACTGTCAAGAATATCCTCAAGTATCTTTGGAGAACGAGGGACTACATGATTGTGTATGATTATGAGAATTTGATCCTTACAGGATACACTGACTCTGGATTTCAGACTAGTAGGGATTCTCGGAAATCCACTTTAGGATCAATGTTCACTCTTAACAGAGGAGTTGTAGTATGGCGAAGCACCAAGCAGTGGTGCATCACGGACTCCACCATGAAGGCCAAGTATGTAATGGCTTGTGAAGCTATTAAGGAGGTCGTTTGGCTCAGGAAATTCCTGACTAATCTGGAAGTTGTTCTAAATATGTCTAAACCCATCACACTTTATTGTGATAATAGTGGTGTTACGACGAATTCCCTTGGGCCTCGAAGTCATAAGCACGACAAGCACATTGAGTGGATATACCATCTCATCCAAGAGATTCTGCATCGAGGGGACGTTATTGTCATGAAGATAGCTTCGGAGCACAATGTTTCTGATTCGTTTACAAAGGCCATCACGGCTACAGTGTTTGAGGGTCACCTGCAGAGTATGGGTCTATGGGAGAGACCACGACTGGACAAGGGCAAGTGGGAGGTCTTGTACTGGGCTTGATTGTGCCCTAGTTTATTGTTATGTGTACTTGTAATTTGATTATCTTGTACACCCCACTAGCTTTAGAAGAAGTGGGAGATTATTGGGGTTGATCCCCTAAATCTCGTAGGGTTCTGTAGTTTGTAAACACATGCATGAACAAACAATCTGCGATTTATAATATATGATATTTTATTCACATTGTCTATGAAATATATGATATTTTAGTTGCATTAACCCCAAACCAATAAACTAAGATCCATGATTATCGTTGTAACTTAAACATGTATGTGGAGACATATAAGTGGATCGTGTTTAAGTGATAACCTAAATGGTCTATAATATATGGATAAGGCTGAATATCTTATCCTGGTGACACTACGAGTATGGCCCGCTTTAAAGGTGTTACAAATGTTTTAAAGTGCTAAAAATTGTCTGATCCTGATGATTCATGTATTAGACATGTGAGCTGGAATATTCTATAAAAAGGAGTTTGTATAAGACCGGACCACGAATTGTTTAGTCTCGTTATATAATGGCGATCATAATAGAGTCTTTCATTTCACTAGGATGACCATTGGTAACATGACCTTAATTCTGAGTGAGTTTTGAACTCCTGCTTATGACGTCGGTCCTTTAATTTGCCTGGATGAGAGTGGCCAAATCGCCGACTCAACAAGCCTACCATTTTGGGGATTCGTCTGATTGGGAAGCTGAGAACTCAACTACACAAGATAGAATTCACTACTTCCCCGAAGCAATGGTAAGTAGATAAATTACTCCCTAAAAGGCTGATTCCGGATCTTGAACAATGTGGTGCCACGCCCTCTCTTGGCCTAAAAGGGATTTAGTCATAGTGGGACTGTGATTTATTGTTCATTAAAGGGATCAGTGGTACTTAAGAAGTTAGATGTAACTACAAGGGCAAAACGATAATTTGGCCCAGCTGTACTTACAAGCGATTTGTGAAGGATCATCGTACTGTTGATTGTTTATATCCAATAGACACAGAAATATATTTGTAGTCCGAAGAGTGCAGTTGTCGGTCTTTAGTGGAGTGCCCGACAATTAAGTAATGGTGGATAATGTGATTAAAGAGTTTAATCAGTTATTCATGTACTGTTAGAGTTTCAAGCTACTGGTTCATAAGGTCCCCTTGGTAGCTCAATGAATTTAAGTTGAGAATCAGTTTTTGGGTTAATTTGAAATGTTCAAATTAATAAGAGGGAATTTGATTATATATGATATAATTAAATTAGTTCAATTATATATGATATAATTAATATAACGTATTTGATACATTATTATTTAATTGGATGAATAAATATTTCAATGTGATTCAAATGTATTTTTTATGAATAAGATTCATAGTTATTAAATTTAATATAAACATGATTTATATTAAATGCCATAAAATAGAGAAAAAGAACTATGGTTTATATATTGTATATGATGCAATATTAAAACTATAGGTTATAAATATAATATGCTAAGTTAGTTATCATATTCATTTAGATTTATTAATTATTTGATAATTAACACTTTTTTCTCCATAACAACCCTTAGTGGGTAGTTATTTAGTTTTATGGAAAATTTAGGATAAAATGAAATTTTTTCATAATTTCAAGAATGAGATGCAATTAATAATCGAGTATCGACACGATTGCTTGAGAGACTATATGATAGCTTTATTATCTACACGATTGAGTGACTTGTCTATGCGATAGACTTCGTCATCTATACAATAGTGTTGTTCGTCTACTCAATCGTCTTTCTCCTCCACACCAAACTTCCCTCTAACCAAAATTAGCCAAAGCCAACCACTCCTGGATTCTCACACTGAACCAAGGTCACGAAGTGGTAGTGTTCTATTAGTTTAAGGATCGAATTGCTATTTGTTGCTTGTTCGAGAGGAGTGTTCGTGACTTGTTCGGAGCGTTTGTGAATAAGTTAGATGAAGAACGGTTCTTCAAAGGTATAGTCTATTAATCCTTTTTTTTTTTTATTTCAAAGCATGCTGTAATTTAAGATTTATGCATAATCTATTCTTGTATGACTGTATATGTATGCGTTCATTCACAATGGAATTTGGACAATCCACTTTCACTCAAAGGTCCTCTGTAATCAAAGTTCCTATAGAAGTAACATTTGCTTCACCAACCTTCTTTTCATTTCTTTTCATCAAAGATTGGAAAGTCTACAACTCATTGAGGAGAGTTGTAAGGTTGTAGTCAACCCAGTTCAGAACAACATTGTTAACAAAATGAAGGAAGCTTTCTAGTAAGAATTCCAGAATAATGCTAACTTGGCCTCATTGATACTCCACCCATTCATCTCCACCATATTGAAGTGGACCATCATATTAAAAACATTTCTTGAACAGATTTTTGTTCTTTCATCCATGAATTAAAGATGTACTTAAGAGCGTCATGCCTGAGCTGTGTTGACGATTATTCGAACATTTCCCCTTAGGGACTCCAAGATCTTGCGTGCAGTGATCATGAGCTCATGCTTTTTGGCCAAAACTTCGTTAAGGCTGGCCAAGATATATGCTTGGGCCTTCTCATTCACTTGTATCCAACGCTCATATGCTTCTCGAACGTTTCAAGCACCAGTAGAAGGTGGAATAGGAGGACACTCCTCCATAAGGATGAACCTTAGATCATCAATGATCAATATCGTAATAATGGTGTTTTTCCAACTAGTATAATTTTTGCCAGTCAGTTTATCAGTGGCAAGCAATCTAAGTGTAGCGGTAGCCATATTAAAACTTCTGAAAAATTAACAAATGTAATTAAGTCTACTTGCATTAAACCATTTTTAAAACCAATCATGTTTTAGCAAAATAGTTCTAGTGTACCCTAAGTGACATCTATTTTGCAATGATGCTTCAATGTGGCAAGACAAAAGTCACCATAGGGTGATCAAGTGCCCCTTCAGTGAAATGAGATAATCTCAACCATTAGACAAAAACAACTCCTTGTAACTGAATCTAATAGTCACTATTGTTCGGTCTAGAATTGTTAACATCATTAACAATTCTATGTAAGTGTAATCCCTCATTTTAGGTCATAGAGTCCTGCCTTAATGAGCCAACCTTAGGGAAAAGCTGATTAAGAAAAGAGATTAAAGCAACCCTATCCATTTCTGGAGATTAAATAAAGAGTTGTGCAAAACTGCCATCCTTTAGGGGGACACCCACGATGCCACGAAGCGATGCACAAAAACTTTATCGAACCTAATAAGAGAGACTTAGGGAAATGTTGTCATACGTCCCACTCCCATTTACTATAAAAATTCTCTCCATTCACCTTGGTATTGACTTACCTAAATGCCATCTGTAGGGGGACACTCCCAAGGTGCCTCGAGGCTGAGGATAGATCTCACGGTGTGAACTTTTAGGGAGTAACATGTTGAGGTTAAAGTGAAGTATCATATACCCCATTTACCTCCCACTGAATGTTCTACCTAGGATTCATTAACTCAGAAAATCCGATTACTGATTTTATCTAAGTGATTTGTTTAAGTTGTTTAGAAACAACACTTGCTTTTGATGATTAAACAACTTTGATTCAAGTCTTATTAAACTCTTTAATAGAATTTCATCAAATTTGCATGTATGTAACAAATCTATCTAATTCACCTTTCCAGGTAGATTCCTAGGTAGGTGTGTGACGTTTCTATCGACTTAAGTACCCCAGCCTAACTAGAACCAACCTTAGCCAAAAGGTCCCTTATAGGTACATTTGTTACATATTTAATCTTCTATTAGAATCAATTTAATCCTATTAAACTGATTTAAAAGATTAAACTTAGATTTCTAATCTTATTAGAAATGTGATCTTAGGTCTATCTCAATCAAATTTTAAAACATTTTTAAAAGATGATTAAAGCCTAAGATGGGCTTGCAACTCTTTATTATTGATTTTAATTCTAATTTCATTAATTAGAACTCTTATAAAAAATGAAACAATTAAAACCATTCAACATTGCAAGCTAGACATAAGGTATTTAAAACATTTATAAGTAAACCTAAGTTAGTGTCATGCTTCATGCAATGTTCATTCATTACTAATATATAACTTTTATATAAAAAAGTAATGAACTAAGCATACACTCCATACATACATTCAACCTTATATTATAACATATACAATATAAATGATGCATGGATATGCTATAATGCATGTATATATTATAACTCTTATATTAGATGATGCACGAGCATGCTTTATGTAATTTAAATCATGCATACTAATATATTATAACACTTATAATATAAAAATGATGCATGAAATAAAATGCATAACTTATGGTGGGTTTTAAAACTATATGACATACATTATGACATATAAAATAAACATACATCATATGCATATCTAAATAAAAGTTGATGGACCAGGATAGTAAATCTCAAAATTGGAAAAGTAAAGGCCAATCTATTACAAAAGTTTGAGTCAACCGGTTTAGAACAGATGAATCGGGTCTTGAACCGCTCGTTTTGAAGCCTTGTAACTTGATCGTATAGCAAACCTTATGATCGTCGAGCAACAAGCGTCGAGTGTAAACGATCGTGTAGTAATGATTGCGTAGCTTTGGACTACGCAATGAGCATAAAAGTCCATGCGATTATGCAACGTGTTCTGAGTAGCGCATATCATGTGATCGTGTAGCTAAGGACTATGCGATGAGCATGATAGTCTACACGATCAAGTAGCGTGCGTTGAGTATCGTATACTATGCGATCATGTAGCTACTGACTATGTGTTTAGCATGATAATTTACACGATCGTTTAGCACGCATGCCTTGTGTCGAGTATCAAATACCGTGCGATCGTTTACCCCTCGAGCGCCTACGCGATCATGAAACCAATCCAACACGATCGAGTAGACAGCTCTACACGATCGCATAGCATTAGCATTAGCTATGCAATCGTTTAGCAAATGCTACACGATTGTATAGAAAACTCTATACGAACGCATAGCCAAATCTAAACGATCGTTTAGCTCAAGCTACATGATGCGACCATTATTTCGTCTTCTCCATTGAAACGAACTACAACCTTTGCGTCTGAAGCTTTACGAATGACTTAAAAACATAAATGAATACAGACTCGATTGCAAGAATTTATGCCCAAAAACGTTGGGGCCCTTAGGAATTAACTTTTGTAAAGTAAATAGAAATGCAAAACAGAGATTACTACCCCACAATTATCCATCAACCAACATCCACATACATTTAACGATTAAACGCAATGCAGAAAGTAAAACCCATCAAACTGTAAACGAATTCAATACAACAAATGGAATTTGGATATCAGAACACAACCTGACTCTGATACCAATTGAAGGATCTCGTTTTACAGAGAACCTATGAGTGGAAGCAGATCGTCCAAATCTCACTTTGATTGAAATAAATATTTACAGTAAAACAGTACAAATTATGCATTATAACATAAACTACAACATGATTTCTAATTAGAAATAGAGTTTAAAGATTATACCTTTGAAGAACTCTTCTTCAAGTAAAACCCTCGTACTGTCACGAACATCACAAACAGTCACGGACACTCCAAACAACAACAAGATCTCGAACCAAAAAGGAAGAAGGACACTACCACTTGGTAACCTTGGTATTCTCGGGGTGAGAACCCAAGAGTGGTGGGCTCTAGTTATTTTGGTTAGGAGGGAGTTTGTGGTTTGGAAGAGGAGGACGATTGAATGAAGAACAAGTTAACGCATAAAGTTTTCTTCAATCGTATAGTAAAAGGAGTTTATCGCATAGGCTCTTAACCAAATCGTGTATCTCTCAATTGTGTAACATTTATTTTTGGAAAAAATAAAATCATATTTTATTTATCCTAAAAGCCACAAAACCAGTTAACTTCCCACTAGGGAGGTTAAAGAGAAAAAGGGGATAATTATCAACTAATTAATAATTATAAATGAATATGATAATCAACTTATCATATTACATTATAACGAATAGTTTTAAACTATAGTTCTTTTTCTCTATTTTATAGCATTTAATATAAATCATATTTATATTGAATTTAACAACTATGAATCTAATGCATAGAAAATATATTTGAATCATATTCAAATATTTATTTCTCCAATTAAACTATTATCATATATAATTGAATCAATTTAATTATATCATATATAATTAAATTCCCTCTTATTAATTTGAACATTTCAAATTAACTCAAAAACTGATTCTCAATTAAATCATTTTGAGCTACCAATGGGACCTTATGGACCAGTAGCAATGACCACGTAGCTATAATGCATGCATACATATACTATAACATTTATACTATATGATGTATGAGCATGCTTTATGTAATTTAAATCATGCATATTCATATATTATAACACTTATAATACAAAATGATGTATGAAAACAAATGTATAACTTATGGTGGGTTTTAAAAACTATATGGCATACATTATGACATATAATAAAAAAACATACATCACATGTATATTTATTCTAAAAGTTCATGTGTTTTTTAGCATTTATATTATAAGTGTTATAATATATGGTTCAATGGATATATGGAATGTATGTTATAGTATGATTCATTACTTAGTTATATAAATGTTATATATTAGTAATGAATGAATATTGCATGAAGCATGACATTACCTTAGGTTAATTTATAAATGTTATAATTAACTAAAGTATGTCTAGCATGCAACGGTTGGTTTTTAATTGTTTCATTTATTTATAATTTTTATAATTAAATTCAATTGGAACTAAAATCAATATTAAAGAGTAACATGCAAACCTTAGGCTATAATCATTTTTTAAAATTATTTTAAAATATGATTTTCCTAAGTTAATTAACCATAAGTAGAACACTTAGTGGGAGGAAAATGGGTATATGATACTTCATTTTAACCTCCACACATTTCTCCCTAAAAGTTCACACCGTGAGATCTACTCTCGGCCTCGAGCCACCATGGTTGTACCCCTATGGGTGGCATTTGAGTAGGTTACTATAAGAATTATGGGTTTTAATGTCGGTTTAAAACTGACATTAAAAAGCTATAATGTCAGTTGATAACCACCATTGAAGATCGTGTTATAAAAGATCTCTTAAGCTAAAAGAAAGGAAAAAAAGGCTAACAATCTCTTCAATCAAGCTCGTAACTCATTCCACTAAAAATTAATTGAATTGCGCGTAAGACGATACTTTCCAAGTAAAGTTTGAGTTGTTGCTCCTCTACCATAGCTACCAACTCTATTGCAAAACCCGACCTTCCACAGGACTCTGGGAAATTTTTAAGTATGATAACAATCGATAACATAGTTGAGAAAAATATGATAAATATCATGACTTGCAAGAGTCGAAAAAGAATTAACTTCAAAATATAAATGAAGAACATCAAAATTTGTAAACAAACTTGCAACTTCATTAAAATCTTATAAAAAATCCAAACAATAAATTCAGCAAAGGAATTCTTTTTTCATTTTAGATTTCTTAGGCAACTAGACCAATCATATTAATTAAAAAAATGTAAAAGAAAAATAGATCATGCGCAAGTGTATGTCACGAAGGATATCACTCATACCAAGTTGCTTGTGGTTAATAAATGCAATACAATCTTATTTTGCTTGCTTCAAACTGGGTCAAGTGAATCCTCCCTTGGAGAATGGAACGACTTCTTCTACTAGCTTTTACAGAAGTTTGAACTTGATCATTTTTCAACAATTTCTTGTTTCCAGAAAAATATACCAACTAAGCAAGAGTGCCTACAAGAAATGTGGAGATTTATCCCTAAACTAAACTCCAAGTAAGATCACAGCAAACTAAAAAAAAAATAGAAAAAGAAAGAAAGAAAGAAGGGGAGAATGCTATAGGATGGTCCTACACTAAGTATCCAATAGAATAAATATAAACTATTTTGCTGATGGCATAATGGATAATCAAATTACCTTCTTTTGAATTAAATAGATCATGGAAGTGAGGGAGATGACATAATGGATAACCAAACAACCTTCTTTTGAATTCCAAGACTGACCTACAAGGAGAGTTTCAATATACATCATGTTATGGTAGAGGAAGAGATTGAGAGAACACAAATGTGAGGCAACTTCAATCAATATGAACTAAAGCTAAACTCGTGGAGTATAACTAAGGAAACAAGAGTTTTCTTGAAAGGGGCACAATTCTCTTAAATTCTTATAATGCCAAAGCATTCTCCCTCTCAATAAACAAACAAACAAACAAAATAGCATTTTGATTATTCTCATTCCCCTACAGAACTCTTCCAATACATATATTCAAGAACCTACCAAAATAGTACAGTAATTTCTAGAATTTTGATTTCGACTTTGACATACATCATCTCAAACTTCTTGATGGAGATTTAATTGGTTTCTATGTGATAAGTGGTACTGACAATGGGCAGAGGAAGTATGAGGATTTGAAGAGCATACCCATAAAGAAAGCAGCTCCATTTTAAATAAGAATACATTTAAATATAGTAAGATATTTAGCGATCTTTGTGTTGCAAGGAACAAAGATGTAACTATCTTACATCAAGGCCCAAGGGAGAAAAATGAGTCTTATTGTTTAATTATAGAGTGGAAACTGTAGGAAATAGATCCACTACGAAATGAACAATCACATATACTGAAGTTTAAAAATCACGTGAAAAAGTTTAACGGGGTAATGCAAAGTGAACTCCAGATGAAATTTGTCAAGTAATAAATCAATAAATATCTGAATAACTAATATTGTATAAGATTCAAAGGAAATGGTAAACCTACAAGAGATCTCGCGATTTGATCTCAAAGAACTAATATCTCTAGAACTAATTTGTCCGTCCCGAAGCTCAACCCTCCCACTGCCTCTTTGCGTTTGATCTCCACCACTATTCTCCATTTTTCATCGTACACCTCACAACATCTGTTCCTATACCACTCCTTGATCTCATACACACCCATATCCATAGCTTCAACAACACGAGCCAGGCACCTTGATTTAAGCAAATTCATCTGTGTGGGGGAGTCACGCTCGTTTCATCCTCGTAAACCACCTAAGTATCGTCTAGGCTCAATCTCTATGTGTATTATTTTTAATATATTACTAAATCAAGAGTTAACTAAAACAGAACCAAAGCATATATATATAGTACGTACCTTGCGATAGATTGTGAACAGAGGGTTACCGGCGGTGTCCATGAGAAGGATCTCGCCCTTATTGCCTACTAGATAGTTGTCCACCCTATAAACCAAATTACCGTCGACGTTAAAACACGGTAAACCCCTCACAGTTCAACAACATAGATTTTTTCCACACCGTGAGGACAGTCTTGGTGGCCTCACTGCAAGAGGAAAAGGTGTGAATCCGAACGAGATCGACGACAAGTAGCTACCAGTGACGTCAGGCTTGAGACTACATGGATGGCAGCAAGCAACGGTTCCTTGCGTAGCGGTCATCGGTATTGGAGGTGGTCAGAGAGAAAAAGATGAGTGGCTAGGTGTAAGGCTATGCAAAACGAAGAAGAAGAAGATTCTGTGGTGGAGCTTTGTACGCGTGAGGAAGAAATAAATTTAATTTCTTTTCCTTGTAACCCTAATCCTTTCAATATATAAAATTAAAAAATATAGATCTTTAATGTCAATTTTAAACCGGCATTGTAGCCTATCTTCAATGTCAGTTTAAAATTGACATTAAAGATCCGTTTTTTAAACCAAAATTATACATCCGGTTTCACTTTTTCCAACCTACATTAAAGCCTAAAATTCTTGTTGTGGGTTAATATCAAGGTGAATGGAGAAAGTGTTTATAGTAAGTGGGAGTGGGACGTGTGACAACACATCCCTCAATATCTCTCATTAGGTTAAATAAAGTTTCATGCATCGCCTCGTGGCATCGTGGGTGTCCCCATAAAGGATGGGTGTATTGCATGACACTTTATTTGATTTCCAGAAATTGATAGGGTTGCTTTAGTTTCATATTCCAATCGGCTTTTCCCTACGGTTAGCTCATTGGGGCAGGACTCTAGAACCTAAAATGAGGGGTTACACTTACACAGAATTGTTAAGGATATTAATAAATTCCAGACCAAATAATGGTGACTATTAGTTACAGGGACAAGAAGTTATTTCTGTGTAATGGTTGAGAATGTCTCATTTTAGTGAAGGGGCACTTGATCACCCAACGATGACTTTTTTCCTACCTCACTGAAACATCATTGTAAAATAGATCTCACTTAGGGTACACTATACTATTTTGCTAAAAATTGATTGATTTTCTTAAAAGTGGTTTAATGCAAGTAGACTAAAGTAGTTTTTTTTTTTTTTTCCAACAATTCATTAATATGGTTATCGCTGCCTTAAGTTTCCTAGTTGCTGATAAATTAATGAGTGAAAACTACGCTAGTTGGAAAAACACAATCAATATTATTTTAATCATCGATGACCTTCGCTTTGTCTTGATGGAGGAGTGTCCTCCCGTTCTGCCTCCTAATGCTCCTCGAAATGTTCGGGAAGCATATGAGCGTTGGACAAGGGAAAACGAAAAGGCCCAAGCATATATTTTGGCAAGCCTTAACGAAGTCTTGGCAAAGAAGCATGAGCTCATGCTCACAGCCCGTGAGATCATGGAGTCGCTGAGGGGGAATGCTCGGACAACCGTCTGTACAGCTCAGGCATGATGCTCTCAAGTAAATCTTCAATGCCCGTATACAAGAAGGGGCATCTGTTCGAGAACACGTTTTCAACATAATGACCCACTTCAACGTGGTGAAGATGAACAGGTCAAGCATCGATGAGGCCAGCTAGGTTAGCATAATACTAAAATCTTTACCTGAAAGTTTCTTGCACTTCTGTAGCAATGCTGTTTTGAATAGGATTAACTACAACCTAACTACCCTGCTCAACGAGCTACAGACCTTCCATTCCGTATTGAAAAGCAAGTAGAAGAAGGGTGAAAAAAATGTTGCATCATCTTTTAAAAAGTTCCACAAAGGTTCAACTTCTAAAACGAAGTCTGTACCTTCTTCTTTCAGCATCAAAAAGTGGATAAAGAAGAAGGGTGGAAAGAGAAAGGCTGCTAACCTAGTGGTTACTGCACCAAGGGGTAGACAACCCGTCAAGGCTGACAAAGAAAAATGTTTTCATTGCAACCGAGATGGGCACTGGAAGAGGAACTGCCCCAGATATTTGGCATAAAAGAAGAAGGTCAAATAAGGTAAATATGATTTAGTGGAGAATGATGATTCTACCCTGATTATTGACTCCGGGGCCACTAACCATGTTTGTTCATCATATTAGGGAATTAGTTCCTGGCGGCAACTAGATGCTGGTGAGATAACGATGCGAGTTGGAATCGGGCACATCATCTCAGCTATGGCAGTGAGAGGTCTTCGGTTGACTTTACAGAACAAATTTCTTATTTTGAAAGATGTATTTGTAGTTCCTGAATTTAAAAGGAACTTAGTTTCTATAAAGTGGTTGTTAGAATAATCTTATTATCATCATTTTTTCTTTTAATAAAGTGTTTATTACAAAGAATGGTATTGATATATGTTCAGCAAAACTGGAAAATAATTTGTATGTGCTAAGGCCGTTAGCAACAAATGCCCTCCTTAACACAGAGATGTTTAAAACTGTTGTAATCAACATAAAAGACTTAGAGTTTCTCCTAAGGAAAATGCCCAACTTTGGCACCTAAGACTAGGACACATTAATCTCAATAGGATTGAGAGGTTGTTTAAGAATGGACATCTAAGCAAGTTAGAAGAAAATTCTTTACATGTGTGTGAGTCATGCCTTGAAGGCAAGAGGACTAATGGTCTTTTACTGGAAAAGGTCATAGAGCCAAAGAACGTCTAGAGCTAATACATTCAGACCTCTGTGGTTCGATGAATGTAAAAGCTAGGGGAGGCTATGAATATTTCATCACTTTTACCGATGATTATTCAAGGAATGGGTATGTTTATTTACTGATAAACCTCTACAGCTTTTTCCTTTTAGGGTCTGGAATTCTTACAAAGGCTAGACATCTACATGTTCTAAACTATGACAAGTTTGGTTTCTTATTCATGAGGAGCTCATAGGGTGAAGTTGTGTTTTTAGATTTTGGTATTCTGTTTACGACATAGCATACGGTAAGGATGATTTCACCCCATCAATAAGATATGGCTCCTGAACTAAGTAAAATAGCAACTACTAGCTTAGCCAAAGTTCTATTTTTTCTTTAAGCTTTTCCGTTCATTTCAAGAGAGTAGAATGTAGTTTTTTCGTGTGTTATTTCATGTGAGTTAAAGAACTCTTTAAAGTTGTTTGAGTCGTACTCAGTTCCCTTATCACTACGAAGTCTTTTAACCTTTCTGTTAAACTGATTTTCTATTTTAGTTACAAACAATTTGAAAGCATCAAACACATCACTTTTGTTTTTCAGCAAATATACAAAGTGAAACTAGAGCAATCATCAATAAAAGTAATAAAATATCTTTACTGCGCCTAGTCAAGATGCTGTCAAATTCACTCAAGTAAAAATGAATAAAATCTAGAGGCTCAAATTTCTTAAGTACAGATTTATGTAGAGTCTTAGTTATTTTAGCCTGACTACAATACTCGCATTTATCAAATTCATTCATGGATAACTTAGGTATCATTTCCAGCCCAATCATATTACTAATTAATTTCTTATTAACATGACCAAGTCTAGCATGCCAAACATTCAAAGAATACAACATATAAACAGAAGATTTCATTTTATTAATGTCTAGATTTAATTTGAACATTCCCTCAGTTTCATATCCCTTCCCTACAAATACATTATTCTTACTAAAGGTATATAAATCTGCTCCTATTGTTTGGGTAAACCCGACCTTGTTGAATTGATAGCTAGAGACCAAGTTCTTTCCTATCTCAGGAGTGTGTAGGACACCATTCAAGGAGATAGCCCGGATGTAAACTTCAACTCCACCTTGCCAGTTCCAACAACTTTCATTGACTGGTGATATCCCAAAAGAATGTTCTTATCCTTAGTTCTAGTATAAGTTTTAAAGAGACTAAGTTCGTGGTAGACATGGCGCGTATCACCAATGTCTATCTAACACCACTCAGAACCACCGATCACATTTACTTCTCCGATCATGGCAACTAACGGTTCTTCTATTAGGTTCGCCTGACCAACAGGACGATGTGTCCTTCAGTTCTTAGCCATGTGTCCTGGTTTATTACAATTAAAGCAAAGAGAATGTACTATTTCTCCTAGGGGGGTTTTTGCTTCTTCTGATTGTTCAGGTTGTTAAAACCACGGTTCTGACCTTTCCTCTTAGTTTCCTTGAACTTTCGATCAGCCTTTATCACAACAGAGGCATATTTTCCAAGAACAATGTTCACCTCCTCCCTCTAGTTCGACTTTCGAACTTCTTCCTCAATCCTCAGTCGGGTGATTAGACTCTCTAAGGAAAACACCTTGGTCTTATGCCTCAAGATGTTTTTGAAATCCTTTCATAAAAAAGGCAACTTATGAATAATAACGACACTTAGAACTACTTATTTAAAGGTACACCTTCACTTATTATTCACTACAAGAATTTTTACCTATTTCGATATTTTTTTCCCGACGCATTCATTTTCATTGGCAGAGGCGTATTTATCTCGACAAAAATTTAATGTGTCAGCCAAAATAGAGCAACGTGCACATTTTTTTTTAAAAAAAAATTATGCTGACAAAAATTTGAACGTATTCCAACAAAAATATGTGTGGTGAAAAGTCATTAAAAAACCCACTTCTTATTTTCCACCCACTTTTCTTTTTCCCTATTTTTCCTTTCTCTTTCCCTTCCCCCAACCCCCCGACCCCCCAGACTACCCCCACCCACCGCCTCTTCCCTCCCCCCACTCCCCCACCTTCCCCCCCCACCCTCCCCACGCCTCCTTTTCCACCCTCTCCCCCCCTGTGCGCCTCTTCTTCCGTTCCCCCCACCCTCGACCCCCACTCTTCCATCCCTCCATCCCTACTCTTCCTTTCTCTATTACTTTCCCTTTCCCCCTCCATTTTTTTTTACATAAACGACCACCGCTCCAACATAGAACGCTAGTGCACGCCGTCGCACACTACTGTCTCATGCACTAGTTGGTTCTTCTTCTCTTTGCTTTTTTCTAATAAATGTTATTCATAGGTTGTGTTTGTTTTATTATTCTGATACGGTTTTTTTTTTCAGATTGGAATTAGGATATTCATTTTTTTATGAATGAAATTGTTCTTCTATCTTTGATTTGTATATGGATGGATATAATGAATGATGAATTATTTGTGTGTTTTGGTTTTAATTTTGTACATGAGATTCATTTGTTAATATTGAAATTTAATCTTTCCTTTTTATGGATATAATATGTTTTAAGTTTTAAAATGGAACTGCTAGGATGTTTAAAGCAAATTAACTAAATTTCACACTTTTTACTTGCTAATGTTAAATCCTCGATTGACCCAAAAAACTTAAGTTGATAGTTAAAGGTAAATTTAATATCATATTATCTGAAAAATCTCTAGTAAAGGATCATTTTGTTTGATTGATTAAAAAAATTGTGAGGAAAAACGAAAACTTTAAGGGAAAAAAAAAGAAAATGGAAAACATTTGATCCTTTAGCTTCATTTATTTAGCTTTTATCAATAAAGGTTCACAATTGTAAATATTTGACCCTTTTTCCTTATTAATGTTCTCGTCACATGCTTGATGCAGACCAACCCTTCTGTAAAGTAAGAATGAACACTTGAAATGTAGTGATTTCTCTCTTGTTCTCATCATAAACGCCAAAACTCAGAGATAATGAAATATATCCTTCATATAGCTAAAACTTATACATGCTTTATTCATTTAGTTCAACGATGAATAAGGATTGGATTAAGCATAGAGATAGATTCTCAAGAGAGTACATTGACAGAGTTGCACAATTCATGGAAGTGACAAAGTGTCATGTAAATGGATGTATATGTTATTATTTTTTAGATTATCTAGAACCCTAATTGTGCATTTTAAAGGAACTTTGTTCTGGATTTATTTGTAGGAATCCGAGAGTTGAGTTATATGTTTTTAGGACTATCGAATGACGAGTTTATCCTTGAAAGAAATTTAGGTAGATTTAAAGGGATGGATTCACTTTGACGCTTTCTATGTATTTGTTGCTACTTTGTGGTTTAAATGGCGTTTATGTGGAATTAGGACACGTTTGTAGCTTGGGAGGGGAAGGGAGGATGTATATGTTGTAATTGTGTTTTAGATTATCTTGAAGCCTAATTGTGGATTTTAAAGGAACAAGTTCTTCGCTTATTTGTAGGGATCCGATAGTTGTGGAGTTTAAAGGGCGTTGATCTATTTGTTTAAGTGGATTTACAACACGCTCGTAACGTGGGGAGGGGTTTACGTCTTAATTATAACCATTTTAATCACTTTTTAGATAGTAAAATGGTTGTTTGTGGTGTTCATGTTTTAATTATCAACATTGACGACATGTTTGTAGCTTGAGAGAGGGATCATTCCTCATAACCATTTTAAACATTTTGTTTAAGTCTTTGTGTGATTGCTAAGATCTTTTTGTGCATTTTTCTTTGTTGATTTTAAGAAATATTTAATAATATTTGTTTTTCCTCTTTCAGATTGTTCGTGTAAATTCTTAAAGATCATTTTTTTTTTTTTTTGGAGATTGCGAGAAGATTTTGTGAGATGATTACTTAGTTTGGTTTATTATCTCACTTATTTTGGCTTAGGGAAGATTATTATTATTATTATTTATATAGGGGATTTTTAAGAAGTTAGAAAAGCTCAAATTTAATTGTATACACAGTTTTTGTTCATAGAATTTTATAGCTTGTGTATTGAATATTAGTCTTATTTTTAAATATATAAGCTTACTTTTGTTATATTTATTCCCAATTGATTTGTTTGAAGATTAATTTTTGTTAATTACAAATTAAAGAAATAAAAAAATTGGTTATTTAATTGTTACAAAATATATAAAATTATAAACAACTTATGCCCACACAAATAATCGTTGGCAGAAATCTATCTATTAAATTGAAATTTTGTTTTTTAGGACTATGCTTTTCCCCATGAAAATTGTATTTTGTTGGGAAAACACATATGAACGCAAAAAATTGCGTTGCCAAAAATGGTATTTATGTCGACGAAAATAGTTTTCGTCCGGAGGAACTTCTCCCGACATGGATACGACAACATTATGTCGAAGCAAAAAAAAAATGTGTTGGCATAACCTATCCCAACGTTTTCAATACTTTGCCCGACGTTTTTTTACATGCAAAAAAGTGAAAATTCTTGCAGTGATTCATGGGCTATCTTCTGCAGCTCATGAGACTGGCCTCCACAGATTTTTCATCCGTCATCTAAAACTCAAGGTAACGGTTGACGACATACTTTTTCGACTTGGCCTCCTCGGTATCATACTTCTTCTGTTGGGCATCCCAAACTTTCTTTGTTGTCTTCATTGTGCTGTAGTAATCATACAAATCATCAATCAAACCATTTAATATAAAAATTTTACACAAAAAAGATCTTTTTCTTCCCAATCAACAGCTTTTTTATTTATTGTTCAGTCGAATCTTCGTTTGGAAAGGTTGACTTCTCCATGGTACAAACGTCAGCAACCTTCTTGATGGTAAGAAAAACAACATCTTTTGTTTCTACCGTTTAAAGTCCACTCCTTCAAACCAGAACAGATAGTTGAGGTCGGAGGTCATAATGACGTTCTGATTTAAAAGGACTATGATAGAATCAACAGATGAACCATTTTAAAATGGTTGGAAACTAATGGAACTGCTACTCTCCGTTATACAAGATTTGACAGCAATAGACAGTCAGAAAGAGTTGTCATTAGAAAAATGGAACCTGCAAAACAAAAACTTGTTATAAGCTGAGTCGCGGATCTTCCTCTCTTTAAGACATTTCGCGACTCTACCCAATGTCTAAGCGGTTCTTCGAAATTGTCAAGTCGTCCCCAAGATAAACAAAATTGTCTCGATCAAATATGCAATGTACCTGATTAGAAAACTCACACCCTTTAGGACTTTGATGCTCATAATATGGAAACGAAAAGGAAAATTGAGAAAATGAAACACTGTAGAATGGAACTCTATGATAAAAAATGAGATGATTTGAACTGCTGAAGGCTTGCACGTTTTATAGACATACAGGCGTGCGAAACGTGTAGAAGACTTGACCAGTACCACTTGCTCGCGACACGTATTTGGAGTTGTTGACAAGATTTTTTTTATTTTAAAAAAATTAAAGATTAAAATAGTAATTTTTTTAATAAAAAAAATAATCACACATGCACCTCACCTTGTGAGGATGGACGGCAGCGTGCTCGTGTGGGATGTCCACCGTACCCACATTTACCTATCTCTTCACTCCCTCTAAAATATGGATACCCTTTCGGGCCCAAACCAACAATCCAAAATGCCTATTTCCTTTAAAACTTAAATTTTCATGAACAGGTTTCTTTGATATAAGAATTTTTTATGGCATCACATCCACGTTGTGGAAATTGAAAATTGGTATTGGAGATTATCAATTGAAGAGTTGTGTTGAAAATGAATATTTATAAGTAGATCACACCCATACAATACAATAAGGATGTGTTTGGTGATTGTTACGTGAATGCTATGTGATTTCTATGTGATTGCCACATTTGCAATTACAAAAAAGTTGAAATCATGGTTTTGATTTCTTAAAATGTATTTGACATACGATATAATTTCCCTAAAAATTCATCAAGTTTCAGTTTTATTTTATATTTGGCACTAAGTTGTTACCAACATTTTAATCCTTTATGTTTAAAAAATAATTCTAAATTTTTGAGCTAGTTAAATTGACCAATTTTTTTTAAAATGAAAATATTAAATTAAATTAGGACTTCCTATACATATAGCATAAATAAATGTACCTAATTATACAATTGTGAGCTATCAATTTATACAAAAATATGACCCACTTTTGCTTTATCAGTATGTAAGGAAAATTTATTGTGGTTAGAACTTTCCAAAATAGATTTTTTTAGAACTTATACAAGTAAGGAAAATATCTCAAAAAATTTAAAAAATTGTTGCCCTCATAAATAAAAGCAAGAATCGACAAGAAGCTTTGAAAGAGAAAATGATGTATATTTGATGTATATAACGCATAAATATTTTAATTTTCTATAAATAAATCAGTGTATATTTGATAAGTGAATGATCAACACAATTTGTATAATATATTGTCTTATATATCAAACAATATATTCGATGTAAATTTATATTTTTAAGTATATTTGTAAACATGCCAAAGAATAAACTAAGGTATGTGCGATATATATTTACATTTTCCATTATATTACCAGTATATTCGACATATACTCAAGATCTCGTAGATATATGATCGATTTTCAACTAGGAAAAATAGAAAATAAATGAGATCTCCTAAAATGAAGAAAACATTAATTTTAAACAAAGACGGAAAGGGAGAGAATTAAAAATAAGATAGTATAATAGTAATAATTAGAAAGGCTCCAAAACAAAAAAATAATTAGAAGAAAGAGAGTGTATTTTTAAAAATATTTATATTTAAACGAATGGAATCTTTAGAATGACTTAGAAAAAAAATATTCGTGGGTGGAAGTCGTCGGAAGTGGTAGCCGAAGTTGGTGGTCGAAGGTTGGCCAACGGCAGTTTTCGGAGGTGATGGTCGGAGTTAGTCAGCGGCAGTCATCAGATTCAAAAGTTGGTCGACGAACTTCCTAGATTAAATTAAGAAAATAAAGAAAAAAGAAGGGTAACCCATCGATTTGAATAACGTTTACTATTCAAACACACGAGAAACAGGTGCTTCTAGATCCTTATCCCATACAAGGGTTGGGTTTGGGATGCCTAACTCATCCAATCCCAAACATTGAAACAAACACGTCCTAGAAGATTTGTGTTGTTTTTATTTGCTTTTGAAATGGAAAGTCAATTTTTTTCAGACTAAACTTGTAATTTAATCCTAAAAAATTATTTTATTCGGTATATTTTAATTTACTGCACTATTAAATATATTTTCATGGGCAATATAATAGTAGGACAAAAAAGAAAATAATTTAAAAGAATTGCATGCAAAAAGATTCGAACTTTTGAGCCAAATAAGGAAGGATTGGAGCATCGACCTAATTGTCAGATGACCACTTTGATAATTAAAATAACTTTGTTTTATACTAATATAAAATGAAGTTGACTGGGGATGAGTCCCTTGACCTATGATAAATTTGTCCATATACATATATATATAGGTTGGCAGTAAAATAAGTCCACAACAATGTGATTGTCTTGCCTTATGATAAGAAACGTTGCATATACATACTTAAAATTTGACAATAAATTCAAGATACATATTTAACATTTCTCTCTCATGCATCCAACAGTATAGAACTGTCAGCTACAATAATTTAACGACTCATTCGACTAATTTATTCTAAATAGAGAGAGAATAATGCATAAAGGAAAAGATAATAAGAGAAATCATGCCTTCTTCTTCTTATTATTATTTATCTTATTTTAATTTAGATAAAGAGTTATGGAATATTTAGTTGCATTTTTTCTCGTAGCTGAGAGTTGCATAATCAGAAGGCAGATAAGGTTGAAAAAGCTCATCCAAAATGGTCTTCTTCCTCAAGTATTTACGTCCCATATCCTTGCAAAGCTGATCATTGTACCAAATATTGTTGATTCCAACACAAGACCTCCAAAAGTATTCCCCTGCATATTCCTTCATATTCATCTCCCACAACCTTATCTCCTCCTCCATTTCTTTTATAGTTGGCAACTTAAAGCTTCCATCAAGCACATGTACTAGCCATTGGCATCTCATGTCCGAGCTAAATAAGTCCGATATCCCCTCCGCATACCCGATCACTGCAAATCGCGGAATCCTTGGTTGAATCACCTGTCTGCACTCACGATTTAGGAGAAAGTTAAAATGTCTGTTTGGTAATTAATTCGTATTCTATTTCATGTTTTCAAATCAGTGAATATGTGTTTGGTAATTAATCTGAACTCTATATTGGAAAACTGCTTTCGGATTATATGATCCACGCAATGCAAATTCTAAAACTGTAATTTTATGTTTTTAGTGTATTTAGATTTTGAGTTTGAAATTTTGAAATGTAAAATTATATTAAAAAGAAGAAGACCATTAACCAGTGTAGTATTTAGGTTATAAAATCAATAATTTTTGTTAATTTAAATTATTCTTTATACAATAATAAAAAATAATAAAATTTATAAAGTTTATATTCAACCTAATATTTAGTGAGTCACTATAATTATTTTTATGGATTATAACCATATTATCAAATACATTTTTAGTTTTAATTTTTGAATCTACTACTAAACACGAATCTAAAAACATGATTACAAATTTCTCTTTTTTCTTTTTCCATTTATTTCAAAATTTTGTTTCCACACCCTAACATTTTGAAGATTACTCTCAAACATGTTTGTTGAGTTTGTTATGTTTTACCTGTATAGAGGCATGATGGAGGTCGGGGAGGTGGAGATGTATTTTTGGAAAGTGGTAGATTTGAACATGGTTTTGAGCTTTTCATTCCCTTTGTATCCGGTGGCGAGAATGACGAGGTCAGCTTCGACAGGTTCGATGGGGTCGTCGTCGATGATGAGTCCTTGTTTGGAGAAGGTGAAGGAATTGGATTTTCTTAAGACGATGCTTCCTTCTTCCACTCTTTTGTAGAAATTTTCAGGGATGGTTGCAACTTGGCATGAAGAGACCTCTACGAAAAAGCTATGTTTTGGTAGCATTCCATGTTTCTTTAATGGAAGTTTCCACCGTAGGTAGCTCTCCACAAATTTTGATATACCCCATCTCTGAAAAATTCACCCACAATTTTATGTGTGTGATATAGGACAAATAATAGTATGGTTGAAATAATGTATCTAATTATGAAGTTTGTACTATCGATCTTAAAGTTAAATGTTTTGAAAAAAATAAGCAGAAAAAAAAAAAAAAAAGACAATGCCTTAGAAAAGATTCAAAAAATGACCTTTAGAGGGAAAAAAAAAACTATGAACTATGTGATTTAGGGTTTGGGAACGTTATTTTGTGCAAACTTAAAATCACTTTCTTGTGATGTTTGACAATGATAAAAAAGTGATTTTAGAAAAATTATTTTAAGTAAATTCATGGTCAATCACTTAGGAGGTGATTTTCAAGTAATTTTTGCTAGGTCATTGTGACTTAGGAGTGATTTTCTTTCTGAAAAGACTATTATTTCATATTAAACAATTTTCATCTTATTTCACTTTGTCCTAAAATTTAGAGAAAATTTGCATTTTTCTTTTTAAATTTTTTTATCAATATGTAATTTTATTTCTCTCCCATTTTTACCCTCTCCCCTAATTTTCTCTTTATCTCTATTCTTTTTTTTTTTTTTTTTTTTTGGAAAAAATCATTTTTTCCTTAGTTTTTCACTCTTCAATGGATTTATCTCCCTTTAATTCTCTTTAGCATTTTTCTCTATAAATCTTTTTTCCCTCACTCTTAATTTTGATTTTCCCTCTTTAAACTTATTCTCTATAAATATTTGTCTATGCCCTCAAAATTTTATTTCTCTATCTTTGAGTTCTCTGATAAGTTTATATCTAACATTTTTTTTTCTCTCCCTAAATTTCTCCTGTCTCTATATTTTTCTTTTTAAACTTTTTCTCCTCAAATTTTATCTCTCTCTTTATAATTTTTTGTCTACCACCCTCTAATCTTTTTCAATCTCAAATATATAGCTTTTCTTACTAAATACCTTTGAAACAAATATTAATCATTTTAAAATACGTTTAATCAAATTAAAGAGAAAACTATCTTTTAGTCCTTGAATTCAAGGAATAGGTGTTTCAGAATAGGTTTTTTTTTTTTTTCCTTTTGAGTTCTCAAACTTTTAAGAATAGGTTTAAAAGATCTCTTAAGTATTTTTTTATATAATTATATGACAATTTGAATTACAAAAATTATTTTTAAAAATAATTTTAGAGAGAAGAGATAATTTTTTAAAATTATTTTTCTCATTTAAAACAATAAGAAATTACTGATGGGACCTATTAAATCTATTTCTAAAAATTCAAAAAAAAAAGATATTTTTTAAAAATTTAGGGACTAAATGCACTTATTCTAAAAAATTTGGAACTAAAAAGATTCTTCTCTAAATTAAACCACTTGTACAAGTATGGAACCAAATATTGTCATGGTTTATTACACTTTTATAAAACTAATCATAATTAAACAATTTAGCTTAAAACAACTATTTTATGAGTCAATCCTAAACATGCACAAGGAATTGAAAATCACTTTTGATTGTAGTAAACCAATTTAATAAATATAGAACCAAATATTAAAATGATAGTATGAAAATCACTTTTTAACAAAAGATTCCGCTAGTAAATCAATTTGATTAAAATTACTCTTTCTAAAACCACTATTAAACATGTCCTGGTTCATGTTGCAAGAAGATGGTGTAACCAATTGCTTATTTTTCTTTTGAAATTTTGTGGTAATTAATCTCTAATTAATTAATTGGAGGGACTACTATTTGAACGTTTGTCTATCACCTTTTATTTATTCATTTTTATATTATTTTAAACAAATAATTTCAAGATAATTTAAGAGCAATTACACCCTTCCTCTCATTTAAATTAGCCAATCAGAATAAGAAGAGATGACCAAGTAGCAGTAATCGAATTTTGGAAAATGATCTAACCCTAATTAAAGTTGTTTAAATTTTAGAATGTATCTAATTAACTATTTGACCTTTTTTTTTTTTTGTAATGATTAGATTTCTAATAATTTTTTAAACTATAATCTTTTTTTAGGTAAATAACTTTAAAAGTTGTTTCATGGATTTAAAAAGACATATTAGTATAGCTTAAATTATACATACATATATATAGTGACTCTTAAATTATGAGTTTGGTTTCGATTCTACTTTTAAACTTTAAAAGTTTTAATTCAATTTTTGAAGTTTGAATATTGTTTCAAGATAACGTTGATAGGTTTAATTTAAAATTGAAAAGTTTATACTTATTTATGTGAACAAAATCTAAAAATTAAAAAAAAATAAATACAGATCGTGCATATTTCAATTCCACTTGTTTATGATATTAAACTAACATCCCTAACTCCAAAATTTACTTTTCTACACATTCATATTTGTTCACTTATACACATAGATGCTTAACAAATCTTTTGCTTCATGAATAACGACGAAAACCTTTAAAGTGTAATTTAGAAAAAACTTTAAACTTCAATGTTCATTGATATGATACTTTTCGAAGCTCGAAAGTATGATTGAAAATAATCAACCCCATAATTCAAGGATATTTTAACTGAACTTATTACTAAACACAAATTTGAAAATTCAATGATCAAACACAAAATTAAAAGTTTAGATATCTATTAAACACGTTCTAAATCTATTATGCATAACATTAATAGAAGAACGACCTTTTAAACACTTTTAAAGTTTAAGAAACGCATTAAATACAAATACAACTAAACTTTTAATAGTTCTTTTATACATTTAAATCCGTTCATCATGTTAGGAGAGGTTGATGCGCTCAAATAATTTATCCACAGAGAATATATACAATATATATATAGAGAGAGAGGGTTTGTGCTTTCTTACCACTGGGGTAAGTAAGGTGGCAATGATGCTGAGTAAGAAGTTTTCACCAGGTTTGTGGACCAATAGTTCAGAGAATCGACTATTATACAAAAGACCTATATCGACACCCCATGCTTGGTCAGAAGGAGTCAGCCAATGTGAATTTCTTACAACCAACGTGCATGGGTTTTCCGCTCCTGCAACCTCTCACTTCTATTAGTAATATTATTCGTCATATTTAAGGACATGTTGGGAAGTAAATTTTGTAAAGGTCAAAAATCACTTTTATCATATAAAACAATACCTCGAAACGTGGTTTTAATAATACAAAATTAAATATGAAAATTGTATTTAAATGTGTAAAATCAAACCATAAATCATAATGATTTTGAATTTGAGAAAAGTGATTTTAACTATTTTAAAATCACTCCCGAAACATGCACTTGAAAAAGCTTATTAAATAAAAAAAAAGTTAGTTTAATTTAATTTCACCATTAGCTTCAGCACATTCCATGGCTATGTCCATGGCTGATTTGAGAGATCCAACGACTGCAATTCGTTTGCTCTGAACTAATTGGTTGACTGAGTTAACTCCCATGTTGTTTTTGGTGACGGTAGCGTAATCCATTGAATGAAGCACTTTCCCATGAAACACTTCTGGGCCTTCATTTGGTGGGAACTCTGGTATGTATGGCATCCCACTATATTTCCCTATGCACGATATCACAAACCCAGCCCGATCAACCTGCAATAATTTCGTAACATTATTCTTGACCTTTCATAAATATTTGAATATTATTCTTAGAATAGAATTCTTAGTCGGACGAAATTTAGAATTTGAATTATGGAGTGACAATCTAAAATGAAAAAC
This sequence comes from Benincasa hispida, assembly GCF_027475165.1. NCBI lineage: Eukaryota > Viridiplantae > Streptophyta > Magnoliopsida > Cucurbitales > Cucurbitaceae > Benincasa > Benincasa hispida. Next base: position 21,314,358 of record NC_143479.1, on the reverse strand, counting down.
AAGACCTTATACCATTATTTTTCCTTCAATGGTAGTTTTGAAATAGATCAAAATATATATATTAATACCACTATACTTTTACAATTCTTATCCAAACTTCTAATGGTCTTTTTAAAAAATTTTAAGAATAGCTTTAAAATATTTACGAAAAATGAAAAGATATTATATTATAATTTTTTAGAGAATAATGATATTTTTGTAATAAATACAAAAGTTTGAGGTTATTTTATGTTATTTAGTTATAGGGAAACTTATTTTAATGTACTTTTCATAAATATTAGCAACAAGATTGAAATTATCTCTCTCACTTTTATTTTTTCAAAAATATATATTTGTTTTTTAATTTTAATTTTTTGGTGTATGATTGGATTAAGATACACAAAAGTAGGTGTAAAACCCTGCACAAAAACATTGTTCGTACTAGTATATAATGGAAGAATAAGACGATATAAATGACCACTAAACTTAAAGACTAAAAAGAGAAAACGAAGATGAGGGAAGGAAGCAGAACCTGAACAGTATTATTTTTAGTGTTTTGAACTTCAAGGATCCATCTAGGTTCCTTAGCAAAGGGGAGGCCATTTCCTCCCCAAAGCTCATGCGAGTAACTCGCCGTTTCATCTCCATCGGTATCATAATCGAAACTAAGAACACGAGAATTGAAGTTGATAAAGCGAAGGAGATCAAAATGAAGGGCATAAGAATGGAGATAGTCGAGCACTTCTTGATGAGAAGGATAGTCAGATTGAACGGAAGAAGGCCAAGGGAAGTCACAAAATTCGTAAGTACTTTTGTGATTTTGGAGTTTGGTTGAATTGATGGTTCGAGCCCACACCCCTCCGATACCGTCTTCGGCCTCGTAAACTACAGGATGTAACCCCTTTTGAGCTACAAATTTGCAAGCAATTAGGCCACTAATTCCAGCCCCAATTATAGCCACTGGCTGCTTATTCCCTGCCATTGTGTTAATATGGCTTAACTAATTCTCCCTTTGCCTTTGGTTTTTAGTTTCTTTTTTTTTTTTTTTTTTTTGAATTTGCTATGCCCTATGCATGGGAAGGGACTCTACTTATATAATGAACTCCTCTGGTTGGGGAGTGGAAGAAATGTGGATGCCCCCACATTCCACATTCATTATTGATGAGAGATTTTTAAATATAGTATGATACTTGTCGTATATCTTCAGCTATATCTAGCTATATCTATCTTTTTCAATGTATTATGTTTCATCTTTATAACGGTAAAAAAAAATTAAAAAAATTTTAAAAAATAAGAATTTAATATGTTGCAAAGTATGGGTTAGACAACAAATAGTGATTTTTACTTTTGAGATGTGGGATATTAATTTTTTCTAAAATTATAATATTTGGTAATGATGATAAAATCACACGATGATTGTGAATTTGTCAATAGTTTTATCTCAAGAAGTTTTATGATGTTTATCTCTAATTTTATTATTTCTTTTTTAAAGTTCATTTTTCCACTTATTCTTTTTCTTCCATAGTTTTTAACTCTATTTAATTTTTTTCTCTAAACTCTATACTCTTGAAATTTATTCTCCCTCACTCCTACATTTTTTTCTCTCTCTTTAAAATTTTTCTCCGTAAATCATTCTTCCAAAAAAAAATATTATAATATAACTATAGAAATTTTCATAGATAGAAAAAACGTCAAACTATTTATAAAAATAACAAAAAAAAATACTGATTATAAGCGTCTATCACATAGTATCAATGATAGACTTATATCAACATCTATTAGCCTCTATAAAAAAAGATTAAATTTTGTTATTTTGTATAAATAGTTTCCCTTATTTTTCTATTTTTGAAAATCCCCCATATATCTATAACTTTATTTCTTTATCTTTGAATTCTTATTATCTCTATTAATTTTATTCTCTAAATTTTTGTCCCCCTCCTCTTTGGAATGTTTCTCTACCTCTCTATTTTATTTTTTTTAGAACTTGTTTGGTTAAAGGGTTTTGTGCATGGGAATTGACACATACATCCAAATTTCATATTTGTTTCACAGTTTTCAACCATTTTCCTGGGAATAAGTTATTCTCGGGCATTCTCATTTCCCACAAAGAAAGGTTTTCTATTCTCTTCCAAAGCTTTGGGTTTTCTTTTTTCCTTTCTTCATCTGTTTTTATTTTATATATAATTTTACTTTAAATATAATTAATTAGTTAAGTAATTAATATTAATTTAATAAAAATAATATAAATATTTATTTCAATAAAGCAATAATAATCTATTAGAATATTTACTTAACTTATTTTTATATAAAATTTTATTAAATGAATGCAATTACTTTCTTACATAAATTAATAATTTATTAGTCAACAATATCTTAAATATATAACTAGGATTAGTTAAATTTAATTAGTAAAAAAATTCATATTTCAATAATAATAATCTATTACTTTATTTTTTTTAATAATCAAGTAATTATGTATTCAATTAATTGGATGATCTTTTAATCTTTTCAATACCAAATATAATATTTTAATTTGATGACCTACTATCCTCTAATCTTTTGAATTGCAAATAATGTAATGCGTTTTTTTAGTGATTTGATGATTTTAAAATAAGTTTAAAAACAAACATTAATTATTTAAATATATTTTAAATTAAATTAATTCAGTTGTACAAATATGGAACTATATTAACATGATTTATAACCCGTTACAAAACTAATTATAGTTATTTAATTTAGCTTAAAAAATGTTGAAAATTATTTTTGATCCCTAAATTTTCGTGAAAACAATAATTTAGTCTCTAAACTTTGGTTAATAACGATTTAATCCTTGTACTTTCAATTTTATAATGATTTAGTCTCTAAACTTTAATATTTAATAATTTAGTCACTGTACTTTGAAATTTGTAACAATTTAGTCCCTAAGTAAAATTTCTTTTTATCAAAGGTTGATGTCAATTTTTTTTATTTTACGATGTCAATTTTTTATTTTATAAAAATATTAAGTCTCTAATTAGTTTATCGATTTATTTATATGAGAAATCTCATTAAATTTTAATAATAGTTTTTATAATAGAAACTAAATTGTTAAAAATGTATATGTATATGGACTAAATTGTTAGATAATTAAAAGTTCAAAGATTAAATCGTTACAAATCAAAGTCGAGGGACTAAATTGTTGTTTTTATGAAAGTGTAGGGACTAAAAGTAACTATTAAGAAAAATAAAATGATTTTCTCAGCCTCCGACATCGTTTGGGCAACTTATTAATTAATTAGTTTGGTCTTTCGTGACCTATTTTATAATAATAATAATAATAATAATAATAATATTGTTTGATTTGTGCAATTCAAGGGGTTCCACATTCAAAATATTAGAAATATCGAGAGGGAGAGGGAAAGGGAATAATTGAGGAGACCGATAGAGACTAAAGTTGGGATATTATAAAGAGAGGAAAAATTATATATTAAATGGATTATTCTGTCACAATTCAGCCGTCACCAATCATAGTTGTGATTTTTTTTTTCGCTCTTTTGGGTTCAACGAAATATATATATGACGAGTTGAACTATACTATAACTTAACAATAAAGAGAGAAATTATTTTGAAGAGAAAAACATGAAAAAGTATATAATGATATTTATTAGTTCATTTAAAATAGTTGTGAAGTGGAGTTTTAAATTTAATTTTAATAGTGATACAAAATAGTGGAGCTTAATTAATTATACTTCTTCTGAATTAATTAATGGACAATAACACTAGGGATATAAAGTGAGTATAGTGAAAATTTGAGGTTAAAATGTGTAGATCTTGAAATAAATTGGGGACTAAATTGAAATAAAACTCAAATCTCAAGATAAAATTATAACATTTTGAAATCTAGGGACTAAGTTGAAACAAAATTTATAATTTAAAGATTAAATGTGTAATATTTTGAATTCTAGAGACCAAATGAAAACTAAATAGATCTAAAACATAGGGACCGAAAAGATATTCTTTCTGTAATAAATTATATTCTATCCATGTAACTAAATCACATCCATTTGTATTAACTTAACAAATACAACAACTAATTTTTTTATTATTTAAAATTGAAATTTACTAAACACACTTTACTTCGTTTTAAAACTCATAATTCTAAAAATACAACTGCCCTCTATTATTTTAAAATCTGCAACAGTCTCAAACTAAACATTAAAAGAAATGGTTAAATCATAATCATCTTAAATGTTTTTTTTTTTTTTTGATAAACTACATTTTTAGTTTCTAGGTGGTAAACTTAATTTCTATTCATCCCCTGAATTTACAAATAGAAATTAATCATTTTGATCTTGATATTTAGAACTTTTAGTTTTTATTTGGTTTGTAAAATTTCAAACTTAACATATTTGGAAGATTTTTTTTTCATGAAAAAAAGATTGAATTATAAAATTTTAGAAAGAAGTCATAGCATATACTTTCAAAATCAATATATTATATTCTTTGATTTTCCTTTTAGTCCGATCGTCTAGAAGGCATGCTCTTGTAGAGCGTATGCTTCCATAGGATTGCTCTTTGAGAAATGAAACTTATTTGGATGTGTCACTTTAGTGCTAACAATTAGTTGAGGCGTAAAGTTCAGAGAGTTACTTAGTGCGCCGTCATATATAATATTTGGCGTGAACATAATCTTTGTGTCCATAGAGCTACCTTGCGTCCTCCCCAAGTTGTGTGATCTAAGGTTTTTCTTTCTTGTTTGCAAAGGCTCGAGGTTTTTATGGAGGGACTCAAGTAGGTTTTCCTCCTTGAAACCAATTCCTTGAACTATGAACATCTTTTCTCTTTTTTCTCTTATTTCTCTTAATTCCTTTGGTTGTGTTTGTGTTTTGATTTTACCTTGATCTTAGATTGTGTGGTCTTCTTTATTTGATTGCAATTTCATTAACTTTATTTTTCAAAATTTAAAATTTAAAATTAGAAACCATTGAGATATTTGAAGGGAAAAAAAGAAAATTTGAGTGGATGTTCCTCTCAAACCTTCGTTTTCTTTCTTAATCAATGCGTCCTCTGATCCCACGTACACCCTTTATTGTTTTCTCCACTTCACACAAAAATCTCTTTTGCTCCTTCTCTCATATCATTCGTCTTTTCTCTTCCACACTTTTTCCTCTCTAATCCAACTCCACATTTCTCCTCTACTTTTCATTTTCATTTTCATTTTTTTTCCACATCACATTTTCTCTTCATTCTTTCTCTAATTTTTTCTCATTTTATTCTATTTTATTTTATTTTATTTAAAAACCAATCAGAAGACGTATATATTCACTTCAATAATTTGGCATTTTCCAATGCTAAAAACCGTCAACATTAGTCCAAAAAAACTGTCGGCTAAACCTTTCCCGACGGTCCTGCAATCGTCGATCGAATCGTTGGAAAAACTTCATCGGCAAAACCTTTTCAAATGGTATAAAAGCCATGTCATAGGGAAAAAAGTTACCTCGACAGATGGAGAATGGGGTTTTCTTGCCGACCCTAAACAAAACCATCGGGATAAGTGACCAACCTCTGATGGTCCTAATTTGTAAAGACAGTCAGGAGCTAAATATTTCCCCATGGTGATAATTAGTGTCACCATCAGACTATATTCATTTAACTTGATGGTGTCATTGTAGCATCAAGCAAAGTTTTAGCTCCCGACGGTCTTTATAAATTAGGACTATAGGATAAGCGGCCTTTCCTAGACGGTGTGTTTCCATCATCAGGATTTAGTGACTTTTCCCGACCCCTGGGCCATCGAGGGATGGTTTCTTAGAGTCGAAAAAAGGTGAAAACGCATAAAATTATGTTTTTTCTCAACCTCTTGAATTGTTGGGATTATATATTTAACCGTCAAATTTAAAATTTTTTTTATTTTCTATATTTAAATCCGTTTTTTTTTTTTCAAATGGCATACCTGTTTGAATCTTAGTATCAACCAAACTAAAATAAAAAATGTCAAAATCAAGTACATGTTTACAATAGTAAATAATATATAGAAAATATGTCTGAATCTCAAGAGTTTGTCAAGTAAACAACTTACTAATACTATTCGTTTTAAATATACCATAACATCCACAATTCCTTAACCCAAAATAAGATTACATGATAACAAACTACCTAAAAACACATAATTCTACAATCTAACTACGCCTATCAGTATCTTCAACATATAACTCTCGAGATACCTACAAAATACAAATTTAAATAAGTTTAATACTCAATATACCATATATACCAATGTCAAAATGAATATAGAATTTAAAACTCAACTAATAACATTAATGAATTGAAATAAACCAACTCAAACTTGCATATTTCAATCTCAAACTTAATATAGAACTTAAAACTCAACTTAAATTTAATCATAATTATACATTTATCCTTATACCAACTCTAAAGACAATATACGAACATTAACAAATAAAATCCACTTTAACTTCAAACAAATCCATATTTACATATTTTAAACTCAAACTCAATATAGAAATAACAATCTCAACATAATTAGATAATCATCTCGCTCCCTCCCCCAACTTATTTTAACCATATACTAAAAATAGCATATATCCATCTCAAATTTATTCTCAACAATATATAACTTAAAACACAACTGAGAACATTAACAATTGAAACACCAACTCATATCTACATATTTCAATCTCAAACTCAATATAGAACTTAAAACCCAACTTAAACCCAACCAACCCATATCTACATATTTCAATCTAAAACCTAATATAGAACTTAAAATTCAACTTAAACCCAACCAACTCATATCTACATATTTGAATCTCAAACCTAAGTTTCTTCAATCTCCCCCCCCACAAACTGAAATTCAAACTCAACTTCATAATACAAACTATACTTTACATAACTATACGTTTATGTTGTTACCATAACTACAGGATAACAACATATACAATCTTCTATTAAGTTTATTACGAAAGTTGAAGAGCTCATACCTAGTTCGATTTATCTTTCATGAGTCGTAAGAGCATAACTTTTGTATCATCCATCTCAGATTGTCTTCTTGCTTCCAGTTCGTCTAATCTAGCTAATCTAGCCTTTAAGGATCCTATCTCTTCTTATTGCTCCTCTATAATTTTTTATGAGGATGTATTGGACAATTATTTTTTTTTTAACCCTTTGGTGTCCTACTAAGGCCCACTCTTGTGCCCAATACCTGCTCGCATATTTCTTCTTCCGATATTGGTTTAGACCCTTCTTGGGTGGAGACAGCTCCACCATTCAACTCTACATCAATAATTAAGACTAATTATTGTATGATAATTTTATATAAATAAAGTTACATTGTAGGATAAAAAATTACATGTGCGGCCTAATTAATAAGCGAGTTATCACTCTTAGAGTGTGTATCTTAAATAAGTCTACTAAGTCCATTGTTTGGCCTTGGTCCTTTCTGTAAGACAATTCACATAGAAGATAGTAATAATACTTTCTTAGAAATCAAATATAGAAATACTTTTATTTTTACCGTGGATTCTTGAATGCATATGAAAGTCCTAGAACTAGTTGTATGAGTGAACTTTAGAGCTGGCCAATTCCTTTGATTAGTCTCTGCTACACTATAAGAAAATGAGAAATTAAGAGGAAAAGAGTAATTGAAATGTAAGTAAACCCAAAAATAATTAAAAAAAAATACAAAAAATACAAAAGTTCTTACTTTCCATTTGATGGATTCAAACTTGGTGCATAGAAAGTGTTAATTTTTTATGGCATCTTTAAGTCGATCAGGTGGGTGTGCTCGTGCCTCTTTAGGACTTGCATATTTTTATAGTGTTCGTGTAGTTCCCTTATACTCTTTGAATGAATTTTTCATCTATTCATCGATAAAATCATTAACCAGTTGGTTGGACAAGTAAAAAACAAAATGGTTCCGAAAGAAAAGAAAAAACTAATTAGTATCTCTGCAGACATATATATATATAATTTGTAAAATATCGAATAACCATCTTATTAAGAATCGACTTTTAACTAGCTCTCTAGTTTCTATTGGTACCTCTCTTCATGTTCCATAACGAATAAAAAAAGATTCCCGAGCATTTGTACTAATGGCATTGCTAAACTTTATTGCATTATTGCAAATTGGTTTCTCCCATGCAGGGTCGATCTCGATAGGAATTCTTCCAAATTTTTGGTATTCGCATCCCATCCTATTAGTTGCAGAACCAGCCTCAGAAGAAATTATACGTTGTTAGTTTATTAAACATTAGTTTATATACAAATTATCGATTATTGTTCTAAAATAAAATGTGGATCTAAAATAAAATATGGATCTAAAATAAAATGTGGATCTAAAGTAACTTGAATTATCTCCCAAGGAGGATGATGCGTCGATATGCTCAGACTCTAAATACTCCATTACTACCTCCCCATCAGTGTGACCTACCATTTTTCCTGTGTAAACAACAACATGGATGTTATACAACAATACGTAAGTTATGAAATGAAAAAGAAGATAGATATTTTTATTCTATATCATTAAGATGTTCATCGAAACTCAAACTCCTATTAGAAGATGATTGTACATCCTCTTCCTTGTCATTGATGAAGTCATCATCAACTAGTTGAATTATCTTTTCTTCTACAACTATAGGATCAACATTAACTCTACATAAACTAATATCGTTCATTGATTCATCGATTGTACAAGTAATACTATTCAAAACTTCTAATAATTGAGGTTGGTCATTCTCACATTCTTCTACATCTGGCATGTCTCACACACGCTTATTTTAGACTACTTGTACCACTTTCCAATTATTACCATATTTGGGACCGTTGATGTAGAACATTTTTTTAGCTTGACTGGCAAATACAAAAGGCTCATTAACAAACCAATGACGAGTTATGTTAATTGATATATACCCCAAATCCATGTGTATTCTATTAGTGTTTTTAGGGTCTGTATCGAACCAAGTGTACTTAAACATAATTACATGTCTTCTCTTGGCATACTGGAAGTCTAATACTTCATTGACAACACCATAGAAATTATAAAAATCTCTTCCACCTTCACTTTCTGAAGACACCATGATCCCGCTATTTTGTGTACTCCGACAATTATCACACTCAATACTATGATAGCGTACTCCATTAATAATAGATCCACTGTATTGTGTTTTTAGGGTCTGTATCAAACCAGGTGCACTTAAACATAATTATATATCTTCTCTTGGCATACTGGAAGTCCAATACTTCATTGAGAACACCATAGAAATTATGAAGATCTCTTCCACCTTCACTTTCTGAAAACAACATGATCTCGCTATTTTGTGTACTCCGACAATTATCACGCTCAATACTATAATAGCGTACTCCATTAACAATACAACCATTGTATGAGCACACTTCTGAAGTTTGCCCTATCGCTAATGAATATATATCATCAGACATATCTCCATTTTCACGCAATGAAAGAACTTATTAATTCAGTACAACACAATAGATCTTAAAAACTAATGTCACCTGAATTAATTCAATTGAAATTTTACTTGTCGTTTAAACTCATACTTACATGAGATTTGAAAAAATTAGGAAAGTCTTGTTGGTGCCTTCTATATAAATCATCCTGACTTTGAGCTTCATGTCGAATTAGTCTCAAATATTTCCTATAAGAAAGAGACATGTCTCAATTTTCTATTCCACACTTTGTATCAAAATCATCAATTACAATAGAATGTTCAAAACATACTTTCGATAAAATTTTATTTCCATGGAATTTTTCAAGATATACTAATGTGCACTGCATTTCTCTTCTCTCGATAATGTCCTTACTCTTATGCTCTTAATGGTCACGCATATTGTCTGACCACCACATATCTCAATCTAGAAGTCTATCATCATTTCTTTCATCTCTATTGAACCTCGTCTCAATTACAGTTATGTGGAAAGAACAAAATACCAATGATTCATTCATTATGTATGCTTCTACTATAGAATCCTCAGGACGTGCTTTGTTTTTTACATATTGTTTTAATGTCCGTAAGCTTCTTTCGATAGGGTACATTCAACTATAGCTAATTGGACTTGAACTTTTGTTTCATAGGGCAAATGAACTGTTAGGTGCACCATTGCTAGGTGCACCATTACATCAAAAAATGCCCGTGGGAATATTTTTTCGAATTTACAAAGTATGATTATAATGTCTCTTTGTAATCGATCCAAATCCCCTATAGATATTGTTTTTGCACATAGATCACAGAAAAATTGGATAACTCAACGACAACAGTGGACACATCTTTTTTTAAGTATGTTTGAATACTAATTGGAAGAAACCTCTGAAGCAGAACATGCGAGTCGTGAGTTTTTAGTCCCAATAGCTTTCCATCTTTCTCACTCACACATCCTGATATATTTGATACAAACCCTCGGGAAATTTGACTGATTTGATTCACTTACAGAATGCAACCTTGTCATTAGTAGTCAATATGCATGCAGCGTATGGTGTTACAACTTTATCTCCTACCTTTTGCAAGTGTAATTCTTTTCGTATATTTAAATCTTTTAAATCCAAATGAGCATTAGTTGTATCCTTATTCTTTCCCTCAATATTTAACGATGTGCCTACTAAATTATCACAAATATTCTTTTCAATATGCCTAACATCCAACTTATATCTCAATAAAAGTTTCGACCAATATAGAAGTTGGAAAAATATATTTTTTTAATTCGAATTTAAACTTCGTTTTCGTTTTTTATCACGTTTCTCTGGATTTTTTCTAAGCATGGGAAAGTTTAACAAGTTCACCTCTCATAAGATATCTTCTCCATTCATGAAAACTGGAGTAGGTCTACATTCCACCTTTCCATCATATTGTTTGCTCTTGCGCTAATTGTGGTTATCTAGAAGATAACATCGATGCCCCGTAAAATATTGCTTTCCTCTTAGCCTTAATGATGATGTATCCTCTTTACAAATAGAGCATGCTTGGTAACCTTTGGTACTCCATCCAAATAGGTCACCATACGCAGGAAAGTCATTAATAGTCCACAATAAGCTCGCATGTAATTGAAAGTATTCATTGTTAACACAACCATAAATGTACATACCATCATTCCATAACTCCTTTAACTCTTTAATCAATTGTTGTAAGTAAATATCAATTTCTTTTCCAGGAGATTTTGGCCTAAGTATAAGAAGGAAGACAATAAAATTTGTCTTTTTCATGCATTTCCAAGGTGGCAAATTGTAAGGAATGAATACCACTGGCCACATACTATACGAAGTACTCATATTCCCGAATGGACTGAAACCATTTGAAGCTAGTCCTAAACGAACATTTTGTGGATTTGAAGCAAACTGAGGAACCTCACAATCAAAATGCCTCCACTCTTCAGCATCAGCTGGATATCGCAACACTCCATTAGTTTCAACACGTTTATCTTTATTCCACTTCATTTCAGGTGCAATATATTTAGATGCAAATAATCGATTCAATATTGGCATTAAAGGAAAATGTTGCAAAATTTTATGTGAAATCTTTTTACTTTTTCCAGAGTCAATTTTGTACCGAGATTTATCACATACTAGACACTGTTGCAAGTCGACAAATTCATTCCAATATAGAATGCAATCATATTTGCAAGCATCAGTAGACTCATAACCTAGTCCTAAGTCACGTAATTTTTTTTAGCTTCATAAAATAAACTAGGTATAGATACTCAAACAGGAAATACTTCTTTTAACAATTCAAGTAACAAATCAAGATTTGTTACTCCAACCGCTAAGAACATTAATATGCATCGACTTCACCAATAACAACAATGAAGAGAAATTTGTACAACCAGGGTACAAATGATTGCGTGCTTCATTTATTAAGTCTTCAAGTAAGCTCAAATTGTTATCTCTTTCTTGGGCATTGGTGTGCATCACATTCTTGTTTTCTTCTTCATTTACATCGACAATTGGACACTGTAGATCATTTATAATACCAAAATTTCATTTTCTTCATCTATAACATTCATCTCTATCGTACTCAATCCATCATCATGTGTCGATTGAGATGTGTGACTCTCGTATCGCCTAGACTAGTCATATGGATCTCCATGATATACCCATTGATGATACAATGGAGAAATTCCATTAATGAAAAAATGTCGTTCAACTCGATCTATTGGCTCCTACATTACATTCATATATTTTCTGCACGGACTTCTTGTTTTTCCTAAGTTATTAACATGAAGTTTTGCAATTTCAAGGAATCGATATACTCCTTCTGCATACTCAGTTGATAATGAAGGAGTAATATAACATGCAGCGGAACAAATCAGAATCAATAAGCACTCTAACTACTCTTAATTTGAGTTTTAAACATGTTATTCAAGTGATATTCATAGAGGGTTTGAACTAAACTTTACCTTTGAAGAAAACTCCACGAATTCAGCAAGAAATCCAGAAATTTGAACTTGAAAGAGTATAACCAATTAATACAAATCGTTGGAGCCCATGATCTGTAGGTTCATTAAGTCCCTCTACTAGCTCGTAAATTGGATTAATAAATTGAATATTAATTGGATGAATTTTGGAATTAGGGTTATGAATTTGAAATGTTCAAATTCAAATTTTAGGGTTTTTGATTAATTGTATACGATACAATTAAAATGTTTAATTTTATTAAAATTAAAAAAAAATGGAGAATTAATTAATATTAAAATTTTAATTTAAATATTAATTATATGAAATTGAATCATATTAGTGGAATTAGTTTTATTAATTTAATATTAAGATATTAAATTAACATTTGAATTAAAAATGTTTGATTAAAAATTAAAATTAGATTTATTTAAAATTAATTTTGTAAAACTAAATATTTAAATAAAATAAGTTTATTTAAATAAAAATCCTTTTTAATCAAATTAACTAAAAAATGATTGAATTGGATTGAGTGGATTTTTCCAAAAAATTCACCTTGTGATTAAGTGGTTAATCACCAAATCCCATTTGAGTTTCATTAAATAGGTGAAGCTAGAGCTAGTCTTCATGCAAACACCATCTCCATGCATCTTTTCAGCTTATAAATTGAAGCTCCATGTTGAGAATTTATGAGACATGCTGTGATTTTGAACCAAAATACTGCTGCTATGAAAACCTACAAAATCCACTTAAGTTCATCCAAAATTTAGCTCAATTTGAGTGTTTCCACCACACAATCCTACTTGAGATTAGTAGAGAAGATCTTGATGGTGTTCGACTTGAAGTTATGAATTTGAAATGTTCAAATTCAAGTTTTAGGACATCCCCAACAATCTCCCACTTAGACTAATACTCCAATGGGAGTAAATATACAATGTTTACAATGTTGAGAAATATAGAAAGAAAATACAATGAACTAGGGAATTTTAAATATCAAATACATATTCTCCTACTTTTCCTAGATTATGTTATTCGTAGTCCTAGTCCAACTAGGTGGCCCTCAAACACTTTAGCCGAGAGGGCCTTCATAAACGGATTGGCTAGGTTGTCTTCAGAGTCTATCTTCGTGATGATCATGTCTCCTCGGTGTACTATCTCTCTGATGAGATGGTACTTTCTCTCAATATATTTTTCACGTTTGTGACTCGGTTCTTTTGAGTTGGTAATAGCACCACTATTATCACAATATAGTGTGATAGGTAGGTGCATATTTGGAACTACTTCCAAGTCAGCCAAGAATTTACGTAGCCATACTACTTTTTAGCGGCTTCACATGCAGCTATATATTCTACTTCCATTGTGGAGTCAGTGATACAAGTCTGTTTAATGCTTCTTCAAACTATAGTTCCTTCATTGAGAGTGAAAATTGATCCTGAGTAGATTTCCTTGAGTTTACATCAGTCTAAAAATCAGAATCAGTGTATCTAGCAAGGATCAAATCCTTAGGTCCATACACAAGCATATAGTCCCTCATTCTTCTTAGATACTTGAGGATGTTTTTTACGGCAGTCCAATGACTATGTCCTGGATCAAATTGGAACATGCTGATGATTCCAACTACAAAGCATATGTCAGGACGAATACATAACATTGCGTACATCAAACTCCCAACTACAAATGTATATGAAATTATTTTCATTTCCTCAACATCTTGAGGTGTCGTAGGACACTGTTTCTTTGACAAATGAATTCCATGTCTAAAAGACAACATACATTTTTTTGAATTTAGCATATTATATCTTGACAACATCTTGTCAATATAAGATTCTTGAGATAATTCTAGGATTCTATTCTTTCGATTTCAAAAATTTGTATCCGTAGAACATATTGAGCATCACCCAAATTTTTCATTTGGAACTGTGTTGCTAACCATCTCTTTACGTCAGCCAGGAAGCTTGTCTGAGTAAGATATCATCAACATAAAGTACTAAGAATTCTACAGTCTTGTTGATTATTTTCTTGCATACACAAGGTTCATCAACTTTCTGTTCAAAGCCATAAGATTTGATCGCAATATCAAATCTTATATTCCATGATCTTGAAGCTTGCTTTAACCCATAAATGGATCGTTTAAGCTTACAAACTTTCTATTCCTATCCTTGTTTGATGAACCCTTCTAGTTGAGACATAAAAATACTTTCATCAAGATGGTTGTTCAGAAAAGCTGTTTTAATATCTGTTTGCCATATTTCATAGTCTTAATATGTGGTAATGGATAGAAGTATTCTTATAGATTTTATCATGGCAATCGGAGAAAAGGTTTCTTCATAATCAACCCTTCTCTTTGGGTAAAACCTTTTTCCATGAGCTACCTTTGTAGGTTTATACCTTGCCAGTTTGGTCTCATTTTCTTTTGTAGATCTATTTACAACCTATAGGTTTGACCCCATGTGGTTGATCTATAAGTTCCCATACATAATTGAAGTACATTGACTCCATTTCAATGTCCATGGCTTTTATCCATTGTTTCCTATAAACATCTTCCATTGCCTTTTTAATGGTTAATGGATCCTCTAAACCATAATCATGTATGATGTTTTGAGTTTCTGTTAAACCCATATAGCATTCAGGTTGCTGAATAACCCTCACACTACATCGAGGCATACTCAACTCTTGAGGAGGACGTGACAGGGCAACAACAGTTGTTGATGAATCAGCTTGATGAACAAACCTTGTTGATATTTCTACAGCATCTTTGTTCATTTATTGTCATATTAGTTTACTGCGAGGTTGATGATTTTTAACATGATCTTCTTCCAAGAATGTAGCATTTGTCGATACCAATACTTTGTCTTCTTGGAGATCATAGAATTGTCCTCCTTTTGTTTCTTTAGGGTATCATACAAAAAGGCATAACTTTGAACGTGTTTCCAATTTTTTAGGATTTTGTACCAACACGTGTGCTACACAATCCCAGATACGGAAATGATATAAACTAGTTTTGCGTCCTTTCCATAATTCATGTGGTGTTTCTGAAATACGTTTTGAAGGAACAACGTTTAGAATATATAATGCGGTCTGTACTACATACCCCCAAAAGGATTGAGGTAACTGAGCATAACTCATCATTGTTCGAACCATGTCTAACAAGATTCGATTTGTCCTTTCTATAACACAGTTTTGTTGTGGTGTTCTAGGTGCTGTAAGTTAAGATTGAATTCCATGATCTACTAAATAGCTTTGGAATTGTAAATCCATATACTCACCACCTCGATCAGATCAAGTATTTTAATTCTTTCACTTAAAAAATTTCAGTCTCAATCTTAAACTTTTTGAACTTTTCAAAAGTTTCAAACTTGTGACTTATTAAGTAAATGTAGTCATATCTCGACTAATCATCAATAAAATTGACAAAATACTGATAGCCTCCTTGTGCTTCTACACTTATCGAACCACATAGGTCTGAATATATAAGTTCGAGAGGCTCTTTGGCACGAAGACCTTTTTTAGAATAAGATCTTTTTGTCATTTTTCCTTCAAGACATGATTCACATGGAGGTAAAGAACTATCTTCTAACTGACTTACATGACCATTTTTAACCAATCTCTCAATCCTGTTGAGATTAATGTGACCAAGTCTTAGGTGCCAAAGATAGGCGTTAGGAGAAATTTTCATTTTTTTATTTTGAGTCTCAGCTATTTTAAACATCTCTATATTTAGAATGGGCTTTGCTTCAGTTGGTTTTAATATGTACAAGTTATTTTCAAGTCTTGCAGAACAAATATGAACACCTCTTGAAAACACAAACACTTCATTAGATTAAAAAATATTTTATACATATTTTCTAGCAGATTGGAAATGGTCATTAAGTTTCTTTTCATCTTAGGTACATAATATATATTTCTAAGTAAGATGAAAGATTCTCCAAAAAAAATAGCTTGACATCTCCCACTACATGAGCTGAAATGACTTCTCCCGTTCCCACCTTGAAAGTCATTTCTTGTTCAGAAAGTTGTCTCCAAGAACTAGTTTCCTGTAGAAAAGTGCAAACATGATTAACGGCGTCTGAATCTAATATTCAGGCTAGGTGAGTATTCTCCACTAGACATGTTTCAACTACTAGTAAATCTGATTTACCTTGGTTCGTCTTTTCTGCTTTCTTTTCTGCTAAATAATTTGGGCAGTTATGCTTCCAGTGCCCATCCTCTTTATAATGGAAACACTTCCTTTTGGGAGCCTTGTTTTTGTTTTTGTTCTTCTTTGCAGAGGTTTTCTTATTCCCTTTACCCTTCTTCTTCATTTGTACAGCCTTGTCTTTTGAAGAAGAGGGAACAGACTTCTTTTTATCAACGGGTTTTGTTTTAGACGTAAAACCCTTTTGAAACTTTTTAGGTCTTGAAATAACATTTACTTCACCTTCTTTAAGTTTCATCATACACTGATATGTCTATAGTTCGTTCAACAGTGTAGTCAAATTGTAAGTAATTTTGTTCATAACATCATTAGTTCTTAAAGGTAGATAACTCTTCGGAAGAGATTCTAATATCATATTGACTTGACTGATTTCATCTATTATCTCCCTATGAGCCTCAACAATATTAAAATGGACCATCATATCGAGAACATGTTCTCTAATATTGGTAACATCTTTCATGCAAGTATTATAAACATACTTAATGGCTTCATGTCGAACAAAGGATGACAGTTGCCCGAACATCTCTTGGAGCGACGCCATTATCTCACAGGAAGTGGGCATTAGCTCATGTTTCTTATTAAGTACATCATATATACTTGTTAAGATATAAGTCCTGGCTTTTTCGTTAGCCCTAACCCACAGATCATAGATGTCCCGAACATTTCGGTTCGCCGTTGTACTGGGAATCGGAGGACATTCCTCCGTCAACACAAACCTCAAATCATCCACAACTAATATCGTATTGATGTTGGATTTTCAGTTTGAATATCCTTCTCTGTTAAACTTATTGAAAGCGAGCAGTTGTATAATTGAATTTGTCATTGCTAAAAAAATTAAAAAAAATTCCATTAAACTTATGCATCTAAATCCAATTTTAGCAAAAAACACTAAAGTACCCAAAAATCTTTATTTTATTTGCAACGATAATTTAGTGATTTAGAATAGTTGCTACCGTGAGGCGGTCAAAAAATTCCTTCACTGAAGCAAGACAATCCTGACCAAATACCATATCAGAATAACTCTTTATTCCTTTAGATCTTTTAATTATCGTTTTTGGTTAAGAACTTTACTAACAATTAATAATGCTTATAAGTGTGACCCGCCATTTTCAGATTTCATAGAACGGTATGAATATGCCCCCGAGATGAAGATAATATCCAAGATGGAACTATAAGACCCTATTCATTTTTTAAGCTTGGGTTGTTCCAAATCCTATGTTACAACCCTCCATGGGGATCATCGTAGTTAAAGACTAGCTAGTGTTGCCTAAAAACGACAATAGGTGCAACATAGAAATTTCACGGTTCAAACTAATGGACGAGACTGTAGGACAATGTTGACACATTTCCTTCACCCACTTACTATGAACTACTTCCCTCATTCACCTTTTTATTGACTCATGCAAACACTTTTCGTATGGAGTAATCTTGGTAAAAGCGACACGAAGCCAAGCATGAATGTCACGGTGTTAACTCTTAGGGACGTGAGAACTATTAACTTTATATCAAATATATTGTCAATCTCCCACTAAAGTGTTCTAAATGTTTGGGTATTCATTTGCTTAGGTTTTATTATGGCTAATTAAGAAGAACCTAAGTCTAAGTTATTTTATCCAAGTATAACGTTTATATTTGGATATTAACCTACGATGTCTATGTGTTTAAACCAATTTTAAACCTCACACCCTTCATGTAAGCTCATAAAACCAGTTAACAAAAACACTCAATTTTTCAGTCATAATCCCCAAGTAGGAGGTGTTACGTAAACCATCAACTTAAGTACCCCCAGCCTTAGACAGGTTTATGAACCGATTTTAGTTTGTAACCAAATTTTATAAGGTAACAATCTATTTTAACGGTTAAAACTAGTTGTTAACCTAAGTGAGCATGTTGTGTATCTTTGTTTTGGATTTTAAAGTCTAATTTCATTTTATAACAAACTTATAAAATAAACATGCTTTAAACCAACCATAACATGCTTCAAAGGAAAAAATTAACATAACAATTACGTCAATTTTTAACAAACCCTAAAGCATGCATACTATATATTATAACTAATTTATAACATACAATAATGCATGTAACATGTTTAATTATGGTGGGATTTTAAATCTAAAATGGCATACTTTATGCACAAACATGTTTAATTCAAAAATAATACACATCATATGCATAAAATAATTGAATAACGCTAATATGGTTCAACTTCGGTATTCTAAGAAAACAAATAAGCTAAATTATAACCAAAAAAAAACTCAAGAATAACTTTAATTTGATGAAGAACCGCTCGAACTGACCCGAACTGCCTGAACCAGACCACAAGGCACCAAAGGAAGTTGAACCGGACCGATTTGGAGGAGAACCGCGGTTTCTTCAACCCACGAACTGGCCAGGCAACACGCGAAGCAAACACACTTGGGATGAACAACATGGTGACGCCGCATTCTAACGTTGCAACGCTCGATGAACAGCGTCGCGATGCTCCTGGGCAGAAGGCTCAGCTCCAGTTTTCTGCTTGAACATGCTTGCTTCAATCTTCAAATTACAACCTAATTCGGACTCTAATGACTCCAAATAAATTATAGACTCTAGAGCACACATATAAGCTCATCAAACAAGAGCCAATTACAAATTTAATTTGAAAATCAAAGAGAATTCTAATGCTAAAATTGAATTTAAACCATATCAGTCACATACTTAAACATGCTTAGAAATTCACCCACCAAACTCAAATTAACGGTAATTGAGTGTTTAAATCATGCTCTGATACCAATTGAAGGAGTAATATAACATGTAGCGGAACAAATCAGAATCAATAGGTACTCTAACTTCTCTTAATTTTAGTTTTAAACATGCTATTCAAGTGATATTCATAGAGGGTTTGAAGCAAACTTTACCTTTGAAGAAAACTCCACGATTTCAGCAAGAAATCCAGAAATTGGAGCTTGAATCTTCAAGTAGACCACCATCGAGATCTTCTCTACTAATCTCAAGTAGGATTGTGTGGTATAAACATTCAAATTGAGCTAAATTTTGGATGAACTTAAGTAGATTTTGTATGTTTTCACAGCAACAATATTTTGGTTCAAAATCACAGCATGTCTCATAAATTCTCAGCATGGAGCTTCAATTTATAAGCTGAAAAGATGCATGGAGATGGTGTTTGCATGGAGGCCAGCTCTAGCTTCACCAATTTAATGAAACTCAGGTGATATTTGGTGATTAACCACTTAATCACAAGGTGGATTTTTCCTCAATCCAATTTAATTATTTTTTAGTCAATTTCATTAAAAAAATATATGATTTTGTATATAAATAATTTTGTTTTATTTAAATATTTAGTTTTACAAAATTAATTTTAAATAAAACTAATTTTAATTTTAAATAAAAATTTAATTTAATATCTTAATATCAAATTAATAAAACCAATTCCACTAATATGACTCAATTTTATATAATTAATATTTAAATGAAAATTTAAATATTAATTGATTCTCCAATTTTGTTTAGTTTCGATAAAATTAAACGTTTCAATTGTATCGTATACAATTAATTAAAAACCCTAAAAATTGAATTTGAATATTTCAAATTCATAACCCTAATTCTAAAATCCACCCAATTAATACTCAATTTATTAATCTAGTTTACAAGCTAGTAGGCATACCTAATGGACCTACAGATCATGAACTCCAACGATTTGTAATTAATTAGTTAAACTCTTTAATCTGAATTAATTATTATTTGTTAACTATCAAGACACATCATTATAGCTCGATAGTTGCACTCTCCTCACTGTAGATATATTTCTATCCATTTCGACCATAATTAGTAAGTCTATTCTTCTCAAATCGTTCATATTTACAGCTGGGTCAAAATTACCATTTTACCCCTGTAAATATATCTTGCACTTTAAGCTCCTACTAACACTCTATTGAACAATTAATTTATAATACCTTTTACAAATCATATCCCTCTCTACCAAGAGAGGGCGGGGTTCCATTTTTCAAGACTAGGCATCAACACTTAAGAGAACAACCTATATGCTAACTCTAAGTCGGGTAGGAGTGAATTTCATCTTGCATTACTATGTCCCCAGCTATCTATCTAGTTTTATCCCCAAAATGGGAGGCTTATTAAGCAGTTCTATTGGACTACTTCACCTACACAGGTCAAAGGATAATCCCGTAATAAACAGGAGTTCATAGTTAGCTCAGGATTAAAATCGAGTTACCCTAGGTCATTTAGGTTGAAATAGTTAGTTTTAACAGTAAACAGTTGTTATAAAGAAAAGTGACTATTTCGAGGTCCAGACTTATGCAAACTCATTGCATAGGATGCCCACTCACATGTCTCTCATGAATTATTAGTGAATCACATCATTTGTATCAGTTATACAAAATTGGCCGCATCCAATAGTGTTACTAGGATGTGATACCTAATTTCATCCATATACTTATAGACCATTTAAGTTATATACTATAACTTGATTATGCATATGTCACCACATAAAGTTAAAGTATTCATATAATAGCCAAGGATATGTTTATTGGATTTTTAGAATAGAATGCAATAATAAATTTATTGAACAATTTACTCAATAACAATTTATTGATAAATAGAATGTTTAACATGAATTACGAACAGCGAGTTTTAGGACATCACCAACAAATAACTTGTTCCTAATCTTAATCCACTCTTTATCCATTATTAATATTATATGCAATAAGTTGAACATGTATGATTTAGAGAATAAGCTGTAATTTTAATAATATACTACAAAAAGATCTATGAAACCTAAAAGCTTATTATTTTATGTCTTCAATCCCACCAAAGGAAATTTGAAAAGCCTAATACTAGCGAACTCATTATAGAAAATAATCATACTGAGAAAAGGTGATCAACACTATGGGTCAACGCAATGGCCATCCCTATTGAGATATTCATTTTTCTCACCCAAAAACACCCCAGACAATGAAAATGGAAAAAATAACATAATACAAATTTTTTTAGAGATGATTATCACGTTAGACTATGATAAATACTAAGAAATGTACACATCCCTCTATAAAAAAGGAAAATGAAAAACTAAAAAGAAAAAAAAAAGGGAAAGAAAATCATGGTACCAAAATTGGACGACGAGCGGATGGTGAGCGGATGGAGAATCTTGATTGTGGGTTTCAAAGAAGAAAGAATGAAGGAGAAGAAAAAAATGGAAGAAGAAGGAAAAGAAGAAACTGTGGACAGTGGGGAGGTGGGGAAGGTATTTTAATGAACTTTTCTCGACGGTCGTTTGGTCAATCGTAGGGATAAATACCATATCCCAACGGTCAATCGAATACCATCAGCCTAATTACAAACTCCAGACAGTCGCTCAAGTACCGTCGGGCAAACTCAACCTTATCCCGACTATGTTCTTGTACACTGTTGGCATAACTTTACAATTACCCATAAGTTTTTCTTTATTTAACTACACATATCCCGACGGTCGCTCGAATATCATCGGTTAAAGTACGAACTCCAGATGGTCGCTCGAATACTGTTGGTTGAAATACGAACTCCTGACGGTTGCTCGAATACCGTCGGGCAAACTCAACTATAGTCCGACAGTGTGCTTGCATACCGTCGGGCAAAACTTGACAATTTCTCATAAATTTTTTTTATTTATATTTCTTGTTTTTAAAACTTAAACCTCGTCCGACGGCATTTCCCAAATTGTCGGGATAGGCGGACAAAAAACTATAAAACTATCTGTTTTAAATTAAGAATCACCCAATGATTGCATCATCATCGACAGAAATAGAGACTCCCGAACGGTCGCTCGAAGACCGTCGAGATAGTTCTACAATTTTTCATAATGTTTTTTAATTTTCTATTTTGCTACTTCCTGACGGTTCGGAACCGTCGAGCAAAGGGACTTTCTCCTGATGGTATTGCTCCGACCGTCAAGAGAACATTAAACTACAGTTTTCTCATTTTTTAGAAAACTAAACAACTCCCGACGATCTAGGAATCGTCGGGATAGTTCAACAAGCCTAATGGTAGGTTTATCGACCGTCGACATAGATTGGTTATCCTGACGCTAGTGAACCTTCCGTCGAGATTGGGTTTTCTCCCAACATCCCCATTTATCTTCGGGGGAAATGAGATCGTCTGACGCTTTTTTTGACATCGGAAAAAGTTTCTTCGGGAATAACCAAAATTCTTGTAGTGCTTCCATCGTCTTTAATTGTGAGTTTTCCTCATTTCTAAATAGGATATGTAGATATATGATGTGCATGTATATGTATATTATAATCAAAGTTTGAAATATCGATGTCGATGGAAATATGAAGGTCCCAATCTTATGGAATATCGATAGGAATTTTGGAAAAAATTATAGAGAGTGATGAAAATTAATGAAAATTATTATGATTAGTTAATGAAATTTTGATTATTGGCTTAAATAGACTATAATTTCTATAAAGTAAAACAATATTTAGATCTCTATTATAAATGTCTGTGTAAATGTTAATGCAAGAACATAAATTTAAAAAAGAAATGAAAAATAATTACAAAATAATATAAAGTTTATAAATATTTTGAGGTGAAATGATGTAAAAATTATGAAATTCTAGATGGTTAAAGAAAAAAAAACTCACATAATTTCAATTGTGAGGTGAAATAGTGTGAAAATTTGTAGAAAAAGTTTGTGTGAGGTTAAAAATAAATATTGTTATTTTTTGTGGTTTTTTCAAATTCAATTTGTTTAGAAAGGAAAGTTTTTTTTTGGAAAATAAAGCTAAAAATTGAAAAAGGTTGGAAATTAAAAAATAACTAAAAAGTGCTTAATCATTTGTCGAAAATCACATTAGTATGTGAAATTATAGAATTGTATGCAATCAGGATCTTATAATTGGATCTAACGTAGTTAATTAAAAAAAATTGAATTTTTTTCGAAATGTCAAAATTTCTCGAATTTTTCTCGAAATATCGAAATTTTGCAGAAATGGGAAATCAGAATATTATCAAAATTTTGAAATTTCTCTAAAAATTTTTAAAATCTCAAAATCTCATCGAAATTAGAGGAAAAATAAATTTTCTCCTAATAAAAATTTTGATGAAAATTTTAAACCACCATTATAAGTTAAGTTTCTTTTAGATTAATTTTATTTAATGAGTTGTTTCTAAAAGTCAGATTTTTTTTTTTTTTTTTTTTTTTTTTTTTTTTTTGTTATCCTTGTTTGGTTTAGTAGATTAAAAGTTAAAACTACAATATTTGTATTTTGGTGTTTGATAGATTGCTGTGCATGTTATGGAAAAATTTATAAATTGTTTGTGATGTATTTTCCTTTTATTTTCTAATAACCGTGTTATTAAATTTTTGAGTAAATTTCACAAGTATTTTGAATCAATAAACCAATTTTTCTTAAATAAAAATTTTCTATGATGGAAATTAGGGAATTCGAGAAGTTGATTCCCATTTAATTTGTTTTGAGATGATAAATTAAATTCAAATAAGTTCTTTAATACTTTTTTTTCTTCAACTTGTTTAATTACTCTATGCTACTCAATAGGATGATTTATTTTACTTACTTTAGTTATGCAGTTGGTAATACAATTCAACACAATTTCAATTACAATTTTTTTAAAAAGAGAAATTTAAAAAATAGTTATTTTTGCCATTTTTGAAATTGAGAGTTGACTACTAGAAAAATTAAGGTCCCATTTGATAATCATTCCGTCCTTCGTTTTTTTGTTTTTAAACATTAATAATATTTTTTCCCAACTTCTTACAATGATTTGCATCTTTCCTAAGTATACTGGTTGAACACGTAGCCAAATTAAAAAAACAAACACAAAATTTTAAAAACTATTTTTTTTAGTTTTCAAATTTTGACTTTTTTAAATTATCGGTAAAAAGTAGATAACAAATGAAGAAATTTAGAGGTAGAAGTAGCATCTATAAACTTAGTTTTTAAAAACAAAAAATGAAAAATGAAATAATTATCAAACAAAATCTTATTTATTTTCCCTAATTTGATTTTTTTTTAGTTTGAATAACTCCCGGAAACAAATGAACTATGTAATTTACTATTTATTTAATTTTCAAATACCTAGGTTAAAAGTAAAGGTATTCATTTAGTGATGTGATATTAATGTAAGTTAATTCATGTTAATTATTCCACCTTATAGTGTTTGAATGAACAAAGAAATTAAATGAAAAGAAAATACAACTAATTTTAAAATTATTTGCATCGAGTAGAAAATAAAGAAATAAATAATTTTTAATATGGCTAATTGAAAACTAAAAAAAAAATGATTGATTTTATTCAGTTTAGAATAAAGTTTCATGTATATATATATATATATTGTTAATTTAATGAACTTGGGAATGATTTTCTTTTTTACTTTAATATGTACTTTCCTCATCTCGGTTATGCTTAAAAAAAAATTAAAATAAAGTAGTATTTTAAATTTAGACCTCTTTTAATAACCATTTTATTTTTAATTTTTATTTTTGAAAATTAGGTCTATTTCATTTACATTTCTACCATGATTTGCATCCTTTCTAAGTATAATGGTTAAATTCTTAGTCAAATTCCAAAAATAAAAACAACTTTTCGAAAGCTACTTTTTTTAGTTCTCAAAATATGGCTTCGTTTTTTAAACTTTTGATGAAAAATAGATAATAAAGGAAGAAATTTGGATGTTAAAGTATTGTCTATAGGCTTATTTTAAAAAAAATAAAAATAAAATAAAATAGTTATCAAATGGGACCTTAATTTTTTGTTTTTGTTTTTGCAAATTAAGCTTATTTCATTCATATTTCTTACAATGATTTGCATCTTTCTCAAGTATAATGGTTGAATTCTTAGTCAAATTCTAAAAACAGAAACAACTTTTTCAAAGTTACTTTTTTTAGTTCCCAAAATTTAGATTGTTTTTTTAAACTATTGATGAATAGTAGATAACAAAAGAAGACATTTGGAGGTAGGAGTATTATCCATAAGCAAGGGTGAAACCACATAGGGGCTAGGAGTACATGCCCCCTCAAATTATCAATATTTGTATTTTTAATATAAATTTTTAAATAATAGTTAATAATATATTTTTTTATATAAATGCGCTCTTTTTACCAAAATTAAGTGATTAAGGGATTGATTGAAGTTGCATGAGACTTGAGTTTGATTCTTGCTTTATCTTTTTTTAACTTTTGATTTTAAAGTCCCACTCAAAAACTAGTATATCTTTTTTTTTTTTTTTTTGAAAAAAAATCCAATTTAAAATAGATTCCGCCTACAATTTGGTGGGAATAAAAGTGGGATTTTTTTTTTTAATTCTAAATATGAAATTAAAATATAAAAATATGTTTTAACTTTTTAGGTTGCAATTACAAATCAGACTCTAAAAAATTAGAAAATCAGTGCAATTCATTTATCATCTGTGGAAGTTTTTTTCTTCAAAATTTAAAGAAGTATTTAATCTCAATTCTCAATAACGTTCTTTGAATAAGTAATATTTACTTTTCTTTTTCTATGTAAATTTTGTTATATATATTAGTTTTAGAGTTATACGAGATAGTTTTTTTTGTTACTCGTTAGGCTATATATATCATATCATTGATATGTTTTTGAAATTATTCTTAGATTTTTTAGTTCTTATATTTTGAAATCTACATAATAATTTTTAATATTTTATTGTGAATACTTTTAGAGTTAGCTCTAATTCAATATGGAGAGATATTTTTATTGTGCCATTAGTTTTTTATACATAATTTTTATATCCACATTGCGCTCTATATATTTTCATTTGTTTCCATGTTATTTTTACATTCACATTACTCTTATAGGTTTTTAAAATTAATTTCAATGTTCCAAGTTAGAAGATTATTTATTGTCAGTCGTTTGAATAAACGAACTTGGCAAGTAAGTTTTAAAATCTTCTTAGATTTTAAGTTTTTATGCTTTTAAATTTATAATAGAATATAATATTTTTTTTATTAATACTTTTGTAGAGTTAATTCAAAATTAATATGGAGAGATATTGTAAAAGAAAAATAACAATAGAGATAATAAAGACGTCATCTTCAAAGAAGAAAAATGTTTTGGGTTCTAATCGATCTTATACAGAATTCGATCTAGAAGAACTACCCGTAGATTCTGGTCTAAGAATCAAAATTTATTATTATAATTATAATATTTGAGATCAAGTTTGAAGAGCATATTTGCTAAAAGGTCCTTGTTAGCATCGAAATCATACTTTTCCACTTAAGAAATTTGATACAAAGTCATCACGATTTAACCGAGCTTTGGTATAGTGAATATTTTAATTGGCTAGAATATAGCATTTCAAAGGATGTCATATTTTGTTTATGTTGCTATTTATTCAAACCAGAAGTAAGTGAAGAGTTAGGAGGTGACTCTTTTGTTAGTGAAG
Source organism: Benincasa hispida (assembly GCF_027475165.1). NCBI lineage: Eukaryota > Viridiplantae > Streptophyta > Magnoliopsida > Cucurbitales > Cucurbitaceae > Benincasa > Benincasa hispida. The sequence goes on along the minus strand of NC_143479.1, from coordinate 21,287,374 downwards.
GATGTTCTAATTGGAAAAAAAAGAGAAATTGCATATTTATGTCGGTGGTCCTAATAGTGCACACAAATAAGGCTTTGGGTAAATGTGAGCCTCTTTTGAAATAAAAATAACTTATTGACACTTCTTTTAAATAGGATGTCCTGACCAAGTACAAGTTGAGTATCGAACTTGAATAGGTGCATTTATTGATTGTATTTGATTTTGATTACGACAATGACTTGCATTCGAAGAATCAAGGTAATTTTCTTGAACTTTTACAATGGTTTTACAACCATAATAACATATTGAAGTTGTAACTTTAAAAAATGCCCCAGATAATTTGAAAATGGCTCCACTCAATATTAAAAAAGATATAGTGCATCCCATTGCAGTAAAAATTATTAATATGGTTATAAAAGATATGAGTGACAAATAGGTTTCTATCTTAATAGACGAATCAAAAGATGTACGATGGTACAAGTTCTCTATCACTTAAGAAAGCCATAAATGATTTTTTTTCTCAACATGGGTTAAACATTGCTAGTTTAAGAGAACAAGGATATGATGAAGCAAGTAATATGCAAGTTCAGTTCAATGGATTGAAAGCACTTGTTTTGAAAGAAAATGAATGTGTTTTTTACCTTCATTGTTTTTCTCATCAACTTCAATTAGCTCTTATAGCTATTGCAAGTTCAATTTAATGGATTCAAAGCACTCTTAAATGGTTGATTATTAAAGACTAAATTATTAAAAATTTGAAAGTTAAAATCCTATCAATTTTTACATAAAAAAAGTAATTGATTCTCAAAAAAGACAAAATGATAATAATAATAACAAAAGAGTAAGGGACAGAAGTGCATATTGAATGACGACATATGGCTAAACATCAAGGTTCTCCATGTGGCACACAAACGGTCAAATTCTGATAAATCTATATTATTTAAAAAATATATAAAAAAAAATCTTTTTCGGAAGCCATTCAGGAGAATCCATCTGTCCCAAGCTTTAATAAAACAAAAATAAAATCTATGTTCATGGCGCACTCATTAGTTCTTCACCATTTGACCAGGGACTCAATGTTTTATTGTTATATTATATTTTCCATTATTTTTCAGCCAATGAATGATTGACATTACTTTAAACAAACTATAGTCTCGTCGCTTTTTTACACGAATCTATTAAGTTAATGATAATTGATATGACTTTTTTCATTAGAAATTGGAGATTTGATTTCCATTTTTGTAGTTGTTATACTAAAATGACAATATTTCTTCTTCTTTATCTGTTTGGAGTTAAAAAAAAAAAAACTCTAAAGAAATTTGGAGAGTAAAATAGGTTGTTAGAGTTGTGTGGAACTGACAAGTGTGGGTTCTAAAAAAAATAACATAATAATCATAATAATTAGAAAAAAATAAAACCACAACAGTTAAAATATAAAATAGTGGAGAAAAAGTCAAATAATTATTATTTATTTAAAAAAATAATAATAAAGAAAGAGAGAGAGAGTTGACACATAGAGTTAAATAGTATTTACTATTCCCATTAAAAAGACCTAGGAATCCATCCTCAATCAATGGTTGGGATTAGAATGCTCCATCCTAATCTCAACCCCTCAAACAAGCACTCCTTATTGGTTCAACATAAATCATCAAATAACTTATCAAATGTTAATTAAATTATAAGTTTATTTGATAAATTTTTAAGTTTAGATGTAAAAGGTATTTTAATTTTAAAAATTAACTAATAGGTATTTCAACTTTTAATAGTGTAAACTTTAAATATATTAGATGGTTGAAATTTTAATTTTTTTAAATTGATTGATTTATTAGACATAATTTGTTAGTTCAATAGGACCTTAAAATTTTTAATTTTGTGTCATATAAGTTTGTGAATTAAAAAACATTGAATAGATCAATGATTTATTAGACACAAAATTAAAAAAAAACAGAGATCTAATTGACATAAAATTAAAAATTTAATTAAAAATATTAAAGACGTTTAAATGTCAATATAAAAATATCTCAAAGCATGAATTCGATTAAAAGGTAAGAGCTTCATATCTCTAAAATTAAAAATACTTTTTTTTTAGCTAAAAGTATTACCTGTCAACGTTTACATAAAGTTTTTTTTTCTTTTTTTGGCGAAATAAAGCATTTTCATTCCTTGCCGGCTTGCTAATTTGAGACATAATAATTTAACTTTTTCAAATCAATTAATTCCATTCATATAAAATATCATCATGTTTTTGAAAATATAATATATAGGAAATAGTTTGGGACACCAAACACGATGGGATCAAAGAAAGTTCAAAACTTTGGAGCAATTATTTAAAAGGCACATGATATGCAACTAGATATTTAGAGAGAAATATCCTTCAAATTTATATTCTTATAATTATTATGAACGGATAGGTTATTCAATCTACATCCAACGGTTATTATAACATGAGTGTTTTTAAAACTTATGTTGCATTATATGAGTTTTTTTTCCCCGTTTAATTCAACAATTGTATGAGTGAAGATTGAACAATCAACATTTGAAATGATATCATTATATTATTCATTAGACTCTACTTAAATTGACATGTCATGTTATATTCAAGTGAAGTGGCGACTTTGTTGACTAATCCATAAAACTTGCACGATTAAGTTGTGTTTGTCCAAAATGAATCTGAATAATCTTGTTAGGTTTATATCATTATTTCATAAGTAATACATAGAGTTAACTTGATATGCAAACATTAATTAACTTAAATGATAGACATAACATTTAATACTTACTAAACTAGATACAATATTATTGAATGTTTGGAGACTAAAATTGTAATTTAATAAATATTCACTTTTAAGATATTAGTACAACATCGATAAAGTGAAGGTTATTTTCAAATTATCATCCTTTGTTATTTTTAAATTGTCATTATTGTTTAATTATTTAAGTGATGTTCAAAATAATATCGTAAATTTCATGGGTTATTTATTTTTTTCACTTATAATATATTATCGTTTGAAATTAAAAAATTAATAATTCCATGACCACACAAGCAACATTTAGTCATACAAGGGACTTGAAAAAGAGGGTTTCATTTAAAATTATTGACAATCATCATTGTATAAAAGAACTAAAAAAAAAAAAGTTGTTTCCATCTATATATCAGCCAAAATTGGAAATAATATCTTTAAACTTTTATTTGGATGCATTCATCGGTATATACATTGACATAAAAGATAAAACTGTCATTATTAGTATTATATCTTTTGGAGTCAAACCAACTCGAGAATAACTCAATTAGTATTCTTACATGTTTTTTGAATTAAAAAACAAAACCTAAAAACCTTCTAACTTTTCATTTACGAGAAAAATTGTATATATGCTACACACTATATGGTTTAGATGAATATTTTAACCAATGCTTTGAAATTTAAAATTTTATTGAAAAATTATATTTATATTATATTAAGTTAAAACTTTAGAATCCCACTCCTCGATCACATTAAAATGAGATCTTAAAAACATTTTTAATTTTGTTTGACTCATTTTAACCTCAATAAAAAAAACAATAGAATTTTAGTAAGAGAATAAATATGTCTAAAGAATAATTCTCAACATCATATTTTATTAAATATAACAATAATAATAAAAGACAAACTATGTGATTTATTAATTAAAATTTTTAAAACTATATTATGGTGTTGTAATAATTATCAATTGAATAGTAGGAAAAATGTATCTGATTTTCCAACGACCTACTTAAAAACATAGAAAATTTATACAATATGTTATGGTATTTTACGTACTCTTGATATTGAATGCATATTAATGAATTAGCTTGCATAGTAGGTTTATAATAATTTAGGGTTATGGGTGTAAAAATTTGTTTGGACTAAGTATGGAACTTAACAAAATCATACAAACCTAATTGAAACTAAGTTTAAAATTCTAACAATTATAAAGTTCTTATTTATCCTAAGAATCAAGAGGTTGTAATTTGATATTTATTTATTTTTAAATAATAATCTTTGGATATTCTTTGGCATATTATATTAGATATTTTAATAAGTTGTCAAAGGATTATTATAAGTACAATGAGTGGAGTGAATGAATAATAATAATAACAACAGATTATTTAATGGAACTTAAATTGAGGATGTTGATTCCTCATCAAAATAATTTAATGGAAATTAAAGTGGAAATAGCATCTTCCATGAATACTCATTTCAACTTAAAATTTTTGGACCCAAACAAAGCACAAATTTAATATCTCCTCGTAAGTGCAGAGGCTAACATGATTTTGAAATAATTGAATTTCCATACTATTGATCGGATGTGCTTTTAATTAATATTTTGAATTTACATAAAATATAGAGAAGATTAAACATCTAAACTAAACATACTTTTACACAAAGAAGAATTTCAAAGAAAAGAAAATTAATTACATTTGAAGACTAATTCTTCAAAATTTCTTCAATTCCTCACACAGCACGATCTCCACAACTCTTCTTGTATCTTGAAGAAGACATCACTGCTAAGTCTTTCCCATTATTTTCTGACAAGGATTTAGTTTGTGAGAACTAATCTTTAGAAGATTAAGGAAAGATTTTTAAGAGGAACTTTTTCTTTATATTTTAGAGTGATGAAAGATTGAGAGAGAATTGAGAGAGAGTAGGAGGGAAAAAAAATTGTGTTCTCAAATTTCAGAGAACTCTCTGTGAGAGAAAAGAGTTAACTCCCCTTACCTCACTCACCTCAACTCCTTTGTAGTTGTAGAGGAGTTATTATTGTTAAGTAATTCAATTAATTAATTTTAATTAATTAAATATCATATATTTAATTAATATGGCTTTTGAATCATATACAAATTTATTTTTCTCTCATAACCTATAGTCTTAATGTGTATCCCATTCACATGAAACTTAACATATAGTTTTAATATAATTCTCATTCATATTAAATTTAACCATAGTTTTAATATGAATCTCATTCATATCATTTAATATTTGAATCTTATTCAAATACATTATTATCTCATAGTTTAATTTTGAATCTAATTCAAAATTAACTTTATAATATAATGTATCTATATACATTATATTAATTGTATCATATACAATTAACATATATTTCTTTATAACATATATTTCTTTACACCGACAGCAAGTACAAGGCCTGCCCTAATAATAAGAATAAGAATAATAAGAATAATAATAATAATAACAACAATAATAGTAATAATAGCAGTAATAGTGAAATGATAATAACAGTAATAGTGAAATGATAATAACAGTAATAGTAGTAGTCGTAGTCGTAGTAATAATAATAGTGATAGTAATTATAATATATTATTGATAATAGTAATAATATTATTATTATTTGTTTTGATAGTAATAGTCCTAATAATATTAGCTATAGTGATATTAATAGTATATAACATAATAATAGTAGTAAAGAAATTTCATACATTTTGTTCGTTATTCTTTTGATGTTTGTAATCTATATAGAAACTTTATTACCTTAATAATATTGTTGATTTATTTTATCTTTCAAGATTGAAGTTTTATAAAAGAAAAGAAAAGAAAAGAAATTCTTAAATGTTAAAGAAGTAGAGACTTACTTAAATTCGTCAATTTCCCCAAAAATAACTTGCTTTAACCTTTATTTATTTATTTAATTATTTTTATACTTAAATCTCAACCCATCTCTCCTATTTATAGGAGTGTTCCATTGCCTTTCTTTCTTAATTTTTTTTCTTTATTCTTTTTTTTCCAAACCGCCTCTCCTATTCTTATTTTTTTTTTCCTTCCTTTCTCTCTCTCTGTTTTTTTTTTCTATATTTATCTCTCTCTTACTAACCAATTTATCTATTTATTTATTTATTTATTATTATTATTATTATATTTATTTATTTATTTTTATTTTCTTGTTATCTCTTTTCTAACCAACTCAACTCAACACAATTCAATTCAATTTTTATTATTTATTGTTATTGTTATTATTATCTTAACTTATTTAGATATTTCTAAAATGTTCTTAGTTATTTTATCTATTTATTTTATTCTTAAACTTACTAAATTTTTCTACTTAAAAAAATCATCCTATATCATCATTATTTCTTTGTTATTTGTTTAATTATCAAACTAATGTTTTGTGTGTTTTCCTTATTATTTATATACCACTTTTAATCTTAACGTATGAAATTTTAAAATTGGTATTCTCCAACTAGTCTTAGAATTAATTTTAAAATTAAAACTTACAATTTTCCGTAATATTTATATACATACTTGGGTTGTTACATTAAATTAATTAAAATATAGATTTCCTAGTTAAAGAAAAAGTCTTATTCAAAAAGGAAATCTAATATGTTTACTACTTCAAGTTATGGAATCCCAAATAATTTAGGATTAGGATTATTTTTCCTCTTTGAATACAACCATTCACTTCATTCTAAATCATTCACTTCATTCCAAATAGAGGTTAACTAGAGAAAAAAATCCCTATTAATTTCATACTTTTTTTAGTCATTCACCATTGTTTGTCCGTCGGTCCCCATCGTTTGTCGGATTTTTATTTGATTTGAATCATTGAGTGAAGTTTGGAATAAATTTGGAGCAAACAAAGTATTTGGAATGTTAATTCAAGTTTTAGTTGGAGATTTATTTCTTGGAATCATTTTGGAATTGCAATTCGAGGTAAGTAACTTTCTACTGGTTCGCCTTCAAACCATTCGTCCCTAATATTTGGACTGTTTACTTAAGACTACTTGGACTATTTATTGAGATTGTTAAGACTAATTTGACTGATTATTCTAGATTGTTTGGACTGATAATTTATGACTAATTGAACTACATAATTTAATGGCATTGACCGATTGGACTGGACTATTTTGACCATGATGAATGTACTGTTGATTGAGGGTATATTGAAAAATTTTACCATTAAGATTAACGACTGTAAATATAACATAGGAGTTATATAAAAATTGATGCATGCTAAGTTATAAAATTCTTGTTAGTTTTTCTTATCTAGGCGGGTGTACACATATGACTGTATATGTGCACATTTATGATTGATCATGGACATGGTGAAGGATTTCATACCAAGAGTTCCATGAGCGTGTTCAAGTCACTCTGATTTCACAGTGACCTAAATACAAATGAAATACATTCAACACATACAGTTATGCACATAAATCTAATTATTGGCATGCTCAGAATATGATAAATAATAGGGAAGGGTTCCATACTAGTTGAAAACACTCTTCGAACTTTTGAATCCCAACGCAGTAGATCCCACCAACAGATCTACCAACACCCAACAAGAACGTCGACTGCAACAGCACGATCAACACGAACACGAACGTTGCAGCGGGGACGATACCACCACTAATGAACCACGGGTATTCTCGGAGTGAAAGAGTGGGCTTTGGTGATTTTGGTAGAGGACAGAGGACAACGAGTCGTGTAGACGATAAGCAAGTGGGAGATATAACAGTGCTATCGTATAACAGAAGTGCTTATCGCATAGAGGAGCTACACGATCGTGTAGGAAAGGCTGAACGACCGTTTAGGAAAAACGTATATGATCATTTAGAGAAATCGTGAGGTAGATGATCATTTAGATGGAGAAGCAACTATCGTATAGGCTCTTGGGCGATCATTTCACAAATTCTTTTGGGCAGTCGAAGCAGTATTGAATTCTTTATCAAAATGAAAACTTCTTTTCATTTTTAACCCATCGATTACCATAACCGATGATGGCCACTACCAATGTCCGAACGTGAAAAAAAATTGATTAATTATCATACAATTAATCAATTAATTAATTAATAAATATAATCATACTATATTTATATCATATAGTTTGATATCACATATCTACTATAGTATTTTCTCCTCTACTTGATATAAATCATATTTATATCTAATTTCTTCCAAAATAATGTGTCTCATACATTTAGCCAATTATATCACATATAATTAACTAGTCCAATTATATCATATATAATTGAACTTTCTCTTGTCAATTTGAACATTTCAAATTAACCCAAACACTGGTTCTCGACTTTATCCAAGCTACCCAGGGGACCTAATGGACCTATGGCTTGAAGCTCCAATGGTACGTGAATAGCTGACTAAACTCTTTAGCCACAAGATCTACCATCCATTAACTGTCAGTGATTCCACTAAAGACTAACAGCTGAACTCTTCTTACCACAGATATATTTTTGTGTCCATCGAATATAACCAATCATGAGTACGATGACCTTTCATAGATGCTCGTAAGTACAGCTGGGCCAATTTATCGTTTTGCCCCTGTAGTTACATCTCACTCCTTAAGTACCACTTATTCCTCTAATGAACAATACAACATAGTCCAACTATGTGTGAACACCTCTTGGGCCAAGAGAAGGTGTGTGGCGCCACATCGTTCAAGCTCAAGCCCTAGAATCGACCCTTAAGGGAGTCATCTATCTACTTACCCCTGCCTCGGAGAAGGAGTGAATTCCATCTTGTGTAGCTGAGTTCCCAGCTCCCAAATCAGACAAATCCCCAAAATGGTAGGTTTGAATCGGCGATGTCGCCACTCGCACTCATACAAATCAAAAGACCGCCCTCAGTGGCAGGAGTTCCTAACTCACTCAGGATTGAGGTCATGTTACCTATGGTCATCCAAGTGAAGTGAAGTCTTTGTCATGAACGATGTTATATAACGAGACGTTAACACTTCATGGTCAGGTTTTATACAAACTATTTGTATAGGACGCCCCTGCTCGCATGTCCCCAACACGAATGATCAGGATCAGACCATCTGTGACAAGTCACAACACTTGTGACCATTCCAGAAAGCAGACCGCGTCCGTAACGTTACCAGGATAAGGTTTCCCTCCTTTATCCATTTACTACAGATCATTTTGGTTATCATTCAAGACATGATCCACTTGTATGTCACCACATACATGCTTGAGTCACATATAGATAATCAGGGATTTTATGTTTATTGGTTTGTGGTAAAGCAAGTAAAACAATTAACCAAGCAAAATACAAGATGTGAAGTAAATATCATATATTAACAACACAAGTGTTCGTACATACTGTTAGGACACGAGACTTTAGGGCATCAACCTCAACACATGGACCTTCGACTTACACACCATGACTGATGCATGTTTATTTGGGTTCATGTTTATGACTGATTTATGTATTTTTGGGTTACATGCTATGACTGATGCATTTTCCTTGGGTTCATGTTTATGACTTATTCATGTACGTTCGGATTACACATTATGACTGATTTTTGTACCTCCAGGTTACACATTATGATTGATGTGTGTTCTTTCGAGATCACGTTTATGACTGATAAGTGACTCTTCGGGATCACTACAATTGAAATGATATGGATGTACACTAGTGCCTAGATAAATTAGCTAATAGGTAATCTAGAGGGCCCAGTAATGGGTCATTTACTCGTTATACTCATCATTTCTTCTTTTATGTTTTTCTTTCAGGAAATGATAGGAATGGACTAGCGAGAGGTAGACGGGATCCATGATAGAGCCATATGGAGACATTAGAAAATGCTTCTGCACATGTTTTTTTAATGGCTTTTGTTCCTTTCATTTGAATACGTTGTCAGATAACATGTTTTCACTAAATTGCTTTGGATCATTTTCTTTGTAGCTGTTTTATTTGGGATCCCAGCAAAATGTTTTGGTTAATGGATTTATTATTAAATTAATATTTCGGTTTATAATGTTTATTATGTTTTCACTAAATTTACGTCATGATGTTCAAAATGTTTGAATGAGAATGTGCATTATGTCGTAACGACCCTTGTCTGAATACTTGAAAGGTCGGGTCGTTACATAGAATTAGTTATATAAAATCAAATTTAATATATATATATATATATATATATAATCAATTAATAATTAATCAAGTAGCAAATTAAATATCATATTTTTAATGGGATTTTGTAATGGTGTTAAGTTCAAAATATATAACTAGGGACATGCTTTCAACATATGGAAATTTGTAGATATGGCAAAATTCTTAAATTTAAAATTTCATTTATTCCGTATTCTAATTTTGCCCTTTCAACAAACCTACGTTTTGTTGGTATAACAGTAAACTAATATACCATATTTAAAGTATACCAGTCAACTGATGTACTACATTTAAAGTGTATCTATAGTGTATTTTTCTATTGATTTATATACTTTATATATTTTTTGTTTGCAGCAATATGAGTTATTACTCACTTTAATTTTTGTATTCGTTACATTTTCTTATTCATTGTGTAACTTTTCTTTTTAGATGATGTTGTTTCTTTCATTTTTAAGTACAAATGTACAATAGGCCAAAGAGATTCAACCTAAAACATAAATTAGTTACTTATTAAATGGCAATGTACGGACAAAATAATAATTATAAAAAAAAACGTAAGGGCAAAAATAGAAAGTAAAGATTCTCCCTAATTTATAGTTGGACTATATCTAAGTATTATTAGAGGGATCGGTTTTAGATGTAACTAGAGGGATAAAACGATAATTTGACCTAGCTATAGTTATAAAGGATTTGTGAAGGGTCAACTTATTGTTGATGGGTTATATCTGCGATACAGTGCGAAGAGTACAACGGTTAGTCTTTAATAAAATGACCGATAATTAATGAATGTTGGTTAATTAATTAAAACTATAGGAACATGTGCACCCTCGTAATCTTAATTAAAAATTTTAAAATATGGAAAAATTTTAGCTTATTAGCATTTATTTATATAGAAGCTCATAAATTAGGTGAATATTATACTTTTTTACAAACCATATAAATTAATATCGAGTTCCTAATATTTTCAAAACCAAATTACACCTCTAACCTATTATGTATGGGATAAATCTTCTAATTTTGGATATTTATGCATTGGTTATAGTTTTTTTTCCAAAGATTTTGTTTGTATAGTTATAGTTATAGTTTTTTTCAAAGATTTTATTTGTTTTATATGTAAAATTATGTAAACATTTGTCTTATTCAAATGAATAAAACCATCCCATTATTATTATTTTTTTCAATAGTTCCGTGTTAGGTTTAAAATGATAAAATAAACACTTCAATTAAATTTTATAAATACAAAATTAAACAAAAAAAAGTTTTGTTTAAAAATTCTCAACAATTTAAAATTTTTAATATTTATCCTAATATTTATTGTATAGGAAAAATCTAATCAATATTGTTATTTATTGTTTTTATTTTTAAATGAATATCAAGAAAGAAAGGAAAAAAAAGAAGAGAGTTTGTTTTCTATTTTTAATTTTTCATGATACATTCCATTAAAACATTCTTTCATTATTTAATACCTCCATCTTTTTCTAGGAAGAATTTAATACCTCTATCTTAAGTAACAAAACACATAAAATGAATAGAATTATAAAGTCATTTGATTTTATTAATTTAAGAAAGGTTAGAGAGAGTTTTATCCTACTATAAATATATGCTATTGAGAACATATAAAAAAAAAATTATATTAGCCAATGAAAATAAATAAAAGTAAGAACTTAAAATTTTAAATTAGGAAGATTATATTCTAACTCTTTTGTATTTAATTTTCTCAAATATTCTCTATATCTCTCCCATATCACATTTTTCACTCAACCAGTTTATTTTTATTATGCTTTCAATAATAATCTAGATAAAAAAAAAAAAACTCTAATTAATTTAAACAACCAAATAATCACTTTCATTTTTTCAATGAGAATTTTTTAGTTTCCTAAATATGTTGCTTTTATTGGAATGAAAAGAGAAGAACAGAAAAAATCCTACCAAAGAAAATAACCCTACCAAAAAAACTTACACATATGAGATGATAGTGGATATAATAATTAAATAAACAATAAAATTTTGGAAAATGAAAAAGATGAATGATCATGATGTTAAAATTAGAAAAATTTAAATAGAAAGTATCTTGTTTTCTAACTCCTCTATTCTCTTTCTTCCCACATTTTCTCAAAATTTTCCTTTATTTATCACTTTCTCTCTTGTCTATATTCTGCCCATTCTCTTTACATTAGTTGAATTCAATATTGACAATATAGGAATAATTCCTTGATTTGACATTAAAAATATATAAATAATAATAATCATGCAATTAATGTATATAACCAAAATAAACACTTACGTTATTTTATTGAGAATCATTCTTCTCTCTTCTCTATTGTCTCAACTCTCTTTATTCTTTCTTTCATAGTTGAATTCAATATTGAAAACACTGGAAGAGTTCCTCTATTTGGTCATGCATTTAAAATATATAATCAAAATGAATACTTATATTGTTCCATTGACAATGTTTGTTTTTCTTGAAAATGTTGTTGATAGCCCAATGAAGTGTTAGTGATTGACAAGAATAAAAAAGGAAACAAAAAACGCACATGGTGGTTACGTATTTGACCCTAAAAAAATCACACACTTAAAATATATAACCAAAATAAGCACTTACATTGTTTCATTGAGAATTGTTTGTTTTTCTTGAAGATATTGTTGGTGTCCCAATGAAAGTGGTAATGATCGACAAGAATGAAAAAAGAAACAAGAAACACATATGGTGTTACCTTTGTTCTGAAGAGATGGATTACCCCTAAAATTTTTAATCTCCCCATCACATAATACATATTGAATGAAATGATGCTTTGTCAGAAAGGTGTATGAGAGTTTTGATACATGAGAGAGCAAAATAAAAGGATGCTTTATAGAAAAGGTGCAAAGGTTTACATCTAAATAATTGAAGGGTACCGTAGGTACATATCTAAATATGAGGGGAAAATGGGAACATAAAGATTCTTCCACTTTGCCCCTTTTAGATATAGTATAGATTATAGATTAAATAAATATTTGATTAAAAAATATTAAACAAATTAAAGGTTCACCAAAAGAATAGAATAAATTAATAAAATGAGATTATGAAAAAGGAGGAGAAAGATATGTTGGTTGGAATTTTCAAATTACGAATGTAAATAATATTTAGAAAAGATTACACACTTTATACTGAATTTTCCAAAAACTTCCAACTCCTCTCTCCATTTCTCTCTAACCTCTCAAGAAAATCTTCTATATGAACATCTTCCGACAAATCTATAATGACAAAAAAAAAAAAAAAATCCATAAGAACATGATTGAATTGTGAAGTCATTGCTAATCCATCAAAATCGATTTTGCTCCCTAACCTCTAAAAGAAATGTGTAACTTTCCTAAAATTTTCAATTACCTTTTCAAGCAAAATTTGTCGTAAAACTTTGCACCAATCATAGGTTGCTTCAATACTATTTTTTCTAAGTAGTTGAAGATATGTTACTCTTCTCTTTGTCATTCTTAATTATTTATTTATTAATCTTGCTAGTATTGACTAAAGTGGAGAGAGAAGAAATGGTAATTAGGAAGGAGCATGTGACTTATGAGATAGTGAAACACTGTATCTAATCTATTTCTTTGTCCTAAATTCAAACTTAAATCAAGTTCCAATTCTTCTACTATTTTTTCTCTTTTCTAATGAAGGAATATTTTCAAGGAAAACTTTTCACTTCAAAAAACTTCTCCTAACACATTACTAATGTAGTCATAAAGATAGATAACAATACTTTTCCATAAACTAAAATGAGTTTATGAATTTCTGAAGGCCTCATTTTGACTGGGTTTCAATGTTTTCCTTCCACGAAGAACAAAATTTGTAATCCTCACTATTTTTTGAAAGGTTTTGTTGGAAACTATTGGAACCGCTACCCTCCATTAGACAAGATTTGAGAGTAACGAATAGTTAGAAACAACGGTCGTCTGAAAAATGAAATATGCAAAACAGAAACTTATTACAAGCTGAGTTGCAGATCTCGCTCTCTTTAAGACATTTCACGACTCTGCCAAATTGTGCAAGCAGTTCTACGGAATTGCCACATCGTCTCTAGGATAAAACAACTAAGAGTAAACAAAACTCACACCCTTCAAGATTTTGAAGCTCAAAAAACGAAAAGGAAAAGGAAAATTGAGAGAATGAAACACAGTGGAATGGAACTCTGTGATAAAAAATAAGATGCTCTGAACGTGTAGGAAGACTTGACCGTGCCACCTACTCGCGACACATATTGGGACCTGTTGACAAGATTTTTTTTAAAAAAATTAAAGAAGATCAAAATAATATTTTTTTTAATAAAAATAATCACACATACGGCCACGCCCGATTGATCGGATAGCAATGGTGGCATGTGCGTGTGGGATGTCCACCACACCCATATTTGCTTATCTCCTCATTCCCTCTAAAATATGGGTACTTCTTGGTGCTCAAATCCACAACTCAAGTTGGGAGTATAAAAGTGAGGTCTCACTCCCCAATCTATGCAATGTGGGATTCTCAAAATGCCTATTTCCTTTAAAATTTAAAATTTCACCAACAATCCCCTACTTGAATTTTTTTTTTAAAAAAAAAACATAGGAAAAACATTTTTCATCGAGCAATACCAGTGAATACAACACTATGCATAAGCAAAGGTGTCTTACGACTTGAACCTTTACTAGTATAAATGATTCAAAATACACTAGAGTGACTCATGGTTTTGAGCTCTATCTCTAACAATGTCTCACAAACAATCTCATTAGGGTGTAGTTCGAAAGCTCGTGTTTTAAGGCATAATACGTGTATCCCAGTTTAGTGAATGCTTTAGAGAGTTTTCCGAACTCCATAGAAGTGGCCTCCATTTCCACATTCACACAGTGAGTCTATCAAGAGTACTCCTATAGCTAGGTACCCCACTTGACATCAAGTATAGATCTCATTAAGAACTAAGTTCAACATTTCTTACGTTTCAGGATATCATGCTCAGACTCTAGATCATAGAAAGGGAACTCTGAGTTTGTTTTAGCATGATTCACTACATATCATTTGTGATCAGTTATTACCCGTTGAACCTGTTTCTTGGGATCTCCAATCTACAAATTGGGTTTTCCTCATAGGTGATTCATCTCTTTATAGGCACGAGTCCCATCCTTCTAAGGTTTTGAAAATCTTCTCTCTGGCCAGTCCTTTCGTCAAATGATCTACCAAGTTTTCATCAGTTCATATATGATCCACTCTAATTGCATAGTAGTGAGGAACTCTCAATGGTGTTGTGCTTACGACGTATTTTTCATCTTTTTCCGTTGTAGTAACAACTTTGAATTGTTGCGATTGCTGCAGCACTATTGCAATGGATCAATATGGTTGGTATCGGCTTTTCCCAAAGTGCTATCATTTCTGACTCCATCATAGACTGGGCTAGGATAATCTGTTTCTTGGACTTCCAAGAGACAGCTCCGCCTGCTATATTGAAAATATAGCCACTTGTAGTCTTTGAACAATCCGCGAGGGAGTTCCAATCAGCATCGTTGAACCCTTCTAGGACAATGGGAAACTTCTAGTAATGTAATCCTAGGTTTGGGTTTTCTTCAAATACCTTATAACCCTTTCTATAGAATTTCAATGCTCTATACTAGATCTGCTTGTAAATCTACAAAGTAATCCTGCAACATTAGCTATATCAGGCCTAGTGCAGTCAACAACACATCTGGGATTGCCTATGATGATTGCATACTTAATTTGATTAACAATGTCACCAGTGTTCTTGAACAACTTAACATTAGGGTCATAAGGAGTATATGTTGGTTTACATTCAATGTAATTATATTTCTTTAGAATCTTTTCTACATAATGAGATTGATCCAAAGAAATTTTCTTTTCAGACCTAGTCATTTTTATGCCTAAGATTATACTTGCTTCTCATAAGTCTTCCATATCGAAGTTTGCACTCAACGTGGATTTTACATCATTTATGACGTGAAAGTTCGATCTAAAGATCAACAAATCATCTACATACACACATAAGATCGTGCAAAGCTGTGCATTTACGCCCATGCGTCTGAGGTCTTGCTTCGGAATGAAAATGCATTAATCTAATATGCAATGACCACGCATTCCTATCACAAGTTTTCTTATGCTCGCGCCAAGTATAACGCGAATGCAAGTTTCTCGAGTAATCCGAGGTTGAACACAGGGACTTGTCACTCAATAATGCTTGTGAAGCAATGCGTTTGAGGCGATGAATAAAAATAAAAAGAAGAAGTTTAATGGATTTACACACTACTCCTACTCCTAACTAAACAACTGAGCAATAGAAGACTTGCGATGAGAATAGGTAGATACACAACAACCATTAACGCATAGTAATGTTTATTAACTTAAATCGCCCCAGTAATCCCAGCTCATTGTACTAACGCATCGCACACCTCTCGGTGGTCAGCCGCATGACTATATCTCTATAGTGCATGGTTGCGTTGAGCATAAGATTGTGCCTATCTCTAGGAACAATGCAAACTTTGCTTTAGTGCGTTCCATCTCTTACCTTCTCAGGCAGTCAGACGCGGCTATTTAACTTGTAGACAAGCAATGCAACAACCTATAGAAAAGCGTTGCTACAACATTTCACCAAGCAAAGAGGATTAACTCACTATACTCGCACAACGCACACCTCTCGGTGCGTTGCTAAATGCGTCCTATCTCTAGGTAACACGATTAAGTATACGATCGCCTTTGATAAATAAACGCTGAAGATAAAATATGATAGACATAAAGATGATGAAGAAGACGGCAATGAAGGAAGCAAGATTTTCATTGATCACAAAATGTGTTAATATCTTAAGCTAAAATGTAATACAATACAGAGATTATATGAGAAATGAAGGACTCTGCATCAAGGCTGCCGGTGGTGCCATGGATTAATGGTGGAGATGTCTCTCTCTAGCTCTATCTCCGGCGAAAGCTCCAATCATCACTCGGTTTGATTTTTGGAGGTGAAGAATTCTCACTGAAAATCTTGTTCAAACTTTCATCTGTGATCACAAAACTCTGCCTTGAGGCAGAAGTTCGGATGTCTTGAAATAAAGGTCCAAAGGCTATTTATAGAGTTTAAACGCCGACAACTATCATGATTGCGTTATGGCTCATTGCTGCTTTTGTCGCGGTATGGGCAATGTCACATCGTCTTATTTTGTTGATACTCCCAAGGTATGCGTCCGAGCTTGATTTAGCTGAAGCATCAACGCGTTCTACCCATCTTGCGATCATCCTTCTATTATGGTTGTCACTCCGTGGCCACAATTCTTAATTGATCATCGCATTCGCTTGATCACCGTAACTTTCATGTGATGGGCGCATTCGGTCACCGCAACTTCCATGCGATGGACGCATACGATCACCGCAACTTCCATGCGATAGACGCATGCGATCCCATTTTCAGCATATGCATTTGTCTTTACGATCTCTTGGTTTTAGCGCATGCGTTTGTCTGCGATTACTTATTTCAAACGCATGCGTTTGATTCCCACGATAGCTACAAAAATAGAAACTTTGGCATGGAGTAACGCATAATATTGGGGTCAGTGAGGATTTAGGTGCTAATCGACGCAAAACTCAAATTTTCGCAAATGCTAAGTATTATCACCGCATTTTCTACTTATTAGTCCTCATGATTCTAAATAAAAGACTTATAATAACTGGCATTTCTGCCAGTTATCATGTATCCATCTTAACCAATCAACAGTGCGATAACCCTTCACAGATTGCTTATAAGTACAGCTCGACCAATAACCGTTATGCCCCTATAGTTATATCTAACTTCTTAAGTATCACTGATCCCTCTAATGAACATCTACTATGACTGAGTCCTCTCTTCCAAAGAGAAGCTATGGCCACTATGTTCAAGCCCCGGAATCAGCCCTTAAGGGAGCAATCTATCTACTTACTTTTGCTTCGAGGAAGGAGTGAATTTCATCTTGTGTAACTGAGTTCTTAGCTCCCAAATCAGGCAAGTCCCCAAAAAGGTAGGCATGTTGAGTTGGCAATCTGACTACTCTCACCCATACTAATCAAAGGACCGCCAAAAAGGCAGGAGTTCCAAAAACACTCAGGATTGAGGTCATGTCACCTATGGTTGTTTAGGTGAGATGTAAGTCTCCAGCACCAACGGCATTATATATAGAGACTAATCATCTCGTACTCCGGTCTTATACAAACTCTTTGAATAGGACACCCCCGCTCACATGTCTCCACATGAATGGTGATGCGAGGAAAATATATATAATGCATGTTCTTATGCTATGCGTTGATCTCCATGCATCGATGGTCATGAGTTGAACTAAGAAATATGTACTATGCATTTAAGAATATATGCGATGACCATGCATTCCTACAACAAGTTTTCTTGCTTTCTCGCTAAGTATAACAAGAACACAAGTTTCTTGGGATGATTCGAGGTCGAAGTCAGGGTCTTGTAACTAAATGTTTCAAAGCAATGCGTTTGAGGCGATGAATAAAAGAAAAAGGAAGTTAAAAGACTATGCGCTACTCTTACTCCTAACTAAACAGATTGAGCAATGGAAGTATGACTATAAGAATTGGTAGAGACGCGACATCTATTAACGCGTAACAAGATGCATGGAAAAATAAATAGAATGGTGGAGGGGATAAATTCACCGCATCAATAAGCTTGGTCGCAAAGGTAATCCCAGCTCGCCACACTAATGCGTCGCACACCTCATGGTGGTCAACCACATGCTTATATCTCTATAACGCATGGTTGCATTGAGCATAAGAATATTTCTATCTCTAGGAACACTGCTTATTTTGCTTAGTGAGTTCCACTACTTACCCTCTCGGACAGTAGTCTTGGCTAATCAGCTCATAGACAAGCATTGCGACAGCTCATAGACAAGCATTGCTATAGCCTCACACTAAGCAAAGAGGATTGACTCACTATACTCGTGCAACACACACCTCTCGGTGGTTTGCTACATGCTTCATATCTCTATGTTGCGTGATTGAGTGTGCGGTAATGCTTGTAATCTTACTTAGTTCGCTGCAATGAAAATAAGGGATGATAAAGAAGAAGATAATGAAGATGGTGTCGAAGGAAATAAAGAGATGCATTGATCACAAAATGTATTAATGTCTTAAGCCAAAATGTAATACAATACAGAGATAAGAAGAGAGGTGGAGGGCTAGATGTAAGCAATCTCTTATTTCCATCAGATGTATGTCAAGGCTGCCGGTGGTGCCATGGATGGGTGGTGGAGTTGTCTCTCTCGAGCTCTATCTCCGACAAAGCTCCGGTGGTCACTCGGAATAGGTTAAAGGAATGAAGAACTCTCAAAGAATGTCTTGCTTACGCTCTCATCTGTGATCACAATGATCTGTCTTAAGGAAGAGGCTCGGATACTTTGAATTTGGGCTCTACGGCTCTATTTATAAAGCTCAAACGCCGATAGCATTGGTGGTCCCGCTCTGAATCACTACTAATTTCGGCACGGTAGGTGAAATGTCAACATCGTCTTTTTTATACTCTCAAGGTATGCGTTCATGCTCGTTTTTCCCGAAGTACCAATGTATTCCACCCACCTTGCGATCAACCTTATATCATGGTTATCACTTTGTAGCCGCAACATCTATGCGATGAACGTATGCAATCAACCTTGTGATAGTCTGACATCATTGCATGCGATCAACTTTGTGATGGTCTGGCTTTAGCGCATACGATTGATTCCTGCGATTTTTTCTTCCCAATCAACAGCTTCTTTTATTTATTGTTCAATCAAATCTTCATTGGGAAGGTTGGCTTCTCCATGTTACAAACATCGACAACTTTCTTGACTATAAGAAAAAAACAGCATCTTCTACTTCCACCGTTTAATGTTCACAAGTTCAAACCGGAACGGATGGTTGAGGTCAAAGTTCAAAATTTCGTTCTGATTTGAAAGGACCATGACAGAATCGACAGATGAACCGTCTTAAAATTTTTGGAAACTATTGGAACTGCTACTCTCCGTTAGACAAGATTTGACAGCAGCAGATAATCAGAAACGACATTCGTCAGAAAAATGGAACCTGCAAAACAAAAACATGTACAAGCTAAGTTGTGGATCTCGCTCTCTTTAAGACATTTCGTGGCTCTACCCAATGTGCAAGTAGTTCTAGGGAATTGTCACGTTGTTCCCAGGATAAAACAACCCAGAATAAACAAAACTGTCTCAATCAAATCTGCACTGTACCCGATCAGAAATCTCACACCCTTTAGGACTTTGATGCTAAAAAAAAATAGAAATGAAAAGGAAAATTGAGAGAATTGAACACTATGGAATGGAACTCTGTGATAAAAAATGAAATGATTGCAACTGCTGAAGGCTTGCACCTTTTATAGACGTACAGGTGCACGAAACATGCAGAAGACTTGACCGGTGCCACTTGCTCGCGACACGTATAGGGAGCTATTGACAAGATTTTTTAAAAAAAATTTAAAAATTAAAGACTAAAATAGTAATTTTTTAATAAAAAAATAATCACAAACACGCACCTCACCCTGTAAGGACGGATGGCAACGCACTTGTATGGGATGTCCACCGTACCCACATTTGCATATCTCCTCACTCCCTCTAAAATATGCATACCCCTTGGGGCCCAAACCCACAACCTAAGGTGGGAGTATAAAAGTGAGGTCTCACTGCCAACTCTAAGAAATGTGAGATTCTCAAAGTGCCTATTTCCTTTAAAACTTAAATTTTGAATGTGGAAATTGAAAATTGGTATTGGAGATTATCAATTGAAGAGTTTTGTTGAAAATGAGTATTTATAAGTAGATCACATCTTTATAGTACAAGAAGGAGGCGTTTGGTGTGCAAGTTTGGAATCTTAAGCTTGAGAATGTTAAGCATGAAATTTAAGCTGGAAGGTTTAGGTAGCTTGAGTTTAAGAAAACTGTGTTTGGAGTACATGTTTGTAAATTTTGGGTTTAAGAAACCTGTGTTTTGAGTGTAGGCTTCGAAAGCCTAGGAATGAAGTGTAAATTCATAAATCTTGAGTTTGTGAAATATTTTCTTGTGTTTAGTCAGTGCTTAGCTTGTAGATTAGTTCAAACTTGTCATCTTAATTATTTTAATATAGTTAAGTTTAAAATAAACTAAAAGATTTAGAAGAATATTTGTTTTAAAAAAAAATTGAAATAGAGAATGACTAAAATTATAGTTTTATTTAATTTATTATTTTTATAATTTGATATTTTTATTTTACTAAGTCTTGAGATAAATTTTCATAGACTTTTGTCACTTTAACTAATATGAAAATGATCTTTTTTTTTTTTTTTTTTTTTTTTTTTTTTTTTTTCTTTTTTTTTTTTTTTATCGTAACAAGCTAACTTCAAATTAAAATAAACTAGTATTTTAGTCTTAAATTCAATAATTGAAAATTTATAATTTTATTAATCAAATTATATTTGAGGAATAAAAAAAATGGCAATTGCAACTTTAATTAAAAAAAATTGAAAACTGGGCATGTATCCCTAGGTTTTGCTATTTTACAAACATGTCAAAAAAATTTCGTCTAAAAATTTGATTGTTATCTGATTTCTATGTGATTGTTACGTGATTACTATGTGATTGCTATGTGATTGTCACATTTGTAATTACAAAAAAGTTGAAGTCACGGCTTCGGTTTCTTAAATGTATTTGACATACAATGCAATTTCCCTAAAAATATCATAAAGTTTGAGTTTTAATTTGTATTTGGCACTAAGTTGTTACTAATATTTTAATCCTTTACGTTTAAACAATAATTCTAAATTTTGGAGCTAGTTCAATTGACCAATAAAAAAGATGAAAATTTTAAATTAAATTAGGACTTTCTATACATATAACCTAAATAAATGTACTTAATTATACAACTGTAGTCTAATGAGCTATTAATTTATACAAAAATATGACCCAATTTACTTTTTTAGCTCTATCAACATGTAAGGAAAATTTTTTGTGGTTAGAACTTTCCAAAATAGATTTTTTTAAAACTAATACAAATAAGTAAAATATCTCCAAGAATTCAAAAATTTTGCCCTCATAAATGAAAGTAAGAATCGACAAGAAACTTTGAAAGATAAAATAAGCTATATTTGATATATATAACACGCAAATATTTTAATTTTCTATAAATAAATCAGTGTATATTTAATAAGTGCATGATCAATACAATTTGTATAATATTTTATCTTATATATCGAACAATATATATGATGTAGATTTATATTTTTAAGTATATTTATAAACATGCCAAAGAATAAACCAAGATATGTGCAATATATATTTACATTTTTCATTATATTACCAGTATATTCGACATATACTTAAGATCTCGTAGATAGGTGATCGATTTTTAATTAGAAAAAATAGAAAATAAATGAGATCTCCTAAAATGAAGGAAACATTAATTTTAAACAAAGATGGGAAGAGAAGGAATTAAAAATAATATAATATAATATAATAATAATAATTAAAAAAGCTCCAAAAGAAAAAATAATTAGAAGAAAGAGAGTGTATTTTTAAAAATATTATTTTAATTAAACAAAGGGCATCTTTGGAATGACTTAAAAAAAATATTTGTCGGTGGAAGTTGTCGGAAGTGGTAGCCGGAATGGGTGGTCGAAGGTTGGCTGGCGGCGGTCACCAGAGGTGGTAGTCGGAGTTGGCCAGCGGCGATCATCAGAAGTGGTCTTCAGAAGTTGGTCGACGAACTTCCTATATTAAATTAGGAAAAAAAAAAAGTAACTCATGGATTTGAATAGCGTTTACTATTCAAACCCAGGAGAAATGGGTGCTTCCTAGATCCTTATCCTAAACAAGGGTTGGGTTTGGGATGCCTAATTCATCCTATCCCAAACATTGAAACAAACACGTCCTAGAAGATTTATGTTTTTTTAGTTTGCTTTTGAAATGGAAAGTCAATTTTTTCTACCCACCAATTTGATTTTATATGATTTGCCCCTACGTAATTTCCATTTTTTCCAAAAGAGTTTAAACAATTATGAGGACAAAATAGACATTAGTAAAAAATATTAGGACAAAAGGAAAATGTAAACATTCTCCGATCATTGTCCTTTTTAATATAGTATAGATATAGATGAACTTAAAAAATGTCTAATAGACATCTAAACTTCCAATTTCATATTTGATACGGTTTGTCATATATGATTGTTTTTTTAAGAAAAGATAGTTGATCTATTGATTTAAATTTTAATTTTTGTCTAATGAAATTTAAACTTTCAATGTTGTATTTAGTAGTAAAATTTCAAAAATTATTGAACAACTAATGACCTATTACTCTATTAAACACAAACTTGAAAGTTCAGATATTTATTAGGTACAAAATTGAAAGTCTAAGACTTAATACACATAAATTAAAATTTTAAGTTTATAAGCATTTTAAAGTTCATAGACCAAATAAATGTAAGTTTTAAAATTTAAAGACTAAACTTGTAATTTAATCCTTAAAAATAATTTTATCCGATATATTTTAATTTACTGCACCATTAAATATATTGTCATGGGCAATATAACAGTAGCACAAAAAAGAAAATAATTTAAAAGAATTGCATGCAAAAAGATTCAAACTTTTGAGCCAAATGAGGAAGGATTGGAGCTTCGTCCTATGTGTCAGATGACCACTTTGATAATTAATAAATAACTTTGTTTTATACTGATATAAAATGATGTTGAGTGGAGATCGAGTCTCTTGAGCCTGTGATAAATTTATCCTTAGCTATATGTATGTATATATATATATATAGAGGTTGGTAGTAAAATAAGTCCACAACAATGTGATTGTCTTGCCTTATGATAAGAAAGATTGCATGTACATATTTAAAATTTGACAATAAATTCAAGATACATATTTAACATTTCTCTCTCATACATCCAACAATATAGAACTATCAGTTACAATAATTTAACGACTCATTCGACTAATTTATTCTAAATAGAGAGAGAATAATGCATAAAGGAAAGGATAATAAGAGAAATCATGTCGTCGTCTTCTTCTTATTATTATTTATCTTATTTTATTTTAGATAAAGAGTTATGGAATATTTAGTTGCATTTTTTCTCGTAGCTGAGAGTTGCATAATCAGAAGGCAGATAAGGTTGAAAAAACTCATCCAAAATGGTCTTCTTCCTCAAGTATTTACGTCCCATATCCTTGCAAAGCTGATCATTGTACCAAATATTGTTGATTCCAACACAAGACCTCCAAAAGTATTCCCCTGCATATTCCTTCATATTCATCTCCCACAACCTTATCTCCTCCTCCATTTCTTTTATAGTTGGCAACTTAAAGCTTCCATCAAGCACATGTACTAGCCATTGGCATCTCATGTCTGAGCTAAACAAGTCCGATATCCCCTCCGCATACCCGATCACCGCAAGTCGTGGAATCCTTGGTTGAATCACCTGTCTGCACTCACGGTTTAGGAGAAAATTAAAAGCGACTGTTTGGTATGCAATTAATTCAGATTCTATTTTATGTTTTCAGATCAATGAATATGTGTTTGGTAATTAGTATGAACTTTGTATTCAAAAACTATTTTCGGATTATATGATCCATGCAATGCAAATTCTAAAACTGTAATTTCATATTTTCAGTGTATTTAGATTTTGAGTTTGAAATTTTTAAATGTAAAATTATATTAAAAAGAATAAAACCATTAAATAATATAGTATTTTAGGTTATAAAATCTATCCTTTTTTGTTAATTTAAATTATTAATTATATAATAATAAAAAATAATAAAGTTTATAAAGTTTATACTCAATCTAATATTCAGTGAGTCACTATAATTATTTTTATGGATTATAAACATATTATCAAACACATTTTTAATTTTAATTTTTGAATCTACTACTAAACACATATCTAAAAACATGATTACAATTTTCTCTTTTTTCCTTTATCATTTTTTTCAAAATTATGTTTCCACACCCTAATATTTTCAAGACTACTCTCAAACATGTTTGTTGAACTTATTATGTTTTACCTGTATAGAGGCATGATGGAGGTTGGGGAGGTGGAGATGTATTTTTGGAAAGTGGTAGATTTGAACATGGTTTTGAGCTTTTCATTCCCTTTGTATCCGGTGGCGAGAATGACGAGGTCAGCTTCGACAGGTTCAATGGGGTCGTCGTCGATGATGAGTCCTTGTTTGGAGAAGGTGAAGGAATTGGATTTTCTTAAGACGATGCTTCCTTCTTCCACTCTTTTGTAGAAATTTTCAGGGATGGTTGCAACTTGGCATGAAGAGGCCTCTACGAAAAAGCTATGTTTTGGTAGCATTCCATGTTTCTTTAATGGAAGTTTCCATCGTAGGTAGCTCTCCACAAATTTTGATATACCCCATCTCTGAAAAATTCACCCACATCGTAGGTGATTGTGACTTATGAATGATTTTCTTTCCGAAAAGACTACTATTTCATATTAAACAATTTTCGTCTCATTTCACTTTACTTTGTCTTAGAGATTTAAATTTATTTTGTCCTAAACTTTATTTCAAATGAGTGATTTTTTTAAATTTTTTTTTATCAATATGTAACTTTATTTCTCTCCATTTTTACCCTCTCCCTAATTTTCTCTTTTATCTCTATTCTATTTTTTTTTTTTTTGGGAAAAAATCATTTTTCCACTCATAAATTTCTCCTTTGTCTCTATTTTTTCTTTTTAAACTTTTTCTCCCTTAAATTTTTATTTCTCTCTTTATAATTTTTTGTCTACCACCCTCTAATCTTTTTCAATCTCAAATATATTGCTTTTCTTACTAAATACCTTTGAAAACCATTAATCATTTAAAAATATGTTTAATCAAATTAAAGGGAAAACTATATTTTAGTCATCGAGTTCAAAGAATAGGTGTGTTTGGTTCCTAAGTTTTTAAAGTATTATTTTAGTCCCCAAGTGTTCTAGAATAGGTTTTTTTATCCTTGAATTTTCAAAATGTACCTTTTAATTTCTCAAGTTGTTAAGAATAGGTTTAAAAGGTCTATTAAATATTTTTTACATAATTATATGACAATTTGAATTACAAAAATCATTATTAAAAATAATTTTAGAGAGAAGAGATAATTTTTTAAAAATTATTTTTCTCATTTAAAACAATAAGAAATTACTGTCGGGACCTATTAAACCTATTTTTAAAAATTCAAAAAATTAAAAAGGTACTTTTTAAAAATTTAGGGACTAAATGTACTTAATCTAAAAAACTCGGAGACTAAAAAGGTATGTTTTAAAAATTCTAAGACCAAACTTACACATTTTTAAAAAAACTCAGGAACTAAAAAGATTTTTCTCTAAATTAAATCACTTATATATAAGTATGGAACTAAATATTATCATGGTTTATTACATTTTTACAAAACTAATCATAATTAAATAATTTAGCTTAAAATAATTATTTTATGAGTCAATCCCAAACATGTACAAAGAATTGAAATTCACTTTTGATTGTACTAAAACCAATTTAATAAATGTAGAACCAACGTTAAGATGAGTGTATGAAAATCACTTTTAACAAAAGACACCACTAGTAAATCAATTTTGTTAAAATCATTATTTCTAAAACCACTATTAAACATGTCCTGGTTAATGTTGCATGAAGACGGTGTAGCCAATTGCTTATTTTTCTTTTGAAATTTTGTGGTAGTTAATCTCTAATTAATTAATTGGAGTGACTACTATTTGAACACTGATCTATAACCTTTTATTTATTTGTTTTAATATTATTTTAAACAAATAATTTCAAGATAATTTAAGAGCAATCACACTCTCCCTCTCATTTGAATTAACCAATCAGAATAAGAAGAGATGACCAAGTACCAGTAATGGAATTTGAAAATGATCTCACCCTAATTAAAGTTGTTTAAATTTTAGAATGTATCTAATTCACTGTCGACCTTTTTTTTAATGATTAGATTTCTAATACTTTTTTAAACAATCAAAATTTTTTATAGTCTAAATAACTTTAAAAATTGTTTCATGGAATTAAAAAGACATATCATAGTATGGTTCCAATTCTACTCTTAAACTTTAGAAGTTTGAATATTGTTTCGAGATAACATTAATAGGTTTTGTCAATAAATTTAAAGCTGAAAAAGTTTATATTTACTTATGTGAACAAAATCTAAAAATTAAAAGAACGCATATTTCAACTCCAGTCGTTTATGATCTTAAACTAACATCCCTACCTCCAAAATTTACTTTCCTATACATTCATATTTGTTCACTTAAACACATAAATGCCTAACAAATCTTTTTCTTCATGAATTTAACGACAAAACCTTAAAAGTATATTTTGAAAAAAACTTCATACTTCAATGTTAATTAGTATGATACTTTTCAAAATTCGGAAGTATGATTGAAAATAATTAACCCCATAATTTAAGGATATTTTAACTTAACTTATTATTAAACACAAATTTGAAATTTCAATGATCAGACACAAAATTGAAAGTTTAGATATCTATTAAACATGTTTTAAATTTATTATGCATAACATTAAAGAACGACTTTTAAACACTTTTAAAGTTTAAAAGAGATGCATTCAATACAAACACAATAATTTTAATAGTTCTTTTATACATTTAAATCCACTCATCCATGTTGGGAGAGGTTGATGCCCTCAGTAATTTATCCAAGAGAATATATACAATATATATATAGAGAGAGAGGGTTTGTGTATTCTTACCATTGGGGTAAGTAAGGTGGCGATGATGCTAAATAAGAAGTTCTCACCAGGTTTATGGACCAATAGTTCAGAAAATCGACTATTATACAAAAGACCTATATCGACACCCCATGCTTGGTCAGAAGGAGTCAGCCAATGTGGATTTCTTACAACCAACGTGCATGGCTTTTCCGGTCCTGCAATCTCTCACTTCCATTAGTAATATTTTCGGTCATATTTAAGGACATGTTGGGAAGTAAATTTTGTAAAGGTCAAAAATCAATTTTGTCATATTAAAAAAATACCTCGAAACGTGATTTTAATAATACAAAATCAAATATGAAAATTGTATTTAAACGTGTAAAATCAAACCATAAAAAAAAAGTAGTTTGATTTAATTTCACCATTAGCTTCAGCACATTCCATGGCTATGTCCATGGCTGATTTGAGAGATCCAACGACTGCAATCCGTTTGCCCTTAACTAATTGGTTGACTGAGTTAACTCCCATGTTGTTTTTGGTGACGGTAGCGTAATCCATTGAATAAGCACTTTCCCATGAAACACTTCTTGGCCTTCATTTGGTGGGAACTCTGGTATGTATGGCATCCCACTGTATTTCCCATGCACAATATCACAAACCCAGCTCGATGAACCTGCAGTCCTTGTCACATTATTTTTGACCTTTCATAAATGTTTCAATACTATTCTTAGAGTAGAATTCTTACTTGGACAAAATTTAGAATCTGAATTATGGAGTGACAACCATCTAAAATGAAAAACAAGACTTTATACGATTATTTTTATTTCAATGGTAGTTTTTCTAAAATATTTATGGAAAGATCAAAATATATATATTGGCACCACTACGCCTGTTCCAAATCTGATCCAAAATTCTAATGCTCTTTTTAGAAAATTTTAAGAATAGTTTTGAAATATTTACAAAAGATGAAAAGATAATGTATTGTAATGTTTGAGAGAATAATGATATTTTTGTAATAAATACAAAAGTTTGAGGTTATTTTATGTTATTTAGTTATAGAGAAATTTACTT
Source organism: Benincasa hispida (assembly GCF_027475165.1). Classification (NCBI taxonomy): domain Eukaryota; kingdom Viridiplantae; phylum Streptophyta; class Magnoliopsida; order Cucurbitales; family Cucurbitaceae; genus Benincasa; species Benincasa hispida. The sequence continues at coordinate 21,258,763 of NC_143479.1, read as the reverse complement.
TAATGTACTTTTCATAAATATTAGCAACAACATTGAAATTATCTCACTCTCACTTTTATTTTCTCAAAAATATATATTTATTATTTTAGTTTTTTTCATGTGGGATTGGATTAAGATACACAATAGTAGGTAAAACCTTACACAAAAATATTGTTCGAACTAGTATATAATGGAAGAATAAGACGATATAAATCACCACTAAACCTAAAGACTAAAAAGAAAAACAAAGACGAGGGAAGGAATCAGCACCCTGAACAGTATTATTTTTAGTGTTTTGAACTTCAAGGATCCATCTAGGTTCCTTAGCAAAGGGGAGGCCGTTTCCTCCCCAAAGCTCATACGAGTAACTCGTCGTTTCACCTCCATCGATATCATAATCGATGCTAAAAACACGAGAATTGAAGTTGATAAAGTGAAGGAGATCAAAATGAACGGCATAAGAATGGAGATAGTCGAGCACTTCTTGATGAGAAGGATAGTCAGATTGAACAGAAGAAGGCCAAGGAAAGTCACAAAATTCGTAAGTACTTTTGTGATTTTGGAGTTTGGTTGAATTGATGGTTCGAGCCCATACCCCACCGATACCGTCTTTGGCCTCGTAAACTACAGGGTGTAACCCCTTTTGAGCTACAAATTTGCAAGCAATTAGGCCACTAATTCCAGCCCCAATTATAGCCACTGGTTGCTTATTCTCTGCCATTGTGTTAATATGGTTTAACTAATTCTCCCTTTGCCTTTGGTTTTTAGTTTTTTTTTTTTAATTTTGCTATGCCCTTTGCATGGGAAGGGACTCTACTTATATAATGAACTCCTCTGGTTGGGGAGTGGAAGAAATGTTGATGCCTCCACATTCCACATTCATTATTGATGAAAGATTTTTAAACATAGTATGATATTTGTTATGTATCTTCAGTTATGTCTATCTTTTTCAGTGTATTATGTTTCATTTTTGTAACGGTAAAAAAAATTTGAAAATATTTTAGAAAAAGAAAAAGGACGAGTTTAATATGTTGCAAAGTATGGGGTTGGACAACTAAGAATATATTTGTGAGTAATTTTTACTTTTGAGACGTAGGGTATTAATTTTCTTCTAAAATAATGATGTTTGGTAATAATGATAAAATCACTCGATGATTGTGAATTTGCCACTAGTTTTATCTCTAGAAGTTTTATGATGTTTATCTCTAATTTTATTCTTTTGTTTTAAGTTCATTTTCCACTTATTCGTTTTGTCTGACAGTTTTTAACTCTATTTATTTTTATCTCTAACTCTATGCTCTTGAAATTTATTCTCCCTCTCTCCTGAATTTTTTCTCTCTATAAAATTATTCTCCATAAATCATTCTTTGAAAAAAAAATTATAATATAACTAGAGAAATTTTCACAGATAAAAAAACGTCAAACTATTTATAGAAATAGAAAGAAAATAATAATAATAATAATACTGACTATCAACGTCTATCACATAGTATCAATGATAGATTTCTATGAGTTTCAATCACTGATAAATACTAATATACTTCTAAAAACTCTATTATCCTCTATCAAAGAAAATTAAATTTTGTTATTTTGTGTAATTAGTTTTTCCTTATTTTTCTATTTTTGAAAATCCCCCGTATATCTATAACTTTATTTCTTTATCTTTGAATTCTTATTATCTCTATTGAATTTTCTTCTCTAAATTTTTGTCCCCCTATGAATTAGTATTTTGTTACATTTTTTCCTCTTTGGAGTGTTACTCTACCTCTCTATTTTATTTCTATTAGGGGTCATTTGGTTGCATAGTTTTCTGCATGAAGATTGACACATGCATCTAAATTTTATGTTTTTTCATAGTTTTCAACCATTTGTCTAAGAATAAATTATTCCTTGACATTCTTATTTCTCACATACAAGGATTTTCTATTTCTTCCAAAACTGTGGGTTTTCTTTTCCCCTTCTTCATATGTTTTTATTTTATATATAATTTCACTTTAAATATAATCAATTAGTTAAGTAATTAATATTAATTTAATAAAAATAATATAAATATTTATTTTAATAAATCAATAATAATCTATTAAAATATTTACTTAACTTATTTTTACATAAATTAATAATTTATTAGCCAACAATATCTTCAATCTTCAATATATAACTAGGATGAGTTAAATTTAGTTAGTACAAAAATTCATATATCAATAGTAATAATTTATTACTTTATTGTTTTCTTAATAACCAAGTAATTATTTATTGAGATTAATTTTAATTTTATCAATCGTTATGAAAATGTAATCATTATTGATGAAGTAAGTATTTATTGTTAATAATTTGTATTACTTCATTCATTATTAGCATATCATATTTAAAAAAAAAATAGTATTCTTTATTAATATATCATATTTTGTCTCTTTTTTAACTTTTTATATAATATATTATTTATTAAAATATATTTTCTTATATTATTTAATTAAAAATTTAAATTACAAATGTTAAAACTAATTAATTATAAATATGATTAAGTATTAGATTATTATTAATACAACGTTCATTAAATATATCAATTAGTTAGTTTTTAATTATAAATATTTATTTTTCAAATATTTATAATTAAAATTATTATTGATTCATAATTAATTAATTTTTTATCGATATATTGAATGTTTTTTTTGGTCAATTTATTAATCTATTACAATTATAAAAGATTCTAATGCTTACTTTAATAAATTAAATACAAACATATTTTTTGTTCATAAAATTCTAATAGCATTTCCATGCACAACCAAACACAGTCATATTTGATTCTCAATATCTTATTTTCAGGCATCCTTTATTCCCAATAATCTATAAAACCTTAAACCAAATAGTCCCTAAAAGTTTTATCTTTACCATCCTCTAATCTTTTCAATTGCAAATAACGTAAAAAAAAATTATTAAAGTTTGATGCCAATTTTTATTATTTTATAAAAATTTGTAAGTATATGGACTACTATAGTCGTCGTCATCATCGTAATAGTAGTCGTCGTTGCAGTAGTCGTCGTAGTAGTCGTCGTCATCGCAATAGTCGTCACAGTAGTCGTCGTAGTAGTAATACTAGTAATAGTAGTAGTAATAATAATAGTACGAGTACTAGTAGTAATAATGTGGCTTGATTTGTTCAATTCAAGGAGTTCCACATTCAGAATATTAGAAATATCGAGAGGGAGAGGGAATAATTCAGGAGACCGATAGAGACTAAAGTTTGGGAGATTATAAAGAGAGGAAAAATTATATATTAAATGTTGTATTATTATGTCACAATCCAGCCGTCACCAATCATAATTGTGATTTTTCTTTTTCTCTTTTGGATTCAATAAGATATATCTTTATGGAAATAGATGTCATCACGAGTTGAGCTATTCTATAACTTAGAAATAAAGAGAGAATCATTTTTAAAGAGAAAAGCATGAAAAATTATATAATGATATTTATTGATTATTTTAAAATAGTTGTGAAGTGAAGTTTTAAACTTATTTTTAATTGTGATAAAAAAAATAGTGAAGTTTAATTAAGTTTATTTCTTTTGAATTAATTAATGGACAATAACACTAGAGATATGAAGCGAGTATAGTGAAAGTTCGAGGTTAAAAAGTGTAAATCTTGAAATAAATTAGGGACCAATTTAAAATAAAACTCAAATCTCAAAGATAAAATTATAACATTTTGTAACCTAGGGACTAAGTTGAAACAAAACTTATAATTTAAGAATTAAATGTGTAATATTTTGAATTCTAAAGACCAAATGGAAATTAAATAGATCCAAAATATAGGGACCAAAAATATTGTTTTTTTTATAATAAATTATAAATTGAAATATTAGTATGAAAATGATTAAAATAATAAATTGTATGAAAATGATTAAAATAATAAATCTACTCTGATCCATGTAACTAATCACGTCCATTTGTATTAACTTAACAAATACAACAACTATTTTTTATTATTTAAAATTGAAATTTACTAAACACATTTAACTTTGTTTTAAAACTCATAATTCTAAAAACACAATTGCCCTCTATTATTTTAAAATCTGCCACGGTCTCAAACTAAACATTAAAAGAAATGGTTAAACCATAATCATCTCAAATGTTTTTTTTTTTCTTGGATAAACTACACTTTTAGTTTCTAGGAGGTGAACTTATTCATTCCCTAAATTTACAAACAGAAATTAATCATTTTGATCTTGAGACTTAGAACTTTTAGTTTTTATTTGGTTTTTAAAATTTCAAAATTAACTCATTCGGAAGACTTTTTTTTTTCATGAAAAAGATTGATCTATCTAATTTTAGAAAGAAGCCATAAAAGCATATACTTTTAAAATCAATCCATTATATTCTTTGATTATCTTTCTAGTCCGATTGTCTAGGAGGCATGCTCTTGTAGGGCGCCTACTGCCATAGGATTGCTCTTTGAGAAATGAAACTTATTTGGATATTTCACTTTATTGCTAACAATGAGTTGGGGCGTAAAGTTCGGACAGTTACTTAATATGTCATCATATATAATATTTGACGTGAAGGAAATCTTTGTGTCAATAGAGCTACTTTACATCCTCCCCAAGTTGTGCAATCTGAGGTTTTTGTTTCTTGTTTGCAAAGGCTTGAGGTTTTTATTAAGGGACTCAAGTAGGTTTTCCTCCTTGAAATCAATTGCTTGAACTATGTACGTCTTTTTTCTTTTTTCTCTTGTTTCTCTTAGTTCCTTTGGTTGTGTTTGTATTTTGATTTTGCCTTGACCTTAGACTGTGTAGTCCTCTCCATTTGGTTGCAATTTCATTAATTTTATTTTTCAAAATTTTTCAAAATTTAATTTTTCTCTAAATTAGAAACCATTGGGATATTTGAAGGGAAAAAAAGAAAATTTGAGTGGATGTTCCTCTCAAACTTTTGTTTTCTTTCTTAATCAATGCGTCCTCTGATCCCACGTATACCCTTTATTGTTTTCTCCACTTCACACAAAAATCTCTTTTGCTCCTTCTCTCATATCATTCGTCTTTTCTCTTCCACACTTTTTCCTCTCTAATCCAACTCCACATTTCTCCTCTACTTTTCATTTTCATTTTTTTTCCACATCACATTTTCTCTTCATTCTTTCTCTAATTCTTTCTCATTTTATTTTATTTTATTTAAAAACCAATCAAAAGACATATATCTTCCATCGTCTTTAATTGTGAGTTTTACTTATTTCTAAATATTATAGGTAGATATATAATCATTTTTTGAAAATGATATTAGTATGTGAAATTATAGAATTGTATGCAATCAAGATCTAATAATTTGAGGTAACGTAGTTAATTAAAAAAATCAAAATTTTATCGAAATGTCAAAATTTCTCCAAATCTTTTAGAAATTTCAAAATTTCCCTAAATTTTTTGAAAATCTCAAAATATCATCGAAATTAGAGGAAAAACAATCGAAATTTTCTCCCACTCAAAATTTCAATAAAAATTTTAAACCATCATTAAAAGTTAAGGTTTTTTTAGATTAGTTTTATTTAATGAGTTGTTTATAAAAGTCAGATTTTGTTTTTGTTTTTGTTTTTTTTTGTTTTTTGTTTTTTTTTTTTTTTTTGTTATCCTTGTTTGGTTTAGTGGATTAAAAGTTAAAACTACAATCTTTGTATTTTGGTGTTTGATAGATTGCTATTCATGTTATAGAAAAATTTATATATTGTTAGTGATATATTTTCCTTTTATTTTCCATTAATTGTGTTATTAAATTTTTTAGTAAAGTTCACAATTATTTTGAATCAATAAACCAATTTTTCTTAAATGAAAATTTCTAGGATGGAAATTAGAGAATTCAAGAAGTTGATTCCCATTTTTTTTTTTTTTTGAGATGATAAATTAAATTCCAATAAGTTCCTTAATACTTTTTTTTTCAACTTGTTTAATTACTTTATGCTAGTCAATAGGATGATTTATTTTACTTACTTTAGTTAGGTAGTTGGTAATACAATTCAACACAATTTCAATTACAATTTTTTAAAAAGAGAAATTTAAGAAATATTTATTTTTTTTTCATTTTTGAAACCGAGAGTTGACTACTAGAAAAATTAAGGCCCCATTTGATAATCATTCCATCTTTGGTTTTTTGTTTTTAAATATTAAGTATATTTCCTCCTACTTCTTACAATAATTTTCATTTTTCCTAAGTATATTGGTTGAATACTTAGCCAAATTCAAAAAAAAAAAAAAAAAAAATTAAAAGCAATTTTTTTAGTTTTCAAATTTTGGCTTATTTTTTAAACCATCAGTAAAAAGTAGATTATAAATAAAGAAAATTAGAAGTGGAAGTAGCATCTATAAACTTAGTTTTCAAAAAAAAAAAAAAGATTATTGAACTAAAACCTAATTTATTTTCCCTAATTTGATTTTTTCTTTTTTGAGTTTTAATAACTCTGCAGTCAAATGAACTATGTAACTTACTATTCATTTTATTTTGAAATACCTAGGTTAAATATAAAGGTATTCATTTAGTGATGTGACATTAATGTACGTTAATTCATGTTAATTATTCCACCTTATATTGTTTGAATGAACAAACAATTTAAATGAAAAGAAAATACAACTAATTATAAAATTATTTGCATCGAGTAGAAAAATAAAGACATAAATAATTTTTAATATGGCTAATTGAAAATTAAAAAAAAATGATTGATTTTATTAAGTTTAGAATAAAGTCTCATGTATATATATATTGTTAATTTAATGAACTTGGGAATAATTTTATTTTTTACTTTAATATGTACTTTCCTTCTCGGTTATGCTTAAAAAAAACAATTAAAATAAAGTAATATTTTAGAATTTAGGCCTCGTTTGATAACTATTTGGTTTTTAATTTTTGTTTTTGAAAATTAGGTCTATTTCATCTATATTTCTTACCATAATTTACATTAAAGTATAATGGTTAGATTCTTAGCCAAATTCCAAAAACAAAAATAACTTTTCGAAAGCTACGTTTTCTAGTTCTCAAAATTTGGCTTAGTTTTTTAAATTATTCTTGAAAAGTAGATAATAAAGGACAAAATTTGGATGCGAAAGTAGTGTCCATAGGCTTAATTTTCAAAAACAAAAACAAAAAACAAAATGATTACAAAATGGGGCATCAATTTTGTTTTTTGTTTATGCAAATTATGCTTATTTCTTACAATAATTGCATCTTTCTTAAATATAATGATTGAATTCTTAGCCAAGTTCTAAAAATAAAAATAACTTTTTGAAAGCTACATTTTTTTAGTTCTCAAAATTTAGATTGTTTTTTTAAACAATTGGTGAAAAGTAAATAACAAAGGAAGAAATTTGGAGGTAGAAATATTATCCCTAAGCAAGGATGGAGCCACATAAGGGCTAGGGGTACGTGCCCCCCTAAAATTATCGGTGTTTGTATTTTTAATACAAATTTTTAAGTAATAGTTAATAATATATTTAATAAATGCGCTCTTATTACCAAATTCTATTTATGGTTTAGTGATTAAAGGGTTGATTGAAGTTGCATGAGACTTTAGTTTGATGCTTGCTTGATCTTTTTTTGAACTTTGACTCTAAAGTCCTGCTCAAAAACTAGTTTATCTTTTTTTTTTTAAAAAAATCCAATTTAAAATAGATTTCGCTTGCAATTCGATGGAAATAAAGTGGGAATTTTTTAATTTTAAATATGAAATTAAAATATAAAATAGGTTTTAGCTTCGATTGCAAATCAGTCTCCAAAAAATTAGTAAATCAATGCAATTCCTTTATCTTCTATGGAAGTTTTTTCTTCAAAATTTAGAGAAGTTTTTAATCTCAATTCTCATTAACGTTCTTTGAATAGGTAATGTTTACTTTTCTTTTCCTACGTAATTTTTGTTATATATATTAGTTTTAGAGTTGTACAAGATAGTTTTTTTTATTACTTGTTAGGCTATACGTATCATATCATCGATATGTAATTTTGAAATTATTCTTAGACTTTTTAGTTCTTATATTTTAAAATCTATATCATAGTTTTTAATATTTTTATTGTGAATAATTTTAGAGTTAGTTCTAATTCAGTATGGAGAGATATTTTTATTGTGACATTAATTTTTTGTACATAATTTTTATACCCACATTGCTCTCTATATATTTTCATTTGTTTCCATGTTATTTTTACATTCACATTACTCTTATAAGTTTTTAAAATTAATTTCAAAGTTCAAGTTAGAGGATTATTTGTTGTCACTTGTTTGAATATACGAACTTGGCAAGTAAGTTTAAAAATCTTCTTAGACTTTAAGTTTTATGCTTTTAAATCTATATAATAGAATGTAACATTCTTATTATTAATACTTTTGTAGAGTTAATTCAAAACTGATATGGAGAGATATTGTAAAAAAAAAAAAAAAAAAAAAAAAACAATAGAGACAATAAAGGCATCATCTTCAAAGAAGAAAAATGTTTTGCATTCTAATCGATCTTATATAGAATTCAATCTAGAAGAACTACTCATACATCCTGGTCTAAGAATCAAAATTTATTATTATAATTATAATATTTGAGATCAAGTTTGTAGAGCATATTTGCTAAATGGTCCTTGTCAACCTCGAAATCATACTTTTCCATTTAAGAAATTTGGTTCAAAGTCAACACGATTTAATTCAGCTTGGTATAGTATTTTAATTGACTAGGATATAACATTTCGAAAGATGTCATATTTTGGTTATGTTGCTATCTATTCAAACCAGACATAAGTGAAGAGTTAGGAGATGACTGTTTTGTTATTGAATGATGTTCACGTTGGAAGAAAAAAGAGAAATTGCATATTCATATTGATGGTCCTAATAGTGCACACAATAAGCTTTGGGTGAATGTGAGGCTCTTTTGAAACAAAAACAAAATATTGAGACTTTATAAATAGGATGTCTAACCAAGCACTAGGTCATTTATTGATAGTATTAGATTTTTATTATGACAAGGACTTACATTCTATGGACATGATGAGACAGATGATTCGAAGAATCAAGGTAATTTTCTTTAACTTTGATAATGGCGTTGCAACCATGATAAGGATATTGAAGTCGTGACTTTGAAAAATGCCCCAGATAATTTGAAATTGACTTCATTCAATATTAAAAAAGATATAGTGCATTCCATTGCAGTAAAAGTTGTTAATATGGTTATAAAAGATATTAGTGACAAATAGTTTTCTATCTTGATAGACGAATCAAAAGATGTATCTTCAAAAAAGTAAATGTCAATTGTATTGAGATATGTGGATAAAGGTTATGTGATCGAACGATTTGTTGGAATCATACATGTTGATGATACAAGTTCTCTATCACTTAAGAAAGCCATAAATGTTTTTTTCTCAACATGGGCTAAACATCGCTAGTTTATGAGAACAAGGATATGATAAAGCAAGTAATATGCAAAGTCAGTTTAATGGATTGAAAGCACTTGTTTTGAAAGAAAATGAATGTGTTTTTTTACCTTCATTGTTTTTCTCACCAACTTCAATTAGCTTTTATAGCTATTGTAAGTTCAATTTAATGGATTGAAAGTTCTCTTAAATTGTTAATTATTAAAAAATGGAAAGTTAAAATCTCAATTTTTAACATAAAAAATGTAATTGATTCTCAAAAAAGACAAAATAATAATTATTATTATAAAAGAGTAAGGGACAGAAGTCCATATTGAATGACGACATATGGCTGCTTTGGTTCTGGGGCGGCTAAACGTCAAGGTTCTCCATGTGGCACACAAACGGTCAAATTTTGATAAATCTATATTATTCATAAAAATTATATATAAAAAAAATCTTTTTCAAAAGCCATTCAGGAGAATCCATCTGTCCCAAGCTTTAATAAAACAAAAATAACATTTATTTTCATGACGCACTCATCAGTTTATTGTTATATTATATTTTCCATTAATTCTCAATCAATGAATGATTGACATTGCTTCAAACAAACTATAGTCTCATCACTTTTTGACACAACTCTCTTAAGTTAACGATAATTGATATGACTTTTATCATTAGAAGTTGGAGATTTGATATTCATTTTTGTAGATGTACTAAAGAAACATGACAATATTTCTTCTTCTTAATTTATTTGGAGTTAAAAAAAAAAAAAACTCTAAGAGAAGCTTGGAGAGTGAAATAGGTCGTTGAGTTGTGTGGAACCGAAGGTGTAACAATTTCTTGGAATGTTAGTTTAATATCATGATTAAAAGCCATACCTTTGAAGATAATCTTTTGGAATCTTTCTTTTTGAAAAGAAAAGATTACGATAAAATTTTAGTGGGACAGGACCCCCACTTGATCTTATCTTATCCTAAAAGAAATAATTCTATAATAACAAACAGTAAATCAATAAGACAAACAATAAATAAAGATAGATGGGATATGTCTGCAATATCTTCGAGCATGCCGGATCAGAGCCTTCAAGCTCAACTTTTCTTCTACTTTTCTCTCTATGGAGTAGTCTCTTTCTCTAGAGCCCTGGGGGAAATGAAGCATGAAAGTTAAGATTATCTTAAAAGGTATTGCTTTTAGTCATGATATTAAACTAACATTCCAAGAAATTTGAATCAGAAGTCTCTCTTATCCTTGAAAAGTTAGAAGGTATATCAAATTTAGTGATTAATTGGTATTCTATCCAAAGGAAGACGTGGTTAACCTTGATGGTAGAATACAAATTATCACAAAATATGATATATTCGTTTAAGTCTTATAAAGATTAAAGATCGATCGATTGAAGATTCTAATTTGTTTTAATGTTAGCTTAATATCATTACTTTTGTCACACTTTTGAAGAAAGTTTTGACAGATTGTTTCAAAACTCCCAAGGTTCGCTCTCTCTCTCCCAATGGTATCTAAACTTCTCTCTAAAATCTCTCGCCCCCAAATGATTGTCGATAATACTGCTTCTTCTCCTCAATCTAATGAACCTCAAAGTATTGATGATCCGCTAAGCATCATTCAAAAATACAATACAGCCGAAGCAGAAATTGCTAAGGTTGAAGATCGTCTCAAAAATTGGACCATTCCTAAGATGGATCCAAAATTGATCTACAAGATCAACAACTTCAATTTTTCTCAAACTGACGTCATCGTCATCACTGAGAAAAACCTTGCAATGAAGGACGAGTTTATCGAAATCGGCCTTCTTCCAAGAGAATCTATAGAGCAATCTATGGATAAATACAAATACCTACACATTGGATGTGTTCAAGTTGCCCTTAAACCTCTATTCAGAGAAGGATTAGACGTACCAGTCTATCTTGCTCTCAGAGATAAGCGGCACCTTCGATTCTCACACTCTATCTTGGGAATCGTCCAATCAAATCTTGAAAGAGGTCCGGTTTACTTCACATGCAAACCAGGATTTACTATCTCTCTTCAAGATGCAAATCTTCGAGATGCCCTTAGTCTCGATGTCCATTCTCAAGGCCTCGAATTAAAAGACAGATCCCTGCCGTTTGCCGTCTGCCATCACATTTATTTCAAGCTGATGCATATAAATCTATAACCAAGAGCCTTAGGAATATCTCCCAAGGGAAGCACTATGCTTATAGAAGTCAATATAAATAAATCCTCTATGACTGTCCCGAGATTTCTATAATAGAATGAACTCACGCAAAATCTAGTTTGGAGAATTCCAGGAGCAAATACTCCTGTTACAAAGCAAAGTGAGGATACTACAATCACTAAGCACCATAATGGGGATGTTGAAGTCCAGTTCTATTCAGAACCAAGACATCCCAGAATTCAAGAAATCATGAGTAGTAGGCCAAACATTTCTTCCGAAACACGGCCAACCAGCAGCACTTCCAGATCTATCCCCAGGTCTAGGTCAATAAGAACGTCCATGGATTTTGATAGATCTATTCCGGACATTCATTATGAAAGGGACAAAGGTTTCTTATCTCCTACCCAATCCGACATGGAAAGAAGATCGAAGCCAATTTACAACCAAATCAATGTACTATCGACGTATGAAACTCTTGAGCAAAGATATGAACAAAAGTACAGTCAATATATAGATCTCTATATATCTCAGCCAAAGGAGACCCGAGGAGCTTTCATCCTAAAGGGAGATTTCTTCAAGAGAATGAAAGAAAGAGACAATGAAGCGGCAGAACCTCGCTGTCTTACTCTCAAGCAAAGTCCCACTTGGATTATAACTAGTGGAAAAGAGATAGCTGCAGACTATCTTCCTGAGGAAGAATCTTATTTTCCTCATCCGGTAGTCCCAACCATTAAGATGGTATCTTCCCCATACAAAACCTTCGATGAAGAAAAAGTCTCGAAGGTTGGAGTACGAAAAATAAAAAATATCCAACATCAACTGAATTATTCAAACAAGATGGTAACAACCTTTTATCAAACAATTGAGAAAATAAAGGATCAAAAGGCTGCCCCAAGTTTAAGTCTTAAGGGCATACCAAAGATTGATCAAGACCGACCAATCTTCCAACCAAATACCTTTCCTATTGGAGACCTAAAAGGAAATCCAGAGGAACTTCTAGCTGAGATTAACAAGAACTTATCAGCATTCAAGATTGATAAAGGAGAAGCAGATTCTTCAAAGAAGACTGAAGTCTCAAAAGTTGTTAATATGATAAGGGAGTCCAAAGAGACTTCTACCTCTTACACAAAGATTCTTTCTATAGTCTCTTATAGCACGAAAATGAAGAATCATTATGCGAAACCCTCTCCTCCAGATCTAGGATGGGATGATTTTCGTCCATATCAAAAGATTTATGATGGAACCTCCGTTATAAGCTGGAATATTGACGGATGTTCCGATCAACAAATGATGAACATCTTCCAAGAGATGCATCTAGCTGCTACCGCATATAGCACTAGAAAAACTGTCTTAAGCACAACTCACATTCTAGTTTCAGGATTCACAAGAAATCTGAGGAACTGGTGGCACAATCAACTTTCTGAACAAGAAAGGCAGACTATCTTAACCACCACAAAAACGGTTATAGTAAAACAAGAGGGAAATCCAGGAGTAGGAATAGCCCCAATGGAGATAATGCAAAATGAATCAAATATAGTTAACTCATTAGTATACACTGCAATGAAACATTTTGTAGGACGAACAATCATCTACAGTAATCAAGCCACTGAAGTACTTCTCAAGATACGCTGCAGGAAAATGAGTGATTTCAAATAGTACAAAGATGTTTTTATGGCACGTCTTTACAACCTTACATCTTTCGGAGACAAAATCTGGAAATGAAAATTCGTGGAAGGATTACCTCCTTATATCGCTGAAAATTTTATCAGAAGATGTTTGAAATCTTCGAAGGAAATCAAATCAATTGGAATTCTCTCACTTATAGAGATATTACCAGTAACATTCAAGCTTTATGCTTAAGTCTTTGTAAAGACACAAAGCATAATTAAAGAATCATCAAAGATGCAGATTATTGAAAGGGACTAGGGACTTTCTACAAACAATATGGTGTTGAACAAAATCTATCGCCTTCAAAGAAAAAGAAGAAATTTTCAAAGAAACCGTACTGTAAAGGTCGGAGAACAAAGGACGAGGAAAAACCTCGAAAAAGGAAGTACTACAATAAAAACAAGAAGTATTCCAAGAAAAAAGGAACTACTTGTTTTCTTTGCAACAAACAGGGACACTATGCTAACACATGCCCCTCGATAAAGAAAATCAACAACCTAGAGATTGACCATGACCTAAAACAATCTCTTCTCTTTGCCATTCGGTCTGAAGATGAAACCTCTATTTCAGAAGAATCATCTTCCGAGGGAATAATCAATGTAGTTATTGGAGATTCCTTCTCTGAAGGATACTCTTACGATTCCTCTCAATTTTTTGAAGAAGTTGTCCCGTGCATGGGATGTATCAATGTTCTAACAAGAGATCAAGAAACCTACTTGATCTGATAGAAGAGCTTCCAGATGAAATATCTTGAAAAACGATCCTCCTAAAGCTCTGGGAGTCTCTAGAAGGATAAAGCTCGAAGCCTCAAGTCTTGGAACCAATTCATTATTCCTTTCAGGAAATACTCAATCGGGTTAATAATGGATCATTCCAAGAGCCCGCAAGAGCTTCGGACCTCCACATGGAAGTTAAGAAACTCAAAAGGGAAGTTGCAATCAATAAGCAGCGACTATCAATTCTGGAAAATGCATTCAGCAATTTCCAACAACAGTTCTCAAACGTAATTCCTCCAGGAGAAACTTCAGGAGTACAAAAGGATGATGTAGAAGGAATTAACTATATCATTAAAGTCTACAACCAAAAATGGTTATCAAAGGTCACTAGTAAGGTCCAGGATTTCAAGTTCGAAGTAGTTGCCTTACTGGATTCTGGAGCAAATCAAAATGTCACTCAAGAAGGATTAATACCATCAAGGTATTTTGAAAAAACAATGGAAGTCCTAAGAGGAGCCAACAACTAGAGACTTCACATTAACTATAAATTACCAAAGGCGCATATTTGCAAAGGAGATGTGTGTTTCATTAACACTTTCCTCCTAGTCAAAGACTTATCAGAGGAAGTTATCTTGGGAACACCCTTCCTTACTCAATTATACCCTTTTCATGTTTCTGAGAAAGGATTATCATCTCAGAAATTTGGAAAAACAATAACTTTTGAGTTCTATCATCCAATAACTCCTAAGTACATTTCAAATATTGAAGAAGAAATCCAGTAGTTTATCAATAGGATTTCAAAGAAAGAAAAGAAAATCGAGTTTCTTCAAGAAGACATTCAGAACAAGAAGGTTGCCAACCAAATTAATAGACCTTCAGTCCAAAAGAAAATGGAAACCGAAATTTGTTCAGACATTCCAAATGCATTTTGGGCTTGCAAAAGGTATATAGTCGAGCTCCCATATGTTGATGGATTTGACGAAACGCAAATTCCTACAAAGGCCAGGCCCATTTAAATGTCGAAAGATCTGATCAAAATCTGCAAGGCAGAAATCGATGAGCTCCTCCGAAAAGGGCTTATTAGCCATAAAAAGCCCATGGTCATGTGCGGCCTTTTACGTCAATAATCAAGCTGAGAAGGAACGAGGAGTTCCAAGATTGGTAATCAACTATAAGCCCCTTAACAAGGCTCTCAAATGGATTAGGTACCCAATTCCTAATCGACAAGATTTATTAAAGAGAATAACCTCAGCAAAAGTTTTCTCAAAGTTCGATATGAAGTCTGGATTTTGGCAAATCCAAGTATTTACAAAGGACAGATATAAAACAGCTTTCAACGTCCCCTTCGTGCAATACCAATGGAATGTCATGCCCTTTTAATTAAAGAATTCTCCTTTGGAGTTCCAAAATGTCATGAACGACATATTCAACAAATATCAGGACTTCACCATCGTTTATATTGATGATGTCTTGGTATTCTTAAACACAGTTGAACAACACTTTAAGCACTTGCAAGCGTTTTTCAACATCATTAAGACAAATGGTCTTGTGGTCTCTTTACCAAAGATCAAATTGTTTCAAACAAAAATTAGAATTCTTAGTTATGATATTAATCAAGGAGTAATCAAGCCAATCCAACGATCGCTAGACTTCTCGGATAAGTTTCCAGACACTATTCAGGACAAGACATAGCTCCAGCGTTTTCTTGGATGTGTAAATTATATTGGAGACTTTATTAAAGACCTCCGTATTATCTATCTCCCACTTTATGAAAGATTGAAAAAGAATCCAAAGCCATGGATAGTCCGAGCATACTCGAGTGGTCCAATCAATAAAAGCTTTAGTAAAAGGCATCCCATGTTTGTCGCTAATGGATGAAAAAGCTTATCCAATTGTGGAAACCGATGCATCTGACATTGGTTACAACGGCATTCTCAAAAAAGAAATTAACGGAAAAGAAATAGTAGTCCATTACTATTCTGGAGTCTGGAACGATACTCAAAAGAACTATTCCACTATGAAAAAGGAGATTCTCATAATAGTAAATTGCGTTCAAAAGTTCCAAGGAGATCTTATCAACAAAGATTTTCTGGTGAGAACAGATTCAAAGGCCAGCAAATACATCTTTGAAAAAGATGTAATGAATCTTGTGTCAAAACAAATCTTTGCAAGGTGGCAGGCAATCTTATCCTGCTTTGATTTCAAAATTGAGCCTATAAAAGGCACGAAGAATCTTGCAGATTATCTAAGCAGAGAGCACCTTTCAAGCAAAAACCTTTCTAAGAAAGAAAGAAATCTCCCTCGTAATTCCCTAGAAACCCGTGGAACCCCTAGGCTGTCTGCGGCCACCAAGGCGGCCTCCGCCATCACAGAACCTCCAAGTTAGCTCCTCCAAAGCTAGCAGCTCAAAGGGCAAATAACCCATGTCTCAATCTTCTGCACCATCTCCTATGAGTGCAGATAACTACGCAATGGACACTGATTTTGAAGTCATGTCCAGAAGACGTCAAGGCAGTGGCCAAAAGGCACTCTCAATACAGTCAGGCTCAATAAACCCGCCTTCACAACCCTCAAAGACACTGTTATGTCCCACGAGAGTAAGTAGTTCAAATAAGAGACTTGCAAGGTCATCTTCAACATTAATCCCAAAAAAATCCATCAACATTCTCCCAGGTGGTGAAGCAGGAGTTTTTCAACCAAGGCCACCAATTTCAGGATACTTCACAAAGACTACAATGGTCGATATAACGATCGAGCTAGAATTCGACAGACCATCCATTCAGGAAGTCTACTCTCAAATATTCCCTCATGGATTCAATTATCTTCATGAGGAAGTATAAAAAACGAGAATCTTCTACGAATTCATCTTGGTAGATACTAAGTCCATAGAGATTACTCATGTTCCGGATCGTTCAGATCCCTAAAAATCTGTATACTCAAAGCTGAGAATTTTCAAAGTGCTAACACCATCCTATTGGAATCAAGGGATGTTTGTGGCAAAGAAATTCTCGAAGCCTTTCAAACCATAAACGTATACATACCGTGACTATATGCGTGCATGGTATAATGTTTTTTGGTTTTAAGCTTACAACCATTCCTGGTTTGTGACATTCTGTAAGCAAGCATACAAAATGCACTTTCCGAATTGGTTTCAATCTTGGTGGAACTACTTCGGATTATCTGAAGAAATCTTTCCTGTAGAAGTCCAAAGGTCTTACCACCTCTTTCAAACCAGCATCTATGTGTCTCCATTCTCAATTTAGATTTGCACTATACTTTCAAATTCCGTGGATCTGTTGTTGGAATTTCCAACTAGGACCATATGGAAACTTCAAAGTCCTAAGCAAGACATTAAGAATCAAATGGTGGGAAAAGTATGATTACAACCACCTAAAAGCGTCAAAGTTAAAGGATTGGTTCAAAGCCAATGTTCATCTACAGGACTTATCTCGCCAAGAAGATGAACAATTCACTTTGACCAAGAATTCAATTATGAGTTCTCTAGTTGGAGCAGGATCACATGCTGATTTTACTTCAGTAATCAATACAGTTGTTAGGCAATTATCAGACCCTGACGAAACTCAAGAAGATGCAAATTCTTCTGCATCTGTGAACAATGAAGTCGAAGACGACGAAGATGACTACGACCCCTTCGCAGATTACGACATCAATGACCCGTTTTTAGACTCACAACCAAATTAGTCTAAAAATGGTTTCTCAAATTATTATTTAAATTTATGTAAATTATTTAAATCACTTTTGTATACATGTGTGTAACCATTCTGCAATTATCATCGCCGTTTAGGAGAGACCTGCATTTGAGACGAAGATGGTGGAGATAGTATGTTCCTGGAGTGGATTAACCAACCACCGGCCACAGCGGTTAGCTGAAGATTGGAAATCTCGGACAGATCACTGTAAAAGAAATGACTATAATATCCCATTAACTCATAAGGATTACGTTAGGCAGTCAAAGTAGGTGGGGTAGTCGAAGAAGTAAGACCCTGGATTGTAGTCCCAAAAGAGTTGATATGGTAGATATATGTAATAGTCGTTCCAATCCAGGCCATTCAGGAGAAACTTGGTGACATCATCAATGGTTATCACTTGAAGATCTTATCCAGCGTGCTCGAAGATAATGCAGACATATCCCATCTATCTTTATTTATTGTTTGTCTTATTGATTTACTGTTTGTTTGTATTATAGAATTATTTCTTTTAGGATAAGATAAGATCAAGTGGGGTCCTATCCCACCAAAATCTGATCGTAATCTTTTCTTTTCAAAAAGAAAGATTTCAAAAGATATTTTGCCAGTTAGGGGTCCTGTCCAATCGGCCACATTTTGGAATTTTTCAATCATGTAATCTTTATTTGTTGGGATGCGTGTCAAAATCTTATCAGAATTGTTAGTAGGCAGAAGGCCACAACAATTCTATAAGTAGTACTCGACCTCGAAATAATCATAATAATTAAAAGAAAAATAAAACCACAACAGTTAAAATATAAAAGAGAGGAGAAAAAGTCAAATAATTATTATTTTTTTATAAAAAAAAAAGAGAGTTGACACATAGAGTTAAGTATTTACTATTCCCATTAAAAAGACCTAGGAATCCATCCTTACCGTAATCAATGGTTGGGATTAGAATGTTCCATCCTAATCTCAACCCTTCAAACAAGTACTCCTTATTGGTTCAACATAAATCATCAAATAACTTATTAAATGTTAATTGAATTATAAGTTTATTTGATAAATTTTTTAAGTTTAGATGTAAAAGGTATTTTAACTTTAAAAATTAACCGATAGGTGTTTCAACTTTTAATAGTGTGAACTTTAAATATATTAGATCGCTGAAATTTTAATTTTTTTAAATTGATTGATTTATTAGACATAATTGGTTTGTTCAACGAGACCTTAAAACTTTTAATTTTGTGTCATATAAGTTTGTGAATTAAAAAAACGTTGAATAGATCAATGATTTATTAGACACAAAATTAAAAAAATCAGAGATTTAATTGACATAAAATTAAAAATTTAATAAAAAAATATTAAAGACATTTAAATACCAATATAAAAATATCTCAAAGCATGAATTTGATTAAAAGGTAGAAGCTTCACATCTCAAAAATTAAAAATACTTTTTTTAGTTAGAAGTATTACCTGTCAACGTTCACATAAAGTTTTTTTTTTTCCATTTTGGCAAAATAAAGCATTTTCATTCCTTGGCGGCTAGCTAATTTGAGACATAATAATATAACTTTTTCAGATCAATTAATTCCATTCATATGAAATATCATCATGTTTTTGAAAATATAATATATAGGAAATAGTTTGGGACACCAAACAAACACAAATGGATCAAAGAAAGTTAAAACTTGGAGCAATTATTTAAAAGGCACATGATATGCAACTAGATATTTAGAGAGAAATATCCTTCAAATTTATATTCTATAGTTATTATGAACTGATACATTATTCAATCTACATCCAACGATTATTATAAGATAGTTAGATTGTGGTAGACTCATATAGAATAATGTTTTTAAAACTTGTGTTACGTCATATGAGTTTTTTTCGTTTAATTCAATAGTTGCATGAATGAAGATTGAACAATCAACATTTGAAATGATAATCATTATATTATTCATTAGATTCTACTTAAATTGAAAAGTCATGTTATATTGAAGTGAAGTGGCAACTTTATTGACTAATCCATAAAACTTGCACAATTAGGTTATGTTTGTCCAAAATGAATCTAAATAATCTTGTTAGGTTCATATCATTATTTCATAAGTAATATATAGAGTTAACCTGATATGTAAACATTAATTAACTTAAATGATAGAAACAACATTTAATACTTACTAAACTAGATACAATATTATTGAATGTTTGGAGACTAAAATTGTAATTTAATAAATATTAACTTTTAAGATATTAGTACAACATCGATAAAGTGGGTTATTTTCAAATTTTCATCCTTTGTTATTTTTAAATTTTCATTATTGATTAATTATTTAAGTTATGTTCAAAATAAAACCGTAAATTTCATGGGTTATTTATTTTTTTTCTCTTATAATATATTATCGTTTGAAATTAAAAAATTAATCATTCCATGACCACACAAGCAACGTTTAGTCATACAAGGGACTTGAAAAAGAAGGTTTCATTTAAAATTATTGACAATCATCATGGTATAAAAGAACTAAAAAAAAAAAAAAAAAAATTGTTTCCATCTATGCATAAGTCAAATTTGAAAATAATATCTTTAAACTTTTATTTGGATGCATGCATCGGTGTATACATTGACATAAAAGATAAAACTATCATTATTAATATTATTTCTTTTGGAATCAAACTAACTCGAGAATAACTCAATTTGTATTCTTACTAGTTTTTGGAATTAAAAAACAAATCCTAAAAACCTTCTAATTTTCATATACGAGAAAAATTGTATGTATGTTACACACTATATGGTTTAGATGAATATTTTAACATATGCTTTGAAATTTAAAATTTTATTGGAAAAGTATATTTATATTATATCAAGTTAAAACTTTAGAATCCCACTCCTCGAACACATTAAAATAAGATCTTAAAAATATTTTTAATTTTGTTTGACTCATTTTAACCCCAATAAAAAACACAATAGAATTTTAGTAAGAAAATAAATATGTCTAAAGAATAATTCTCAACATCATATTTTATTAAATATAACAACAATAATAAAAGACAAACTATGTGATTTATTAATTAAAATTTCTAAAACTATGTTATGGTGTTGTAATAATTATCAATTGAATAGTAGGAAAAAGATATCTTATTTTCCAACGACCTACTTAAAAACATAGAAAATTTATACAGTATGTTATGGTATTTTACGTACTCTTGATACCGAATACATATTAATGGATTAACTTGCATAGTATGTTTATAATAATTTAGGGTTGTGGGTGTAAAAATTTGTTTGGACTAAGTATGAAACTTAACAAAATCATACTAGCCTAATTGAAACTAGGTTTAAAATTTTAACAACTATAAAGATCTTATTTATCCTAAGAATTAAGAGGCTATAATTTGATATTTATTTATTTCCAAATAATAATCTTTGGATATTCTTTGACATATTATATTAGATATTTTAACAAGTTGTCAAAGGATAATTACAAGTACAATGAGTGGAGTGAATGAGTAATAATAATAATAACAACAAATTATTTAATGGAATTTAAATTGAGGATGTTGACTGCTAACATGATTTTGAAATAATTTAATTTCCATACGATTGATCGCATGTACTTTTAGTTAATGTTTTGTATTTACAAAAAATATAGAGAAGATTAAACATTTAAACTAAGCATGCTTTTATATAGAGAAGATTAAATATTTAAACTAAGCATGCTTTTATATAGAGAAGAATTTCAGAGAAAAGAAAATTAATTACATTTGAAGACTAATTCTTCAAATTTTCTTCAATTCCTCAAACAACACGATCTCTGCAACTCTTCTTGGATTTCGAACAAAACATCACTGCTAAGTCTTTCCCATTATTTTCTGACAAGGATTTAGTTTGTGAGAACTAATCTTTAGAAGATTAAGGGAGGATTTTTAAGACGAACTTTTTCTCTATGTTTTATAGTGATGGGAGATTGAGATAGAATTGAGAGAGAGTAGGAGAAGAAAAAAAACTTCTGTGTTCTAAAATTACAGCGAAGTCTCTGCAAGAGAGGGGAGTTAACTCCCTTTACCCTACTCACCTCAACTCCTTTGTAGCTATAGAAGAGTTATTTGTTGGGATTGGTGTTCTAATTCTCCCGAAGTCTCGTTGTTTCGTAAAGATATACATTGTTTGATGAATAAAATAATTGTTATTTAATTCGGGCATTTATTCGTATCCAATAAACATAGCTCCTTGGTTATCTTATGTGAACTTAAGCATGTATATTTGATATACAAGTGGATCATGCTTTAAGTGATAAGCTAAATAGGTTTGTAGTATAAGGATTAAGGTGGGATATCTGATCCTGGTGACACAACGGATACAACCCGCTTTCTAGAGGTTTGCAAGTATTGTAAACTACTACAGATGGTAGATCCTGAGCATTCATGTGGAGACGTGTGAATGGGGGTATCCTATAAGAGTTTGTATAAGACCGGACCACGAGATGATTCGTCTCTATATAGAACGCTTTGATGATGGAGACTTACATCTCACCTAAATAACCATAAGTGACACGACCTCAATCTGAGTGTTTTGGGAACTTTTGCCTTTGAGGGCGGTTCTTTGATTAGTATGGGTGAGAGTGGTCAGATTACCAACTCAACATGCCTACCTTTTTGGGAACTTGTCTGATCTAGGAGCTGGGAACTCAATCCACAAGATGAAATTCACTCCTTTTCCGAAGCAGGGATAAGTAGAGAGATTTCTCCCTTAAGGGTTGATTCTGGGGTTTGAACATAGTGGCCACAACTTCTCTTTGGAAGAGAGGACTCGATCATAGTAGGGCTATGACTTATGTTCATTAGAGGGATTAGTGGTACTTAAGGAGTTAGATGTAACTACATGGGCATAAGGGTTGTCGCACTTCTGATTGGTTAAGATGGACACATAATATATCTATGGTAAGGAGAGTTCAGCTGTCGGTTTTTAGTAGAGTGCCTGGCAGTTAATGGATGGTGGATCCTGTGACTAAAGAGTTTAGTTAGTTATTCACGTACCATTGGAGCATCGAGCTACAGGTCCATATGGTCCCCTTGGTAGCTCAATGGATTCAGTTGAGGATCAGTTCTTGGTGTTGATTTGAAATGTTCAAATTGACAAGAGGTATTTTGATTATATATGATATAATCGATATGATATGTGAGATACATCTAGTGGAGGATTAATGTAAATGAGGTTTACATTAAGTATCATGGAATATAAAAAAGAACTATGGTTTATATGTTTCATGAGATGAAATATTAAAACTATAGGTTATAAATATAGTATGATAAGTTGGTTATCATTTATATTTATAATAATATTAATTATTGAATAACTAATTATTTTTCTCTAATAACCAATTGAGAGGGAGGTTATTAGTAGTTCATGGTAATCGTGAGATAAAGGAAAATTATTTTTCTAATTTTAGTAAGTGTTTGGAAAAAATGTTTTGAGTTTTCGCTCTCGTAAAAGGAAACTCACGGAGCTTGCCATGTAAATATTGTTATTCTAAGTGACACTT
This sequence comes from Benincasa hispida, assembly GCF_027475165.1. Taxonomy (NCBI): domain Eukaryota; kingdom Viridiplantae; phylum Streptophyta; class Magnoliopsida; order Cucurbitales; family Cucurbitaceae; genus Benincasa; species Benincasa hispida. The sequence goes on along the minus strand of NC_143479.1, from coordinate 21,235,648 downwards.
GAGCGAAGTAAACGATTGTATAGTATTTTGTAGGCGACAGACACTGAGCTAAACAATCGCTTAGCTTTTGCTAGACGATCGCTTAGTTTTAGCAAAATGATTGGGCATCAACCTATGCGATAGGTTTCAACCATCTCCCACTTGCCCAATCGTGTACACGATTGTTCATTCCTCCTTCGTCTGCCCCATACCAAGTCCACACAGAGCCCACCCTCTGGATTCTCACACCAAGAATACCAAGATAGCCTTCTTGGTGGTGTCATACTCAACTCGATATTGTCGAGGTTCTGAGGAGGTCGTTCGTGTTCTTGTTGGGGAGTTCGTGATCGAGGCGATCGCTGAGGACGAGTGCGAAGTATTTGTGCAGTGTTGCGGTCGTGTTGTTGGAGCGTTCGAGGTTACTGTGTTCGAGTATTCGTGAGCAAGAAGTGTAGAGACGAGTCGAAAAACGTTTGTAGCTTTTCTCCTTTGTATTTTCATGTTGTAATTTTTGTAACGATTGCATAACTGTATGTTTTGTTTACGACTGTATGTTTTGTTTACGACTGTAATTTGTAATGCTCATTCATGATTGTAATTTGGAAGGATCTATTTTCCACTGCTCATGAAAATCTTGAGTTCGATTTCCTTCATTATTATTATTAAATAATCCAGTTAATTAATTTTAATTAATTAAATATCATATATTTAATTAATATGGCTTTTGAATCATATACAAATTTATTTTCCTCACATAACCTATAGTCTTAATGTGTATCCCATTCACATGAAACTTAACATATAGTTTTAATATAAATCTATTCATATTAAATTTAACCTGTAGTTTTAATATGAATCTCATTCATATCATTTAATATTTGAATCTTATTCAAATACATTATTATCTCATAGGTTAATTTTGAATAAGATTCAAAATTAACTTTATAATATAATGTATCTATATACATTATATTTATTGTATCATATACAATTAACATATATTTCCTTATAACTTGAACAATTCAAATTCTTCCAAAATAAATTAATCTTTGTTTTACCATTAGTGTACGAGCAAGGGACCTAATGGACTTATAGATTAGATCTCCAATGATTCGAGATTAATTAATTTTGAACTATGGGTCACTCCACTAAAAATGATTCATAGTTGCACTTTTCACACTGTAGAATATTTCTGGGTCCCTGGATATAACCATTACCAGTAAGTCAATTTTTCACGAGTCGTTCGTAATTATAGCTAGGTCAAATTATTGTTTTACCCTTGTAATTACCTCTTGCTCCTTAAATCCCATTGATCTCTGTTTATAGTCCAATTATAAACAAAATCTCTTTCAGGCCAATGAGAGGGAGGGGCCCATTGTTCAAGACCCAGAGTCAGCACCTAAGGGAACGACTCATTTACTTGCCCTAAAGTCATAAAGGAGTGCATTCCATTTTGTGTAGGTATGTTCTAAACTCTCCACTCGGTCCTATCCCCAAAATGATAGGCTTATTAAGTCGGCAAATTGAGCCACTCTCACCCATACAAATCAAAGGACAAAACCTCACAGGTAGGAGTTCATAACTCACTTAGAATTGAGATCGAATTACATATGGTCATCCTATGAAATATTAATCTCTTCAATGAAAGGTGTTACAAAGAGGGATTAATTATTTCACGGCCCGATCTTATATAAATTCTTTATGTAGGATACCTCCACTCGCATATTTATTCATGAACAAATTGGATCAAGTCATGTGTAACAGTTACAATATTTGAAACACTTACAAAGTGGAACGTATATATAGTGTTACCTAGATAAGGTACCCAACCTTATCCATATACTAAATCTCTTTTAGTTTATTGGATTGAGTTATACAAGTCTAAAGACAAATAAAATAACTCTTTATTTTATTAAATAAATGAATTTTGTTTATACATTACAAACCACAAGATTTAGGACATAACCCTGACAAATTTCTATACAATTTTTCTAAAAAAAAGTATATATAAATATTATGAGTACAAAAGATTATATATATGTAAATGTTTTAAAATAAATATAATCACTACAATAAAGTTGGTCTATTTTAACCATATTTTATCGAAGATTATTAAAAACATTTGGAAAAAAATTTACATTTATCGGAAGTTTTTGGAAAGTTTTTAAAAAATACATCAATTTTATGGAATGTTACAAAAAACTAATTCTATTTTTTTATTATTTTTTTTTTTTGTAGATTTACAATGACTTCCTCTTGATTGTAAATTTTATTTTGATTTTATAAATAATTTCAAAATTATACAAAGATGAATTGGTGTATGTATTTACAACATATTTGAAAAGAAAAAAAGGTACAAAAGCATGTAAAAAATAGTAAATTATTATAAACTCACTCATTCGTATGCATTTACAAAAATTAAAAAATGAAACAAACTACAAAATAAAATAGTCAATCACTCTATTGATCTCTAAATTGTTTGAACCTTGACAAATTTCTTAAACCTCGAAAACAAAGTTTTCTTCTCCACCTTTTCAATATATGAGAATCAATAGGTGAATCTATGATTATAGAGAAAAGAGCTATAAAAGCATATAAAAAAACTAATGTTGTATCTTCTTCTAGACATAGAATTGAATAGATCATCATTTAAGAAAAGGACATATGTTAAGCAAAAGAAAAAAAGAAAAAAAAAAAAAAAAAAGGACATATGCTAAACAAAAGAGGGAGAGACAAATGTGGTATCTTCTTCTAGACATAGAATTGAATAAAGATACTTGAAGCAAAATTTTTTTATGGTAATGTCTACTTCTAAAGTAAAGCTTAAAGAAGAAAAAAAAATGTTGGGAACGATGTTGCCATTAACAAAATTAAAAAATATATATATAATAATACAAACCAAATTTCTGGAAAAAAAATAAAAGAAAAAAAATTAGGATAGCGAGTTAATAAAATTAAATTTAAAAAGAAGAAAAAGAGAAGGGAGAAGTTACCGATCGAAAGAGGTTTAATTTAACTATTTGTAGAAAAAACTTAGATTTCAAATCATGATTATATTTTATTTTGATTCAAATCAAATATATATATAAATTATAAAACTATTAGAAATAGTTTGTTAGATAAATGATATTAATGTTTTTTTTTAATGTCAATTATTATTATTTTTAGATAAAATGAGATTTTCACTACTGATGTTTTTAGATAACAAGAGATTATATATAAAATTTAAATCTAGATTTCTTTTATTAAAACTTATATTTCTTTAACATGGATTAGTTTTTAGATATTTTAAAATATATATATATATATATATATTTCACTTCAACGTGAATGCCAAAAAGAAAAAAAAAAAGATAGATATCAATATATTTTTTTCATACACCCTTTCACATTAAATTGAGATAGTAAATAGATTTTTTATTTTTATTTTTTAACATGATTTTTTTAATTGTATTTTTAATTCTTTTTTCATATCCCTTTTAGATTTTAGATTTAGATAATACTAGTTTCTTTATTTTTTATTTATATTTTTTAAAGAGTCTTTTTAAATATAAACATTTAAAAATATTTACACTTCAAAGAAAATAGTTTCAAAATACAAACCACTTTTGAAATTTTTTCCTATAAAATATAAATATTTTTAGGATTTTTCTATTTGGGGAAAATTTTTTATTTAATAATTTAAATATGAAATTTCTTAGAGTGACCTTATATTCATCACCTAACATAGGTAAAAAGGAAAATCAAAAGATTTTTTTACGATACTGTTTAGATAATATAGATTGAATTAACTAATTATTTTAACCAAAACTGACATGTACTCCTATTTTATGTTCGAAGATTCGATCCTCATCTAATTGTGGTAAGTTCCCATTTCTAAAAACATTCCCTTTTGTCCTCTTTTTCAAACATCTGAAGATTAAAAAAAGAAAAAAGAAAGATTTGCTTCATAGCAAATTGGGACCTAACTTGATTGAGCCTGGAGAGCCCCAATTCACTTGTAGCTATTGGTCTTCAAGTTTTCAACATATAATGGAGGATGAGCCTATTTCATTTTTCATAAATAAAGTCTAATTTAATCATTTACCCTTGAAGAAAAGTAATATATCAAAAGTACCCCTTTACAATATTTAGATAATGAAATGTAGAGATTGTGCATTAAGGTTCGCATTATATTTGGGCTATAATTAACACATCTTAATTAAATACAATAAAGAGAAGAAATTAAGAGAAAATTTAAGGTTTAAAATAGTATTTAAGCCTTTATATATATATTATTGAACACTTTTCCAAGTGCATGATCTAGATTCCAAGTTAAATCAAACCTCATATTTTTCACCTCAAACTTTATAGTTTAGGCAACTTTGGATTCTTATTTTAAATATGATATCAAACTTAGCCTAATCATGTTACTAATTAATTTCTTATTAACATGACCAAGTTTAACATGCCAAACATTCAAAGAACACAACATATAAATAGAAGATTCCATTTTATTTATGTCTAGGTTTAATTTGAAGATTCCTTCAGTTGTACAATCCTTCCTTGCAAATCTATTATGAAGATAATCGGACATGAGAATTTCCATGAGCCGTGGAAGGATCATTCTAAATTTCAATCTTATATGAACGTACACAATTATAGTACACAAACGGAAACAACGGGCTATGCACAAAACCAAAATTACAGAATGATTTTCTACAAGATCAAGTGATAGAATTACACACACCTTTGAAGACTCATCTTCAACACCCTTGATCATGAGCGCTCGAACAACTAGTAACACTGCAACACGAACGCTCGAACACTTCGATCGCTACATTGCACGATCACAACGATCTCGAACACAATGATCACCCAAATCATGAACACAACGGACTCTACGAACAGCCTCCACAGAACCTCGACTGTGTCAAGTTGAGTATGCACCACCACAATGGCTAACTTGGTATTCTCAGTATGAGAATCTAGAAGGGTAGGCTCTGTGTGGACTTGGTTAGAGGCAGAGACCGGAGGAGAACAATCGTGTAAGCGATTGAGCAAGTGGGAGATGAGAAGGTCTATCGTATAGATGATGCCCAATCGTTTAACAAAAGCTATTCGATCGTTTAGCTAATTCGGCCAGCTAAGTGTCTATCATATAGAGATACTCCACGATCGTCTAGTCTCTCTTCAAGCTGTCGTTTAATAAATCGTATTTACTTAACCTTTCCATGGGAACTTTCCTAGATTGGAATTCTCAATCCAACAACTACTAAATTTAGGGAAACATTTTTCCTTTTATCTCACGGTTACCATAAAACTACCAATAACCTACCACTCAATTGGTTATTAGAGAAAAAGAGATAATTATCCAATAATTAATATAATTATAAATATAAATGATAACCAACTTACCATACTATATTTATAACATATAGTTTTAATATTTCATCTCATGAAACATATAAACCATAGCACTTTTTCTATTCCATAGCACTTAATGTAAATCTCATTTACATTAATCCTCCAATAGATGTATCTCATACATCACATCGATCATATCATATACAATCGAATTACCTCTTGTCAATTTGAACATTTCATCCTCAACTTGAATCCATTGAGCTACCAAGGGGACCTTATGGACTTGTAGCTCGAAGCTCTAATGGTACATGAATAACTGACTAAACTCTTTAATCAAGGGATCCACCAAGCCAGACACTCTACTAAAGATCGACAGTTGAACTTTCTTTACTACAAATATATTATATATCCATCTTAACCAATCAACAGTGTGATAACCCTTCACGGATCGCTCGTAAGTACAGCTCGACCAATAGCCATTATGCCCCTGTAGTTACATCTAACTCCTTAAGTACCACTGATCCCTCTAATGAACATAAGTCATAGTCCTACTATGACTGAGTCCTCTCTTCCAAAGAGAGTTGTGGCCACTATGTTCAAGCCCCGGAATTAGATCTTAAGGGAACAATATATCACTCCTACTTCGGGGAAGGAGTGAATTTCATCTTGTGTAACTGAGTTCCCAACTCCCAAATTAGAGAAGTCCCAAAAAAGGTAGGCATGTTGAGTTGGCAATCTGGCCACTCTCACCCATGCTAATCAAAGGACCACCCTCAAAGGTAGGAGTTCCCAAAACACTCAGGATTGAGGTCGATCACCTATGGTTGTTTAGGTGAGATGTAAGTCTCCAACATCAACGACGTTATATATAGAGACGAATCATTTCCTGGTCCGGTCTTATATAAACTCTTTGTATAGGACATCCTCACTCGCATATCTCTACATGAATGGTCAGGATCTACTATCTGTAGTAGTTCACAACATTTGCAAACCTCTATAAAGCAGGCCATATCCGTAGTGTCACCAGGATCAGGTATCCCACCTTAATCCTTATACTACAAACCTATTTAGATTATCACTTAAGGCATGATCCACTTATATATCTCATATACATGCTTAAGTTTACATACAATAACCAAGGAGCTTTGTTTATTGGATATGAGTAAATGCCAAAATGAAATAACTATTATTTTATTCATAACAATGTGTATATATTACAAACAACGAGACTCCGGAAGAATTAGGACACCAATTCCAACACATTGTTCTTAGTAAGGGTATATAAATCTGCCCTATTGTTTAAGTAAACTTGACCTTGTTGAGGAGATAGCTCGAGGCCAAGTTCTTTCTTATCTTAGGAGTGTGTAGGATACCTTTCAAGGAGATAGCCCGGATGTAAACTTTAACTCCACCTTGCCAGTTCCAGCAACTTTCATTGACTGGTGATATCCCAACAAAATGTTCTTATCCTTAGTTCTAGTATAAGTTTTAAAAAGACTAAGTTCATGATAGACATGGCGCGTAACACCAGTGTCTATCCACCACCCCTCAGAACCACCGACCACATTTACTTTTACAATTATGGCAATTAATGGTTCTTCTGTCAGGTTCACCTGACCAACAGGACGACACTTGTTCCTTCAGTTCCTAGTCTTGTGTCCAGGTTTATTACAATCAAAGCAAAGAAACTGTATTGTTTCTCCTGAGGGGGTTTTTGCTTCTTCTAATTGTTCTGATTATTGAAACCACGGTTCTGACATTTTCTTTTAGTTTCCTTGGACTTTTGGTAAGCCTTTTTCACGACAGAGGCGGGTTTTCCAGGAACAATGTTCACCTCCTCCCTCTGGTCCTTCTTCCGAACTTCTTCCTCAATCCTCAGCCGAGTGATTAGACTCTCCAAGGAAAACTCTTTGGTCTTATGCCTCAAGGTGTTCTTGAAATCCTTTCACAAAAGATGAAACTTATCAATAATAACGACAACTTGGAACTGCTCGTTTAGAGGCATACCTTCACTTATTATTCACTACAAGAATTTTTACCTGTTTCGATATTTTTTTTCCACTGCATTAATTTTCTTTAGCATAGGCATATTTATCTCAGCAAAAATTTAATGTGTCAGCCAGAATAGAGCAATGTGCACATTTTTTTAAAAAAATTTATCTCGACAACAATTTGAACTCCCTCCCCCCGCCTCCTCTTCATTCCCTCCATCCCTACCGCCCACATTTCTTCACACCCCACCCCCCGCTCTTCCTTCCCTCCACCCTACTCTTCCTTTCTCTATTACTTTCCCTTTCCCCCTCCATTTTTTTTTCACAAACAGCCACTGCTCCAATGCCGAATGCTAAGCTATGCTACCTCTACACGTCGTCGTACACTACCACCACACACTACTGTTGCACACACTAGTTGGTTCTTCTTCTCTTTGCTTTTTTCTAATAAATGTTGTTCATGGTTGTGTTTGTTTTATTATTCTATTAAGGGATTTTGTTTCAGATTGGAATTAGGATATTCATTTGTTTATGAATGACATTGTTCTTCTATCTTTGGTTTGTATATGGATGAATATAATGAAGGATGAATTATTTGTGTATTTTGGTCTTAATTTTGTACATGGGATTCATTTTTTAATATTGAAGTTTAATCTTTCCTTTTTTATGGATATAATATGCTTTAAGTTTTAAATGGAATTGCTAAGGATGTTTAAAGCAAATTAACTAAATTTTGCACTTTTTACTTGCTAGTGTTAAATCATTGATTGACCAAAAAAAATTCAGTTGATAGATAAAGGTAAATTTAATATCATATCATCTAAAAAAACTCTAATAAAGAGTCGTTTTGTTTGATTGATTAAAAATATTGTGAGAAAAAATGAAAACTTTGAGGAAAAAAAATGGAAAATGGAAAATATTTGACCCTTTAGCTTCATTTATTTAGCTTTTATCAATAAATGTACACAATCATAAAATTTGACAAATTTTCTTTACTAATGTTCTTGTCACATGCTTGATGCAGGCCGGTCTTTCTGTAAAGTAAGAAAGAACAATAGAAATGTAGTGATTTCTCTCTTGTTCTTATCTTAAAGGCCAAAACTTAGACATTATTTATTCACTCGGTTCAACGATGAATAAGGATTAGATTAAGCTTAGAGTTAGGTTCTCAAGAAAGTCCATTGACGGAGTTGCACAATTCATGGAAGTGGCAAAGTGTCATGTAAATGGATATATATGTTGTAATTGTTTTTAGATTATCTAGAAGCCTAATTGTGCACTCTAAAGGAACTTTGTTCTTGGATTTATTTGTAGGGATCCGAGAGTTGAGTTATATTCTTTTAGGACTATCGAATGATGAGTTTAGCCTTGAAAGAAATTTAGGTGGATTTAGGGGAGAGGGATTCACTTCGATGCTTTCTATGCATTTATTGCTACTTCGTGGTCTAAATGGCGTTTAGCTGGAACCAGAACATGTTCGTAACTTGGGAGGGGAGGGGGAGATGTATATGTTGTAATTGTATTTTAGATTATCTTGAAGCCTAATTTGGATTTTAAAGGAACAAGTTCTTGGCTTATTTGTAGGGATTCGATAGTTGTGGAGGTTTAAAGGGCATTGATCTATTTGTTTAAGTGGATTTACGACATGTTTGTAACGTGGGGGAGGGGTTCATGTCTAAATTATAACTATTTTAATAACTTTTTAGATAGTAAAATGGTTGTTTGTGGTGTTTATGTTTTAATTATGAACATTGACGACATGTTTGTAGCTTGAGAGAGGGTTCATTCCTCATAACTATTTTAAACATTTTGTTTAAGTCTTTGTGTGATTGCTAAGATCTTTTTGTGCATTTTTCTTTGTTGATTTTAAGAAATCTTTAATAATATTTTTTTTCCTACTTCAGGTTGTTTGTGTAAATTTTTAAAGATCATTTTTTTGGAGATTGCGAGAATATTTTGTGAGATGATTACTTAGTTTGGTTTAGTATCTCTCTTGTTTTGGCTTAGGGTATTTTGGCTTAGGGAAAATTAAACTTTTTTTTTTACAGGGGATTTGTAAGAAATTAGAAAAGCTCAAGTTTAATTGTATACATAGTTTTTGTTCGTAGAATTTTATAGCTTTTGTATTGAAATTTGTCTTATTTTTAAATATATAAGCTTACTTTTTTTATATTTATCCCCAATTGATTTGTTTGAAGTTTAATTTTTTATGTGTATAATTAGGCATTAATGAAAAAAATTGTTTATTTAATTGTTACAAAAAATATATAAAATTATAAACAACTTATGCCCACTCAAATAAACGTTGGCAGAAATCTGTCTATTGAACTGAAATTTTGTTGTTTAGGACTATGCTTTTCCCGATGCAAACAATTGTATTGCCAAAAATGGTATTTATGCCGATGAAAATAGTTTTCGTTGGGAGGAATTTTTCCCGACATGGATACGACGATAATTATGCCGAAGAAAAAAATGTGTTGGCATAACCTATCCCGACATTTTCAATACTTTGCTCGTTTTTTTTTTTTTTTGTTTTTGCGTTGGGAAAGGTGAAAATTCTTGTAGTGATTCATGGGCTATCTTTTGCAGCTCATGGGACTGGCCTCCACATATTTGTCATCCGTCATTTGGAACTTAAGGTAGTGGCTGACGACATACTTTTTCGACCTGGCCTCCTCGATATCATACTTCTTTTGTTGGGCGTCCCAAACTTCCTTTGCTATCTTTATTGTGCTGTAGTAATCATACAAATCATCAGTCAAACCATTTAATATGAATTTTTTACACAAAAAATCTTTTTCTTCCCAATCAATAGCTTCTTTTATTTGTTGTTTTATTAAATCTTCGTTTGGGAAGGTTGGCTTCTCCATGGTACAAACATCGACAACTTTCTTGACTGTAAGAAAGAACAACATCTTATACTTCAACCATTGAAAGTTCAGTCCTTCAAACCGAAACGGATGGTTGAGGTCGGAGGTCATAATGTCCTTTTGATTGGAAAGGACCATGACAGAATCGACAGATGAACCGTCTTAAAATTATTGGAAACTATTGGAACTACTACTCTCCATTAGACAAGATTTGACAGCAGTAGATAGTCAGACACGACATTCGTCAGAAAAATGGAACCTGCAAAACAAAAACTTGTTACAAGCTGAGTCGTGGATCTCGATCTCTTTAAGACATTTCATGACTCTATCCAATGTGCAAATAGTTCTACAGAATTGCCATGTCGTCCCCAGGATAAAACAACCCAGAATAAACAAAACTGTCTCGATCAAATCTACACTGTACCTGGTCAGAAAACTCACACTCTTTAGGACTTTGATGCTAAAAAAAATAGAAATGAAAAGGAAAATTGAGAGAATTTAACACTATGGAATGGAACTCTGTGATAAAAAATGAGATGATCTAAATTGCTGAAGGCTAGTACCTTTTATAGACGTACAGGTGCTCGAAATGTGCAGAAGACTTGATCAGTGCCACTTGCTCGCGACATGTATTGGGAGTTGTTGACAAGATTTTTTTTTTTTACTTTTAAAAATTAAAGATTAAAATAGTAATTTTTTAATTAAAAAATAACCACAAACACACGCCTCACCCTATCTAGACGGATGGCGACGCGCTTGTATGGGATATCCACTGTACCCATATTTACCTATCTCCTCACTTCCTCTAAAATATGCGTACCCCTTGGGGACCAAACCCACAACCTAAGGTGGGAGTATAAAAGTGAGGTCTCACTGCCAATTCTAAGAAATGTGGTATTCTCAAAGTGCCTATTTCCTTTAAAACAATTTTTTAATGTGGAAATTGGAAATTGATATTGGAGATTATCTATTGAAGAGTTGTGTTGAAAATGAGTATTTATAAGTAGATCACATCTATATAGTACATGAAGGAGGCGTTTGGTGTCCAGGTTTGGAATCTTAAGCTTGAGAATGTTAAGCCTGAAATTTAAGCTGGGAGGTTTAGGTAGCCTGAGTTTAAGAAAATTGTGTTTGGAGTACATGTTTGTGAATTTGGGGTTTAAGAACTTGTGTTTGGAGTGCAGGCTTTGAAAGCCTAGGAATGAAGTGTAATTCATAAATCTTGAGTTTGTAAAATATTTTCTTGTGTTTAATTAGTGGTTAGCTTTTAGATTAATTCAAACTTGCCATCTTAATTATTTTATTATAGTTAAGTTTAAAATAAACTAAAAGATTTAGAAGAATATTTGTTTTTTTTTTTTAAAAAAAAGTTGAAATAGAGAATGACTTGAATTATAGTTTTATTTAATTTATTATTTTTATAATTTGGTATTTTTATTTTACTAGGTCTTGAGATAAAACTTTATAGACTTTTGTCACATTAACTAATATGAAAATGATCGATTTTTTTATCGTAACATGCTAACTTCAAACTGAAATAAACTAGTATTTTAGTCTTAAATTCAATCATTGAAAATTTATAATTTTTTTAATCAAATTACATTTGAGAAATAAAAAAATAAAAAAAAAGAAAGAGCAATTGCAACTTTAATAAAATAAAATTGAAAATTGGGCGTGTGTCCCTAGGTTTTGCTATTTTACAAACATGTCAAAAAACTTTCGTCTGAAAATTTGATTGTTATCTGATTTTTATGTGATTGCTATGTGATTGTCACATTTGTAATTACAAAAAAGTTGAAGTCATCGCTTCGATTCTTAAAATATATCTGACATATAATGCAATTTCCCTAAAAAAATCATAAAAAGTTTGAGTTTTAATTTGTATTTGGCACTAAGTTGTCACCAATATTTTAATCCTATACGTTTAAACAATAATTCTAAATTTTCGAGCTAGTTCAACCAATGAAAAAAAATGAAAATGTTAAATTAAATTAGGATTTTCTATACATATATCCTAAATAAATGTACCTAATTATACAATTGTAGTCTAATGAGCTATTAATTTATATAAAAATATGACCAAATTTACTTTTTTAGATCTATCAGCATGTAAAGAAAATTTCTCATGGTTAGAACTTTCCAAAATAGATTTTTTTAGGATTGATACAAGTAAGGAAAATATCTCCAAAAATTCAAAAAATTTCCAAAAATGAAAGCAAGAATCAACAAGAAGCTTTGAAAGAGAAAATAAGGTATATTTGATATATATAACACATAAATATTTTAATTTTCTATAAATAAATCAGTGTATATTTGATAATTGCATGATCAATATAATTTGTATATTATTTTATCTTATATATCAAACAATATATTCGAAGTAGATTTATATTTCTAAATATATTTGTAACCAAGATATGTGCGATATATATTTACATTTTCCATTATATTATCAGTATATTCGACGTATACTTAAGATCTCGTAGATAGGTGATCGATTTTCAACTAGGAAAAGTAGAAAATAAATGAGATCTCTTAAAATGAAGGAAACATTAATTTTAAACAAAGAAGAGAAGAGAGAAAATTAAAAATAAGATAATATAATAATAATAATTAAAAGCTCCAAAAGAAAAAATAATTAGAAGAAAGAGAGTGTATTTTTAAAAATATTATTATAATTACACAAAGGCATCTTTGGAATGACTTAGAAAAAAAATATTTGTCGGTGGAAGTCGTCGGAACTGGTAGCCGGAGTTGGTGGTCGAAGGTTGGCTGTCGGCGGTCACCAAAGGTGGTAGTCGGAATTGGCTAGTAGCAGTCATCAGAAATGGTCTTTAGAAGTTGGTCGATGAACTTCCTAGATTAAATCAAGAAAATAAAGAAAAAAGGGTAAGCCATGGATTTGAATAGCGTTTATTATTCAAACCCACGAGAAACGGGTGCTTCCTAGATCCTTATCCCAAACAAGGGTTGGGTTTGGGATGTCTAACTCATTCAATCCTAAATATTGAACAAATACGTCCTAGAAGATTTGTGTTTTTTTTATTTTCTTTTGAAATGGAAAGTCAATTTTTTTCTACCCACCTATTTGATTTTATATGATTTGCCCCTACGTAATTTCCATTTTTCCCAAAAGTGTTTAAACAATTATGAGTTCAAATAGACATTAGCAAAAAATATAAAGACAAAAGGAAAATGTAAACATTCTTCCATCATTGTCCTTTTTAATATAGTATAGATATAAATGAACTGAAAAGATGTCTAATAGACATCTAAACTTCCAATTTCATATTTGAAACATTTTTTTTATGTCATATATGATTACTTTTTTTTAAAAAAAAAATAGTTGATCTATTAGATTTAAATTTTAATTTTTATCTAATGAACTTTAAACTTTCAATGTTGTATTTAGTAGTAAAATTTTAAAAATTATTGAACAACTAATGACCTATTACTCTATTAAATACAAACTTGAAAGTTTTCAGATATTTATTAGATACAAAATTGAAAGTTTAAGACTAATACACATAAATTAAAATTTTAAGTTTATAAACATTTTAAAGTTCATGGACCAAATAAATGTAAGTTTTAAAATTTAAAGACTAAATTTGTAATTTAATCTTTAAAAATAATTTTATCCAGTATATTTTAATTTAAAAGAATTGCATGCGAAAAGATTCGAACTTTTGAGCCAAATGAGGAAAGATTGGAGCTTCGACCTATGTGTCAGATGACCACTTTGATAATTAATAAATAACTTTGTTTTATATTGATATAAAATGGTGTTGAGTGGGGATCGAGTCCCTTGAGTCTATGATAAATTTGTCCCTAGCTGTATATATATATATAGGTTAGCAATAAAATAAGTCCACAATAATGTGATTGTCTTGCCTTATGATAAGAAAGGTTGCATGTACATATTTAAAATTTGACAATAAATTCAAGATACATATTTAATATTTCTCTCTCATACATCTAACAGAACTATCAAGTACAATAATTTAACGACTCCTTCGACCAATTTATTCTAAATTGAGAGAATAATGCATAAAGGAAAGGATAATAAGAGAAATCATGCCTTATTATTATTTATCTTATTTTATTTTAGATAAAGAGATATGAAATATTTAGTTGCATTTTTTTCTCGTAGCTGAGAGTTGCATAATCAGAAGGCAGATAAGGTTGAAAAAACTCATCCAAAATGGTCTTCTTCCTCAAGTATTTACGTCCCATATCCTTGCAAAGCTGATCATTGTACCAAATATTGTTGATTCCAACACAAGACCTCCAAAAGTATTCCCCTGCATATTCCTTCATATTCATCTCCCACAACCTTATCTCCTCCTCCATTTCTTTTATAGTTGGCAACTTAAAGCTTCCATCAAGCACATGTACTAGCCATTGGCATCTCATGTCTGAGCTAAACAAGTCCGATATCCCCTCCGCATACCCGATCACCGCAAGTCGTGGAATCCTTGGTTGAATCACCTGTCTGCACTCACGGTTTAGGAGAAAATTAAAAGCGACTGTTTGGTATGCAATTAATTCAGATTCTATTTTATGTTTTCAGATCAATGAATATGTGTTTGGTAATTAGTATGAACTTTGTATTCAAAAACTATTTTCGGATTATATGATCCATGCAATGCAAATTCTAAAACTGTAATTTCATATTTTCAGTGTATTTAGATTTTGAGTTTGAAATTTTTAAATGTAAAATTATATTAAAAAGAATAAAACCATTAAACAATATAGTATTTTAGGTTATAAAATCTATCCTTTTTTGTTAATTTAAATTATTAATTATATAATAATAAAAAATAATAAAGTTTATATTCAACCTAATATTTAGTGAGTCACTATAATTAGTTTTATGGTTATAAACATAGTATCAAACACATCTTTAAATTTTAATTTTTGATCTTCTACTAAACATGTATCTAAAAACATGAATTACAATTTATTTTTTTTTACCATTTTTTTTTTTTCAAATTTTTGTTTCCACACCCGAACATTTTCAATATTACTCTCAAACATGTTTGTTGAACTTGTTGTGCTTTACCTGTACAGAGGCATGATAGAGGTCGGGGAGGTGGAGATGTATTTTTGGAAAGTGGTAGATTTGAACATGGTTTTGAGCTTTTCATTCCCTTTGTATCCAGTGGCTAGAATGACGACGTCAGCTTCGACGGGTTCGATGGGGTCATCGTCGATGATGAGTCCTTGTTTGGAGAAGGTGAAGGAATTGGATTTTCTTAAGATGATGCTTCCTTCTTCCACTCTTTTGTAGAAATTTTCAGGGATGGTTGCAACTTGGCATGAAGAGACCTCTACGAAAAAGCTATGTTTTGGTAGCATTCCATGTTTCTTTAATGGAAGTTTCCATCTTAGGTAGCTCTCCACAAATTTTGATATACCCCATCTCTGCAAAATTCACCCACATTTTTACATGTGTGAGGAAAAATAATATTATGGTTGAAATAATGTATCTAATTCGAGATTTTTAGTGTAAAGTTTGTACTATCGATATTAAAGTTAAATGTTTTGAAAAAAAAATAAGAAGAAAAAAAAAAGACAATGCCTTAGAATACTTCAAAAAAGGCCCTTTAGAAGGAAAAAAAACTATGTTTTCTATGTGATTTAGGGCTTGGGAACGTTATTTATTGCAAACATAAAATCACTTTCATTCTAAAATTATGATATTTGACAACGATAATGATTTTAGAAAATTTATTTCAAATGATAATTCATGGTCAATCACTTGATAGGTGATTTTCAAGTGATCTTTGTTAGATTATTGTAACTTATGAGTTAGTTTCTTTCTGAGAAGACTATTGTTTCATATTAAACAATTTTCGTCTCATTTCACTCTATTTTGTCCTAAAATTTTGAGAAAATCTGCATTTTTCTTTTTAAAATTTTTATCAATATGTAACTTTATTTCTCTCCATTTTTCCCCTCTCCCTAATTTTCTTTTTATCTCTATACTATATTTTTTAATTTTTTTGGTAAAAAATCATTGTCCTTACTTTTTCACTCATAAATTTCTCCTTTGTCTCTATTTTTTCTTTTTAAACTTCTTCTCCGTTAAATTTTTATTTCTCTCTTTATAATTTTTTGTATACCACCCTCTAATCTTTTTCAATCTCAAATATATTGCTTTTCTTACTAAATACCTTTGAAAACAATTAATCATTTAAAAATACATTTAATCATATTAAAGGGAAAACTATCTTTTAGTCCTCGAGTTCAAAGAATAGGTGTGTTTGGTTCCTAAATTTTTAAAGCATTTTTTTAGTCCCCAAGTGTTCTAGAATAGATTTTTCTTATCCTTGAATTTTCAAAATGTACCTTTTAAGTTCTCAAGTTTTTAAGAATAGGTTTAAAAGGTCTATTAAGTATTTTTTACATAATTATATGACAATTTGAATTACAAAAATCATTTTTTAAAAAAATTTTAGAGAGAAGAGAATTTTTTAAAAATTATTTTTCTAGATAATTTTTTAAAAATTATTTTTCTCATTTAAAACAATAAAAAATTATTATCGGGACCTATTAAACCTATTTTTAAAAATTCAAAAAATTAAAAATGTACTTTTTACAAATTTAGGGACTAAATGTACTTAATCTAAAAAATTTGGAGACTAGAAAGGTATGTTTTAAAAATTCTAGGACCAAACTTACACATTTTTCAAAAAACTCGGGAACTGAAAAGATTTTTCTCTAAACTAAACTACTGTACATGTATGGAACCAAATATTATCATGGTTTATTATTCTTTTACAAAACTAATCATAATTAAATAATTTAGCTTAAAATAATTATTTTATGAGTCTATCCCAAACATGTCCAAGGAATTGAAAATCACTTTTGATTGTACTAAAACCAATTTAATAAATGTAGAACCCAACATTAAGATGATCGTATGAAAATCACTTTTAACAAAAGACTCCGCTAGTAAATCAATTTTGTTAAAATCATTATTTCTAAAACCATAATGTCCTGGTTCATGTTGCAAGAAGACGGTGTATCCAATTGCTTATTTTTCTTTTGAAATTTTGTGGTAGTTAATCCCTAATTAATTAATTGGAGGGACTACTATTTGAACACTGATGTATCACCTTTTATTTATTTATTTTTTATATTATTTTAAACAAATAATTTCAAAATAATTTAAGAGCAATCACGCCCTCCCTCTCATTTGAATTAGCCAATCAGAATAAGAAGAGATGACCAAGTACCAGTAATGGAATTTGAAAATGATCTCACCCTAATTAAAGTTGTTTAAATTTTAGAATGTATCTAATTAACTCTCGACCTTTTTCTTGAAATGATTAGATTTCTAATAATTTTTTAAACAATTAAAATTTTTAAAGTCTAACTTTAAAAATGTTTCATGGATTTAAAAAGACATATTAGTATAGGTTAAATTATATATACAGTAACTTCATAGTAGGGTTTCAATTCTTCTTTTAAACTTTAAAAAGTTCTAATTCAATTTTGAAGTTTGAATATTGTTTCACGTTAATAGGTTTTGTCAATAAATTTAAAGTTGAAAAAGTTTATATTTACTTATGTGAACAAAATCTAAAAGTTAAAAGAACTAAATACACATCGTGCATATTTCAACTCCAGTCGTTCATGATCACTCCAAAATTTACTTTCCTATACATTCATATTTGTTCACTTAAATACATAAATGCTTAACAAATCTTTTGCTTCATGAATTTAACGACGAAAAGCTTCAAAATATATTTTGGAAAAAACTTCATACTTCAATATTAATTAATATGATACTTTTCAAAGTTCGAAAGTTTGAAAGTTTGAAAATTCCATAATTTAAGGATATTTTAAACACTTTTAAAGTTTAAGAATATTTAAGGATATTTTAACTTAACTTATTAATAAACACAAATTTGAAAATTCAATGATCAAACACAAAATTGAAAGTTTAGATATTTATTAAATACGTTTTAAATCTATTATGCATAATATTAATAGAAGAACGGTCTTTTAACCACTTTTAAAGTTTAAAAGAGACGCATTATATACAAACACAACTAAACTTTTAATAGTTCTTTTATACATTTAAATCCACCTATCTATGTTGGGAGAGGTTGATGCCCTCAAATAATTTATCCAAAGAGAATATATACAATATGTATATATATATATATAAAGAGAGGGTTTGTGTATTCTTACCACTGGGGTAAGTAAGGTGGCGATGATGCTGAGTAAGAAGTTCTCACCAGGTTTGTGGACTAATAGTTCAGAGAATCGACTATTATACAAAAGACCTATATCGACACCCCATGCTTGGTCAGAAGGAGTTAGCCAATGTGGATTTCTCACAACCAACGTGCATGGGTTTTCCAGTCCTGCAACCTTTCACTTCCATTAGTAAATATTATCTGCCATATTTAAGGACATGTTGGAAAGTAAATTTTGTAAAGGTCAAAAATCACTTTTGTCATGTTAAAAAATACCTCGAAACGTGATTTTAATAATAAAAAATCAAATATGAAAATTGTATTTAAACGTGTAAAATCAAACCATAAATCATAGTGATTTTGAATTTGAGAAAAGTGATTTTAACTATTTTAAAATGACTCCCGAAATACGTAGTTTAAAAAGCTTATTAAATAAAAAAAAGGTAGTTTAATTTAATTTTACCATTAGCTTCAGCACATTCCATGGCTATGTCCATGGCTGATTTAAGAGATCCAACAACTGCAATTCGTTTGCCCTTACCTAATTGGTTGACTGAGTTAAATCCCATGCTGTTTTTGGTGATGGTAGCGTAATCCATTGAATGAAGCACTTTCCCATGAAACACTTCTGGGCCTTCATTTGGTGGGAACTCTGGTATGTATGGCATCCCACTGTATTTCCCTATGCACAATATCACAAACCCAGCCCGATCAACCTGCAATAACTTCCTAACATTATTCTTGACCTTTCATAAATGTTTGGATATTATTCTTAGAATAGAATTTTTAGTCGGACGAAATTTAGAATTTGAATTATGGAGTGATAACGATCTAAAATGAAAAACAAGACTTTATACGATTATTTTTATTTCAATGGTAGTTTTTTTAAATATTTATGGAAAGATCAAAATATATATATATTAGCACCACTACGCCTGTTCCAATTCTTATCCAAAATTCTAACGCTCTTTCTAAAAATTTTTAAGAATAGTTTTGAAACATTTACAAAAGATGAAAAGATAATATATTGTAATGTTTGAGAGAATAATGATATTTTTGTAATAAATACAAAAGTTTGAGGTTATTTTATGTTATTTAGTTATATAGAAATTTGCTTTAATGTACTTTTTATAAATATTAGCAACAAGATGAAATTATCTCACTCTCACTTTTATTTTCTCAAAAATATATATTTATTTTTTAGTTTTTTTTCATGTGGGATTGGATTAAGATACACAAAAGTGGGTAAAACCCAACACAAAAATATTGTTCGAACTAGTATATAATGGAAGAATAAGACGATATAAATCACCACTAAATCTAAAGACTAAAAAGAAAAACAAAGACGAGGGAAGGAAGCAGCACCTGAACAGTATTATTTTTAGTGTTTTGAACTTCAAGCATCCATCTAGGTTCCTTAACAAAGGGGAGGCCATTTCCTCCCCAAAGCTCATACGAGTAACTCGCCGTTTCATCTCCATCGATATCATAATCGATACTAAGAACATGAGAATTGAAGTTGATAAAGCGAAGGAGATCAAAATGAACGGCATAAGAATGGAGATAGTTGAGCACTTCTTGATGAGAAGGATAGTCAGATTGAACAGAAGAAGGTCAAGGAAAGTCACAAAATTCGTAAGTACTTTTGTGATTTTGGAGTTTGGTTGAATTGATGGTTCGAGCCCACACTCCACCGATACCGTCTTCGGCCTCGTAAACTACAGGGTGTAACCCCTTTTGAGCTAAAAATTTGCAAGCAATTAGGCCACTAATTCCAGCCCCAATTATAGCCACTGGTTGCTTATTCTCTGCCATTGTGTTAATATGGCTTAACTAATTCTCCCTTTGCCTTTGGTTTTTAGGTTTTTTTTTTTTTTTTTTTTTTTTTTTTTTATAATTTTGCTATGCCCTTTGCATGGGAAGGGACTCTACTTATATAATGAACTCCTCTGGTTGGGGAGTGGAAGAAATGTGGATGCCCCCACATTCCTCATTCATTATTGATGAGAGATTTTTAAACATAGTATATTATGATATTTGCTGTGTATCTTCAGTTATATCGGTAAAAAAAATTGAAAATATTTTAGAAAAAGAAAAAAGAAGAGTTTAATATGTTGCAAAGTATGAGGTTGGACAACTAAAAATATATTTGTGAGTGATTTTTACTTTTGAGATGTTGAATATTAATTTTCTTCTAAAATAATGATGTTTGGTAATGATGAAAAATCACTCGATGATTGTGAATTTGCCACTGATTTTATCTCTAGAAGTTTTATGATGTTTATCTCTAATTTTATTCTTCTTTTTTTTTAAGTTCATTTTCCACTTATTCTTTTTGTCTGATAGTTTTTAACTCTATTTAATTTTTTTTCTCTAACTCTATGATATTGAAATTTATTCTCCCTCACTCCTATATTTTTTTCTCTCTATAAATTTACTCCATAAATCATTCTTCAAAAAAAATAAATTATAATATAATTTAAAAATTTTCACAAATAAAAAAATTGTCAAACTATTTATACAAATAGAAAAAAAAAAATCTGACTATCAACGTCTATCACATAGTATCAATAATAGGCTTCTATAGGTTTCAATCACTGATAGACACTAATATACTTCTATCAACCTCTATTAGCCCTATCAAAGAATATTAAATTTTGTTATTTTGTATAAATAGTTTTCCTTATTTTTCTATATTTGAAAAGCCCCCATATATCTATAACTTTATTTCTTTATCTTTAAATTCTTATTATCTCTATTGAATTTTCTTCTCTAAATTTTTATACCCCTCTGAATTAGTATTTTGTTACATTTTTCCCTCTTTGGAGTGTTACTCTACCTCTCTATTTTATTTCTCTTAGGGTCGTTTGATTGCATAGTTTTCCGCATAGATATTGATACATGCATCCAAATTTCAGGTTTGTTTCATAGTTTTCAACCATTTGCTTAAGAATAAACTATTCCCTGACATTCTTATTTTCCACAGACAAGAATTTTCTATTCCTTCCAAAACGGTGGATTTTCTTTTTCCCCTTCTTCATATGATTTTATTTTATATGTAAGTTCACTTTAAATATAATCAATTAGTTAAGTGATTAATATTAATTTAATAAAAATAATATAAATATTTATTTTAATAAATCAATAATAATCTATTAAAATATTTACTTAACTTATTTTTATATAAAATTTTATTAAATGAATGCAATTACTTTTTTACATAAATTAACAATTTATTAGCCAACAATATCTTCAATATATAACTAGGATTAGTTAAATTTAATTAGTACAAAAATTCATATGTCAATAGTAATAATTTATTACTTTATTGTTTTTTTAATAACCAAGTAATTATTTATTGAGATTAATTTTAATTTTATCATTCGTTATGAAAATGTAATCATTATTGATCAGTTAAGTATTTATTATTATTAATTTGTATCACTTCATTCATTATTAGCATATCATATTTTTTTTAAAAAAAATAGTATTCTTTATGAATATATCATATTTTGTCTCTTTTTCTAACATTTTATATAATATATTATTTATTAAAATATATTTTCTTATATTATTTAATTAAAAATTAAAATTACTAATGTTAAAACTAATTAATTATAAATATGATTAAGTATTAGATTATTATTAATATAATGTTTAGTTAGTTTTTAATTATAAATATTTATTTTCAAATATTTATAATTAAAATTATTATTGATTAATAATTAATTAATTTTTTTTATCGATATATTAAATATTTTTATTGGTCAATTTATTAATCTATTACAATTATAAAAGATTTTAATGCTTAATTTTATAAATTAAATACAAACATACTTTTTGTTAATAAAATTCTGATAACATTTCCATGCATAACCAAACATGGTCATCTTTGATTGCATCCCAGACATCTTATTTTCAGACATCCTTTATTCCCAAGTATCTATAAAAACCTTAAACCAAATAGTCTTTAAAAGTTTTATCTCTACCATCCTCTAATCTTTTCAATTGCAAATAACGTAAAAAAAAAAAAAAAAAAAAATATCAAAGTTTGATGTCAATTTTTATTATTTTATGATGTAAACTTTGTATTTTATAAAAAATTGTAAGTATATGGACTACTATAGTCGTCGTCGTAGTCATCGTCGTAGTTGTCAGCATCATCGTCGTAGGAGTAGTAATCGTCGTCGTAGTAGTCGTAATAGTAGTCGTAGTAATATTAGTAATAATAGTAGTAATAGTAGGAGTAAGAATACTAGTAGTAATAATGTTGTTTGATTTACTCAATTCAAGGGGTTCCATATTTAAAATATTAGAAATATCGAGAGGGAGAGGGAATAATTCAGGAGACCAATAAAGATTAAAGTTGGGAGATTATAGAGAGAGGAAAAATTATATATTAAATGTTATATTATTATGTCACAATCCAGCCGTCAATCATAATTGTGAGTTTTCTTCTCTTCTCTTTTGGGTTCAACGAGATATATATCTTTATGGAAATAGATGTCATCACGAGTTGAGCTATTCTATAACTTAAGAATAAAGAGAGGGTCATTTTAAAGAGAAAAGCATGAAAAATTATATAATGATATTTATTAATTATTTTTAAATAGTTGAGAAGTAAAGTTTTAAACTTATTTTTAATTAGATAAAAAAATAGTGAAGCTTAATTAATTATACTTCTTTTGAATTAATTAATGGACGATAACACTAGAGATATAAAGCAAGTATAGTGAAAGTTCGAGGTTAAAAAGTGTAAATATTGAAATAAATTATGGACCAAATTAAAATAAAACTCAAATCTCAAAAATAAAATTATAACATTTTGTAACCTAGGGACTAAATGAAACAAACTTATAATTTAAGGATTAAATGTGTAATATTTGGAATTCTAGAGACCAAATAGAAATTAAATAGATCCAAAACATAGGAATTAAAAGGATATCTTTTCTATAGTAAATTAAAAATTGAAATATTAGTATGAAAATGATTAAAATAATAAGTATATTCTGATCCATGTAACTAAATCACATCCATTTGTATTAACATAACAAATACAACAACTGCTTTTTATTATTTAAAATTGAAATTTACTAAACACATTTTACCTCGTTTAAAAAATAATTCTAAAAACACAATTGCCTTCTATTATTTTAAAATCTGCCACAGTCTCAAACTAAATATTAAAAGAAATGGTTAGACCATAATCATGTCAAATGTTTTTTTTTTCTTAGATAAACTACACTTTTGGTTTCTAGGTGGTGAACTTATTCATTCCCTGAATTTACAAACAGAAATTAATCATTTTGATTTTGAGACTTAGAACTTTTAGTTTTTATTTAGTTTTTAAAATTTCAAAATTAAAGTATTTGGAAGATTTTTTTTTTTTTTACATGAAAAAAGATTGATCTATCCAATTTTAGAAAGAAGCCGTTAAAGCATATACTTTTAAAATCAATCCATTATATTCTTTGATTATCTTTCTAGTCCGGTTGTCTAGGAGGCATGCTCTTGGAGAATGCCTGCTCCCATAGGATTGCTTTTTGAGAAATGAAACCTATTTGGATATTTCACTTTAGAGCTAACAATGAGCTGAGGCGTAAAGTTCGGTGTTACTTAATGTGTCATCATATATAATATTTGGCGTGAAGGAAATCTTTGTGTCGATAGAGCTACCTTACATCCTCCCCAAGTTGTGCAATCTGAGATTTTTGTTTCTTGTTTGCAAAGGCTTGGAGCTTTTATTGAGGGACTCAAATAGGTTTTCCTCCTTGAAACCAATTCCTTGAACTATGTACGTCTTTTTTCTTTTTTCTCTTGTTTCTCTTAGTTCCTTTGGTTATGTTTGTATTTTGATTTTGCCTTTAATCTTAGACTGTGTAGTCTTCTTCATTTGGTTTCAATTTCATTAATTTTATTTTTCAAAAATATTTAAAATTTAAATTTTCTCTAAATTAGAAACCATTGAGATATTTGAAGGGAAAAAAGAAATTTTGAGTGGATGTTCCTCTCAAACTTTTGTTTTCTTTCTCAATCAATGCGTCCTCTCATCCCACGTATACCCTTTATTGTTTTCCCCACTTCACACAAAAATCTCTTTTGCTTCTTCTCTCACATCATTCGTCTTCTCTCTCCCACACTTTTTCCTCTCTAATCCAACTCAACATTTCTCCTCTACTTTTCATTTTCATTTTTTCCCACATCACATTTTCCCTTCATTCTTTCTCTGATTTTTTTTTCTTATTCTATTTTATTTTATTTTATTTAAAAACAAAGCAAAAGACATATATCTTCCATCGTCTTTAATTGTGAGTTTTACTTATTTCTAAATAGGATAGGTAGATATATGATGCGCTTGTATATGTATATTATAAGCAAGGTTCGAAATGTTGATGGAAATATGAAGGTCTCAATTTTATAGAATATCGATGAAAATTTTGGAAAAAATTATGAAAATTGATGGAAATTATTATAATTAATTAATAAAATTTTGATTGTTGACTTAATTAGACTATAATTTATATAAAGTATGACAAAATTTAGATGTCTACTGTAAATGTTTGTGTAAATGTTGATGCAAGAACATAAATTTAAAAAAGAAATATAAAATAATATAAAATTTAGAAATATTTTGAAGTGAAATGATGTGAAAAATATGAAATTTTAGATGATTAAACAAAATAAAACTCACATAATTTCAATTATGAGGTGAAATAGTGTGAACATTTATTGAAAAAAGTTTGAATGAGGTTAAAAATAAATATTGTTATTTTTTTGGTTTTTTCAAATTCAATTTCTTTAGAAAGAAAAGTTTTTTTTTTTGTGAAAAATAAAGCAAAAATTGAAAAAGTTGGAAACTAAAAAAAATAACAAATAAAAAGTGCTTAATCATTTGTTGAAAATGACATTAGTATGTGAAATTATAGAATTGTGTGCAACCAGATCTTATAATTGGAGCTAACGTAGTTGATTAAAAAAATCGAAATTTTCTCGAAATGTCAAAATTTCTCAAATTTTTTTGGAAATATCAAAATTTTGTAGAAACGGGAATCAGAATATTAACAAAAAATTTCGGAATTTCCCTAAATTTTTTTAAAATCTCAAAATATCATTGAAATTAGGAAAAATGAGGGCTTTCAAACTTATTTAGGAGAAAGGTGGACTTTTTTATCCCCATCCGAATGCGTCTCTTCAAAAGACGCATTCAGTAATATTTTATTATTATTTTTATTTTATATGCCGCATTAAAAAAATAAATAAATAAAATGGTCAAAATGTGTATGTTGAACAATTCACTCTAACGCACGCGGTCAGAATGCGTCTGCCAATTTTGTCGTCTTCCCCCTCATTCTGCCATAAAAAATCAACTTTCCTTCATTCCTTCCACCTATTTTATCTTCTCCTTCACCAATTTCATCTTTTCCTTCACCGATTTCATCTTCTCTTTCACTGAAACTCTCATTTCATCTTTCCATTCATCACCGAAGCCCTCATTTCATCTTCACCCAAAACAAAATTTCCTTCATTTCTTCCACCATCTTCATTTATTTTCAAATACCGATCATTTTCTACCTTCATTTCCACCTTCATATCATTAATTTGTTTCAATGTAGTATTTTATTTGGTAAGTTGATATATTTGTGTTATTTAACTTTGAATTAAGTTTTTTGATAATTTTTACTGATTTTTTTAATGTTTATTTTGTTATTGTGGATATTATTCAAAGTTTTTTGGTAAGTTACAATATTTGGTAAGGTGCAAAGTTTTTTTGGTAATATGCAATATTTTTGTTCTAATAAGTTGATATGTTTTTTATAATGGGTTATCATAAGAGAGAATTACATGTGATTAACATTGTGTTATATATATTGGGGTGAAGTATTAAAAATAACTCTATTAAATATAATAAATTTTAATGTAATCCACTTTTATTTGGTATTTGGTTGGTACTCTGTTGTTGCTTTTCTGGTTGGTATTTGGTTGGTATTTAGCTATCAAAATGAGTATGTCTTCTTTGGTTAAATATAATAAACTATAAGTATGTCTTCTTTGGTTTTGATCTATTTATTTAAAAATAATTGCCTTGCAATTTTATTGCTACTTTGGTATTTTTTATTTTTTAGGATGAAAAATTTTAGTTAGATATTTTAAATGGAATCAAACAACTCACACTTTTTTCAAAAAGAAGTATAAATTTTCTAACCTATTTCTTATGCATATTTCTAAACAACTCACATTTTGATCTAAAACAACTCACACTTTGTTCAAAGTAAATCCAACCTATTTCTTATGCACATCAAATTATGATAATTTTTTTTAAAAATATAGTTTAGAATGTTCAACTATGATTTTTAAAATATTACATCATAGTCTCAAATTATTTATGTTTAAACATATAAAAAATTCATTAATAAAAAAAATATTACATAGTAAAAATAATGTTTTTTTCATATCCTTCTTCAGGCATTGGGAATGTTAGAGCGTCAGCCTTCAAAGCAGTTCCTCATATTAGAACTCGCTGGACTGTCATCGGCTAAGCTATAGGAAGGTGTGTCCTAGTAGCGTCTTCTGCCAGACTTAAGTAGTCGCTACCCCCTTGCTATTCGATGGTATGTCTCGCTCCACTCCAAGCCGACCCTGCCCTTTGGAGTCATTTTTGGTCTCCTAGCGGAACAGAACAAGGGCCATTTCACTACTGACTCAATCCTCTTCTATGGTGTCAACTTGATATAGGCAAAAGGCACAAGAAGTCCCCCTCTAGGGTGGTTTGGTCATTTGTAGTCTTAAACGTGGATTTCTTCTGCTTATACTTTTTGTCCTTTCAGAGGTATTGTGTGAACTAGTGGACCAACTCTCATGTTTTTGAATCCATGATTTTGTATTGCTGTAGAATTTTAGGGCAGGCCTTGTACTTGCTGTCAGTGTCGTGCGTCTTGGTGAGTATCTGAGCTTGTAAGGGGAAGGTCTCGTCCAGTTCTATTTCTTTGTCTGTTACTAAGTCTAATGTCTCGGTAGCTGTCACCAGCAGTGGAGCTTTTCTTCCTTGTTTTGTGCGAGCTGGTTAAGGGGAAAAATAGAGCAATGTCGGTTATTCTATTTTTCCTTGGACCGGTAGGGAAGTAATCGAGGTGTAACTTCCTCAATCGTTTAAGTGAGTAAGGAAGTCAGCTATTCCTTTTTCTTTTTCCGTGGTACCTTTTCTAAAAAAGAAAGGCTGCATTGAACAAGGGGAATGAAACTTATCGTACTTATTCTTTCTTCTGAAACATTCCTTTATCTTCTTCCTCGATCTCTTTCAGATTCAATTGAACAAGGAATGAAACGTACCCTAGTCTAGTGCTAGTTCTTAGTGAAACTTCTTTATCTAACTCTCATTTTTAAGTGGTTTCTTTGGCTTTCTTTCTGTTTTTTATTTTTGATCTACATGCCAGAGAGATTTTTTTTGAAAGATTCTCTCATCTCGTCTCAATCATTCAAAAAGAGAAAGAATCTAAATAAAGGCGCATACGCGCCCCACTACTTCTTCATTCAGGGGGGGAGGAGGGGAGACAAGACTCATTACTTCCCACTGGACGAGAGGTGCACCTACCCACTCATCAATCACAGTGTTCAGCTGACTTGCACTGATAGACCCCTATTATATTGAAATTAGGCGCCCATCTGTTTACTGTTGTCAACTAATCTCTTCAATGTTCAATTCGACTCAATGTTAGAACATTTCTGTGAATGCTATTCTGATTTAAGTGGTCCTATTCTGTGTCCCGTGCTAGGAAGCATTACTCCTCTTTTCATTCCAAATTCAAGAATACGACCGATACGATTTATTGGTCTATGTGCCTCTCTTATTACTTTTTTGTATCCCCCTGTTCCTCGGATACAATTCGATCCTTCTACGACCAAATCTCAATTTGTGGAAAGCCTTCGATGGCTTCCTTATGAAAACATCAATTTTGATTTGGGTATAGACAGTATCTCTTTATTCTTCGTGATATTAACCACATTTCTGATCCCTATTTGCATTTTAGTGGATTGGTCTGGTATGAGAAGTTATGGGAAAGAGTATATTACAACATCTCTAATTCGTGAATTTACGTTTAATCCTATGTGCCCAGAGAATGCTATGCGTTCTCCACTTTCGGACCTCGCAAAGAGAGAACGTGTTTTTTCCTCTGAGTTTCTCTCTCATTCGCGGAGCGAAGAAAGCGGGCTTTCCCCAACTACCGCTACCCTTGGGAAACCAAAAGAGCTACCGAAGGAAAGGGATGCTGTCTCTCCCTTGGTCTTTTGAGAGGAGAAGGCGGAGAAGAAAACGTCCTTCGCGCAAGTTTTTTTGCTTCCTACGCCCTTACTAGTACTAGTAAAGGGGCTCTTCGACCAAGGAGGCATCCTGGTAGGAAGGCCGACCACTACATAAGCCGCCATCCGTCCAGAAGAGAAGCAAGCTACCTTTCTTTGATCCACCTTCCCGGGCGGGGAAGAGAACGAAAATAGGTCGCGGATGGTGGTCATGGTAGGTTCGAGGATCTTAAGCGGCGGAGCGAACTCCTCTATCGTCTTGCATTTCCTCTGGCGAACCCCCTCTTTCTATCGTACTGGAGCGATCTAAGAAGAACGATTAGGGTCATATTCTATTCTTTCCACAATGCCCATAGACGAAGTGCTTCATTTCAGATCAATTCTTCGCTACAATCGCTTCAATCCACCCCCTCGGTGAAAACCCGTAATACGCCCTGAGGAATTCCTACCAGCGGACTTCCCTGTACTCAAAGTGAATTGTCTAAGTGCTCTCCCCTCTTGGCTTTGTCTCTTTGTCGAGATCGTAATCATTCGATTCCGCCCCTCTTCCTCTCGGTCGAGTTACTTCGCCCCTCTCCCTCTCGGTCGAGGGGCGAATGATCGTAAATCGACTTTCTGTTCTTTCAAGGCTAGTTCCATTCTCTTTTAGTGTGATTGGTCTAATCAAAGCAGTTTTCTTACACCTCTCCTTTAGCCTTTCGCTTTCTGCTTGGCTTGCTCTTTGAAGCAAAAGGACGAAGAAGAGTAGCACCTTAATTCCTATGTTAGGGCCTTTATTCCCTGGTCATATCTCTTTCTTTTTGTGAAATAAAAACGTATAACCATCTACTCCTAACGCACATACCCTAGTCTGGTGACTTGTAAAGTAAGTTCCCCTACCTCTCACTGGTAAATAGCGCAAGACTTCTTCGTGAATCTCCGCTATTTGAATATGGAACATCATAACAACGAATAGGAATGAAACGGCTATAGCTCCTATATGAACTACTGGGAAGATCATAGCAAAGAAGTCGAGACCTAACAAAAGAAGTAAACCTGAAGTGTTGCGAAAGACTGGGATGGGAAACAAAACGGAATGTACCAGATTTTTAGCACGTACAACCATCAAACCAGAGACCAAAGCTGGGCTCGACAAAACAGAAAGTATCATGGTACATCGTCCTTCCCTGAAATGGAACTTTCATGCTGGAGGAAGAACTAGCATGAAAGTCGATCTATTACGACCAGCGCGGTTGTTCGTATTTCATTTTCTTCTTCCAAGTCAAGCCCTTGGGACCCGAGACCCTTGAAGAATCTTTTCCATTCTTCGGTTATGTGTGGAAAGATAGAAATAAAATGACTACCATTTTAGGTATTCATATGGCTCGTAATAATCTATCTTCCGGGGGATGATTCTTTCGCCATCTGAGGCGTTAATTTACCTACTAAAATCTCGCTGCTTTCAAATTGAGGGAAAAACCGTTCTCGAAGAAGCGTGACCATCCAGTTGAATCTCGTTACCCTCCCGTGTGGTTATGGAGGCTTCTTTCGCCCATTTTTCCACATTGCTCCTTGGAAAGAGGGGCCCGTGGAGACTTTGACCGAATGAATAGGGAGAAATTTCTCGTAAAGCAGGTTTTACATGAAGAAGATTTGGCTCAGCATGTTCTATTCGATACGGGTAGGAAAAGAACCCAACTCGGTATTATTAAAAAAATAGAGAAATCAGAACCCAGTTCTCCAAAAGTATGAAAAGCTGGAGGACTTTGTACCATCCATTCCAGTGTGGTTGAATTCTGTTCAACAGCCCAAGGACTTAGAGCACATCTTTTGTTATTTCCATTGCTTGAAGTGATTGTTACGACCACGAAGAAACGACGAATCCCAACAACGGATATATAAGAGCCAAAACTGCTAAGGGCATTCCATCCAGCGTAAGCATCTGGATAATCAGGAATGCGACGTGGCATACCCGAAAGCCCTAAGAAATGCATGGTCCCAATTCAACAATAAACAAGTCCGAACTAATTGAATGCTTGTGCCAGAAATTCCCCGAATT
Organism: Benincasa hispida; assembly: GCF_027475165.1. Taxonomy (NCBI): domain Eukaryota; kingdom Viridiplantae; phylum Streptophyta; class Magnoliopsida; order Cucurbitales; family Cucurbitaceae; genus Benincasa; species Benincasa hispida. Next base: position 21,204,918 of record NC_143479.1, on the reverse strand, counting down.
GGTTTGCCATTTCCATAAAGGATATAATTGACAACTCTAAGCTCCAGATTATCCCTTTCTTGCAATAGATCCTGTGGGAAAAGTGTTACTAAATTTATACCGTCGGCTAGTTCATATATGATTACAGGTCGAACAAAAACAAAATACTTTTTCTTGGTAGGTGTGATCCACTGGACATAAATCCAATTTTTCAATTTTTTTGATTTCTTAGAATTTTTTTTTACTCTTTCAGGTGGTATCAAGATGCCATTGTGTCGGGATATCTTATCCATCTCTCCAGGAAAATATATATCTCTAGAAAATATTTTGAGTTCAATCCTTTTTTTTTTCTCCACTCGGACCAATCCGCCTACTCGGCTTCTTATACTTAAAGTTAGTAGTGTAGCTACTCCAATGATACTATTGTTCCGTACCATTATGGAAGAAGATTCAGGTAAAATATGCACTTCCTCCAGAATGAAAAAAAATCGATCCACTTTCATTTGCATTTGGTATTTTGGCTTAAAGTCTTTGACTCCTCGATACTCAATCAAATCCTCTTTTTTGAGGATTGAATGCACCCGTATAGTCCCATATTTAGTAATTCCTGAACTATTTCTTCTGTATTGAGGATCATCGAAATAAGCAAGAATACTATTTCTACGAAAAAGACTATTTATGGGTAGTAAAAATAATGAGACTCAAAATTTTAAAAATAAAAACTTATTTTTAATTCACATTGAAAGAAAATTTGAACGAAATCTAAAAATAGGTATTTAAATATGTTCTTAATGGAAAAAAATAAATATTTTTAAATGTAAAATTTATATTTAATTTTTTTTTCATTTTGCCAAAATTTTAAAAGTTATTAGTAGTGTTTAATGTAAAATTAAGAATATGTTCTAATGGAAAAAAATAGTGATATTACTAAAACGTTGTATCTTATAATGGATTAATTATTGAATATTGAATGTTTGAATGTTAATGTTCATGTTCATGTTATTGTTAGTAATATTGTATTGTTGTTGTTGTTATGCTTTCTGTTTATCTAATCAATTTATTTTTGATTATTCACCTTAATATTATAAATTTTATGATAATAAATAGCAAAGATTCATGTCAATATAAATGAATATTTATCATTGATTTATGGTCAAATGATGATGCATGTCTTTAGTAACAATATTTATCATGATTTGTACCTATTTTTTATTATTATTTTGTTTGATGGTAGATATTATTTTTTTAAAAAAAAAACATTCCTTTATTTTTACATATTTTAAAAAAATAGTAATAACAAATTAATATAGTTGGCCTAATATATACTTACAAATATTATGATAAATATTAGATTGCATTTGCCAAACTACGATAGACATTGTGGAATTTTTATGTTATATGCACGGAAACATTGTTAATGGGCAAAATGGGATAGAATATGATAGGCAACCATCTCTTCGTATAAACATGCATCGTCAAGTTGATTTCAACACATCAATCGATAGATTATGTGATGCATTATCCATAAATAGAGATGATGGGTAGAGGTAATATTTAGATATGGTAGTTACGTAGCGGGATCTACTTTCTATATCTCCATCTCATTACGAAGTGAGACTGATGTACGGTTCATGCTGAGCAACGCTCCATACCCTCCAAATAGATTTGAATTGTATATATCCCATGTCCAGCATTAACGAGAGAAGAGGTTGAAACTACTGTTGAGTTGGAAAGTCACGATGTGGAGGATGAGCATTGTGATCCAACTATTGCCACAAATGACGAAGAAGTTGAAATAGACGATGATGACATCGATCTAGATCAACTACCTAATCAATTTTATAGCGCACATGAAGTCCCTGAAATATTTACTAAGATAGACTTGAATGAGATGACCATTGAACCCGATTCGACAACGATATCATTAACTGAGATAGACCATTGAACCCAATTCGACAATGAAATATTTACTGAGATAGACCTAAACAAGATGACATTAAAACGAGATTAGTGAGATAGTTGATTTTAGTTAAGAATGATTTAGAGTTAAACAAATGAAATATTATTAACTGTAAAAATATAAGTAATAAAAGAGTTGGGTTTCAGGTTGTCAAAAGAATGAAAAAAATAATAGAAATTTGTTTTATTATTTTATTATATTTTTAGGAATGTGTCTCTTCAAGAAAGGTATCTTTTTTTTTCAATGTGGAAAAAAAAAATATTGTGGAATGAGTCTCTCCCCCTAAATCTAAATAACCCAAATTATTTGCATCGAGTAGAAAAATAAAGACAAATAATTTTGAATATGGCTAATTGAAAATTTAAAAAAAAAAATTATTGCTTTTATTAAGTTTAGAATAAAGTCTCATGTATATATATTGTTAATTTAATGAACATGGGAATGATTTTATTTTTTACTTTAATATGTACTTTCCTTCTCAGTTATGCTTAAAAAAGATAAAAATAAAATATTTTAAAATTTAGGCCCCGTTTGATATTCATTTGGTTTTTAGTTTTTGTTTTTGAAAATTAGATCTATTTCATCCACATTTTTTACCATGATTTACATCCCTTCTAAGTATAATGGTTGAATTCTTAATAAAATACCAAAAATAAAAATAACTTTTCGAAAGCTACTTTTTTTAGTTCTCATAGCTTAGTTTTTTAAACTATTTGTGAAAAGTAAATAATAAATAAAGAAATTTGGATGTGAAAATAGTGTCCATAGACTTAATTTTCAAAAACAAAAACAAAAAAAACAAAATGCTTACAAAATTGGGCCTCAGTTTTTTGTTTTTTGTTTATGCAAATTAAACTTATTTCATCAATATTTTCTTACAATAATTTGCATATTTCTTAAGTATAATGGTTGAATTGTTAGCCAAATTCTAAAAACAAAAACAACTTTTTAAAAGCTGTTTTTTTAAGTTCTAAAAATTTAGATTATGTTTTTAAACCATCGGTGAAAAGTTGATAATAAAGAAAGAAATTTGGAGGTGGAAATATTATGCCTAAGCAAGGGTGGAGTCACATAAGGGATAGGGAGTACGTGTCCCCCCTAAAATTATCGGTATTTGTATTTTTAATATAAATTTTTATGTAATAGTTAATAATATATTTAATAAATGCGCTCTTATTACCAAATCCTCTTTATGGCTCGGTGATTAAGGGGTTGATTGAAGTTGTAGGAGAATAGTTTGATTCTTGCTTGATCTTTTTTTAACTTTGACTTTAAAGTCACGCTCAAAAACTGGTTTATCTTTTTTTTTAAAAAACAAAAATCCAATTTAAAATAGATTTCGCTGCAATTTGATGGAAATAAAAGTGGGAATTTTTTAATTCTAAATATGAAATTAAAATATAAAGTAGGTTTTATGCTTCAATTGCAAATCAGTCTCCAAAAAATTAGAAAATCAATGTCATTCCTTTATCTTCTGTGGAAGTTTTTTTCTTCAAAAATTAAAAAAGTTTTTAATCTCAATTTTCATTAACATTCTTTGAATAGGTAATGTTTACTTTTCTTTTCCTACGTAATTTTTGTTATATATATTAGTTTTAGAGTTGTACAAGATAGTTTTTTGGTTACCCATTAGGCTATACATATCATATCATCAATATGTAATTTTGAAATTATTCTTAAACTTTTTAGTTCTTATATTTTTAAATCTACATAATAGTTTTTAATATTTTTATTGTGAATAATTTTAGAGTTAGCTCTAATTCAATATGGAGAGACATTTTTATTGTGCCATTAATTTCTTGTACATAATTTTTATATCCACATTGCTCTTTATATATTTTCATTTGTTTTCATGTTATTGTTACATCCACATCACTCTTATTGGTTTTTAAAATTAATTTCAGAGTTCAAGTTAGAGGATTATTTGTTGTCACTCGTTTGAATATACGAACTTGACAAGTAAGATTTAAAATCTTCTTAGACTTTAAGTTTTTATACTTTTAAATCTATATAATAAAATGTAATATTCTTATTATTAATACTTTTGTAGAGTTAATTCAAAATTAATATGGAGAGATATTGTAAAAGAAAAACAACAATAGAGACAATAAAGACATCATCTTAGAAGAAAATGTTTTGGGTTCTAATCGATCTTATATAGAATTCAATCTACAAGAACTACCCGTAGATCCTGGTCTAAGAATCAAAATTTATTATTATAATTATAATATTTGAGATCAAGTTTGAAGAGCATATTTGCTAAAAGGTCCTTGTCAGCCTTGAAATCATACTTTTCCACTTAAGAAATTTGGTACAAAGTCCATGCGATTTAACCCAGCTTTTAGGGAATATTCTAATTGGCTAGAATATAATATTTCAAAAGATGTCGTATTTTGTTTATGTTCCTAATTCAAACCAGAAGTAAGTGAAGAGTTAGGAGGTGACTTTTTTGTTAATTGAATGATGTTCTAATTGGAAGAAAAAAGAGAAATTTCATATTCATGTTGGTGGTCCTAATAGTGCACACCATAAGGCTTTGGGTAAATGAGACTCTTTTGAAACAAAAACAACATATTGAGACTTTTTTAAATAGGATGTCTGACCAAGCACGAGTTGAGTATCGAAGTCGATTAGATGCATTTATTAATAGTATTCGATTTTTATTATGACAAGGACTTACATTCTATGGACATGATGAGACAGATGATTCGAAGAATCAAGGTAATTTTCTTGAACTTTTACAATGGTGTTGCAACCATAATAAGGATATTGAAATCATGACTTTGAAAAATTCTCCAGATAATTTGAAATTGACTTCAGCCAATATTCAAAAATATATAGTGCATTCCATTGCAGTAGAAGTTGTTAATACGGTTATAAAAGAGATGAGTGACAAATAGTTTTCTATCTTGATAGACAAATCAAAAGATGTATCTTCAAAGAAGCAAATGTCAATTGTATTGCGATATGTGGATAAAGGTTATGTGATCGAATGATTTGTTGGAATCATACATATCAATGGTACAAGTTCTCTATTACTTAAGAAAGCCGTAAATGATTTTTTTTTCTCAACATGGGATAAACATCGCTAGTTTATGAAAACAAGGATATGATAGAGCAAGTAATATCCAAAGTCAGTTCAATGGTTTGAAAGCACTTGTTTTGAAAGAAACTGAATGTGTTTTTGTTGGAAACGGCAAGACCCTCAGACGATGAATAGGACAGCAGTAAACAGTCAGGTCACGACGGTCAAACAAAGAATAAAACCTACAAAATAGAAGCTCGTTATAGGCTGAGTCGCGAAGCTCACTCTCTTTAAGACGTTTCGTGACTCTGCCCAAGTGTGCAAGCAGGTCAGAAATACTGTCATGTCATCCCAAGGATAAAACAACCTAAAAAGAAAACCCGATAAAAAATGCACCATTACACCCTTTCTGAATAACTACTTGGAAAACGGAAAGTGGAGTGGAAAAATAGAAGAGGAGAACTGAGAACTTTCGAAAGGAAGTGGAAAGAAGAACCATGTGAATGAACTGCTGAAGGCCACGCCTTTTATAGGCCTTCAGCGTGGAACAGTCGAGTGAGAAAGAGGTGGACAACCTCAGAACGTCGAGGGGCAGGAAGACTCACGCAGAAGACGTGCGTGGAGGACCAAGTTTTTTCATTTTCTTTCTTTCGATTTTAAAACATAATAATAAAAAATAATAATATTTACACACACGTGTTGTGCACGACTGAACAGCGACAGTAGTGCATGTGGGACGTTCTCTAAACCAACATTGGCCTATCTCCTCACTCTCTCCAAAACATGGGTACCCTTTGGGTCCCATACCCAAAGCTCAAGGTTCGAGTACATAAGGGAGGCTTCCAAATCAAAATTTTCTAATGTAGAATTCGTCAACCAAAGGTTGGTGCCCTCTTATTTTTTATAATTAAATTTTTCATCCAACAATTTTGTACCTTCATTGTTTTTCTCATCAGCTTCCATTAGCTCTTATAGCTACTGTAAGTTCAATTTAATAGATTGAAAGTACTCTTAAATAATTAATTATTAAAAACTAAATTGTTAAAAATTTAAGATTCTATCAATTTTTAACATAAAAAAGTAATTCATTCTCAAAAAAGACAGAAAAGAAAGTAAAAAAGACAGAAGCCCATATTGAATGACGACGTATGGCGGCTTTCGTTTGGGGCTAAACGTCAAGGTTGTCCATAAGGTACACAAAGGTCAAATTTTGATAAATCTATATTATTTAGAAAAACAAAAAGCCATTCAGGAGAATCCATCTGTCCCAAGCTTTAATAAAAAAATAAAATTTATTTTCATGGCGCACTCATTACTTCTTCACCATTTGACCAGCGACTCAATGTTGTTCTATTGTTATATTATATTTTCCATTATTTTTCAGCCAATGAATGATTGACATTGCTTCAAACAAACTATAGTCTCATCGTTTTTTGACGTGACTCTCTTAAGTTAACGATAATTGATATGACTTTTCTCATTAGCAATCGGAGATTTGATATCCATTCCCGTAGTTGTTGTACTAAAGAAACACGACAATATTTCGTCTTCTTCATCTGTTTGGAGTTTAAAAATATTCTAAGAGAAGCTTGGAGAGTGGAATAGGTTATTGAGTTGTGTGGAACCGACAAATGTGGGGTTAAAAAAAATATCATAATAATTAGAAAAAAAACCCACAATAGTTAAAATATAAAAGAGAAGAGAAAAAGTAAAATAATTATTTAAAAAAAAGATAGTCGACCCAAAGAGTTAAATAGCATATTAGTATTTACTATTCCCATTAAAAAGACTTAGGAATCCATCCTTACCCTAATCAATGGTTGGGATTAGAATGTCCCGTCCTAATCACAATCATTCAAACAAGCATTTCTTATTGGTTCAACATAAATGATCGAATAACTTATTAAATGTTAATTAGTTTACAAGTTTAGTCGATAAATTTTTAAATTTAAGTGTAAAAGGTACTTTAACTTTAAAAACTAACTAATGGGTGTTTCAACTTTTAACAGTGTGAACTTTAAATACACTAGATCATTGAAATTTCAATCTTTTTAAATTGATTGATTTATTAGATATAAGTTGTTAGTTTAATGGGACCTTAAAACTTTTAATTTTGTGTCAAATGAGTTTGTGAATTAAAAAAACGTTGAGTAGATCAATGATTTATTAGACACAAAATTTTTTTAAAAAATAAAACATCTATTTGACATAAAATTAAAAATTTAATAAAAAAAATATTAAATACGTTTAAATGTCAATATAAAAATATCTCAAAGCAGGAATTAGATTAAAAGGTATGAGCTTCACATCTCTAAAACTAAAAAAAAAAAACTTGTTTTTAGCTAAAAGTATTAGCTGTCAACGTTCACATAAAGTTTTTTTCTTTGTTTGGGGGGTTCAAATCAATTAATTCCATTCATATGAAATATCATCATGTTTTTGAAAATATAATATATAGGAAATAGTTTGGGACACCAAACACAAATGGATCAAAAAAAGTTAAAACTTGGAGCAATTATTTAAAAGGCACATGATATGCAACTAGATATTTAGAGAGAAATATCCATCAAATCCATATTCTATAGTAATTATGAATTGAAACATTATTCAATCTACATCCGACGGTTCTTATAAGATAGTTAGATTGTGGTAGTCTCATATAGAATAATGGTTTTAAAACTTGTGTTACGTCATATGAGTTTTTTTCGTTTAATTCAATAATTGCATGAGTGAAGATTGAACAATCGACATTTGAAATGATAATCATTATATTATTCATTAGACTATACTTGAATTGACATGTCATGTTATATTGAGGTGAAGTGATGACTTTGTTGTCTAAACCATAAAACTTGTATGGTTATGTTGGGTTTGCCCAAAATGAATATGAATATTCTCATTAGGTTCACATCATTATTTCATAAATAATATAGAGTTAACATGATAGGTAAACATTAATCAAATTAAATGATAGAAACAAAATTTAATACTTACTAAATTAGATACAATATTATCAAATGTTTAAAGATTAAAATTGTAATTTAATAAATATTAACTTTTAAGATATTAGTACAACATCAATAAAGTGAAAGTTATTTTTAAATTATGATCTTTTATTATTTTTAAATTGTCATTGTTGATTAATTATTTAAGTTCTGTTCGAAATAATATAGTAAATTTCATGCGTTATTTGTTTTTCTATCTTATAATATATTATTGTTTTAAATTCAAAAATTAATCATTCCATGACCACACAAGAAATTTTTAGTCATATAAGGGACTTGAAAAAGGAAGGGTTCAATTAAAATGATTGACGACCATCATTATATAAAAGAACTTAAAAAAGAAAAAAGTTGTTTTCATTTAAGTCAAATTTGAAAATAATATCTTTAAACTTTTATTTAGATGCATTCATCGGTGTATATATAGACATAAAAGATAAAACAGTCATTATTGATATTATATCTTTTAGAGTCCAACCAACTCAAGAATAACTTAATTAATACGTATATATCATTGATTAAGATTAGGTCAAAAGCTTGAATCCTTACAATATTCTTACATGTTTTTGGAATTAAAAAACAAAACCTAGAAACCTTTTAACTTTCTAAATATGAGAAAAATTGTATGTATGTTATACACTATATGGTTTAGATGAATATTTTAACATATGCTTTAAAATTTAAAATTTTAATGGAAAACTATATTTATATTATATTAAGTTAAAACTTTAGAATCCCACTCCTCGAACATATTAAAACGAGATCTTAAAAAAAAAATTAATTTTGTTTGACTCATTTTAACGTCAATAAAAAACAATAGAATTTTAGTAAGAGAATAAATGTCTAAAGAATAATTCTCAACTACATCACATTTTATTAAATATAATAATAATAAAAGACAAACTATGTGATTTATTAATTAAAATTTTCAAAACTATGTTATGGTGTTATAATAATTATCAATTGAATAATAGAAAAAAGGTATCTTATTTTCTAACCACCTACTTAAAAGCATAGAAAATTTATATAATATGTTATGGTATTTTACGTACTCTTGATATCGAATACATATTAATGGATTTGCTTGCGTAATATGTTTATAATAATATAGGGTTGTGGGTGTAAAAATTTGTTTGGACTAAGTATGAAACTTAACAAAATCATACTAACCTAATTGAAACCAAGTCGAAAATTTTAACTACTTCTTATTTATCCTAAATAATAATCTTTGGATATTCTTTGGCATATTATAGTAGATATTTTTACAAGTTGCCAAAGGATAACTATAAGTACAATGAGTGGAGTGAATGAATAATAATAATAACAATAACAAATTATTTAATGGAACTTAAATTGAGGATGTTGATTCCTCATCAAATAGTTTAATGGAAATTAAAGTGGGAATAGCATCTCCCATGAATACTCATTTCAACTAAAAATATTTGGACCCGAAACATAATTTGAAACCACAAATTTAATATCTCCTCGTAAGTACAGAGTTTAACATGATTTTGAAGGAATTGAATTTCTATAGGGAAGCAATTGATCGTATGTGCTTTTAATTTATATTTTGAATTTACAAAAAATATAGAGAAGATTAAACATCTAAACTAAGTGTTGAGAATGCGACCAAAGTCTCACAATGATTAGATAAGGGAAGGATCATTCATAGGTATATAAGGGATGACAATTATCTCCATTGGTATGAGGCTTTTTGGGTTGTATCAAAAGCAAAGCCACGAGGGTTATATCTAAAGTAGACAATATCATACCATTATGGAGATAGTTGGAGGGTCGTTGTCGATCTCTGCAACCAACTCCTCTCTAATTGTGGAGGAGTTATTATTATTAAGTAATCTAATTAATTAATTTAATTAATTAAATATTATATATTTAATTAATATGACTTTTGAATCATATACAAATTTATTTCCTCTTAATTTGTATCCCATTCATATTAAATTTAACCTATAATTTTAATATGAATCTCATTCATATTATTTAATATTTGAATCTTATTTAAAGACATTATTATCGCATACTTTAATTGTGTTCAAAATTAACTTTATAATATAATGTAACTATATACTTTATATTAATTGTATCATATACAATTAACATATATTCCCTTATAATTTGAACAATTCAAATTCTTCCAAAACTAATTAATCATTATTTTACCTAAACTAGTAAGGGACCTAACGGACCTACATATTAGAAGTTCCAATGATTTGAGATTAATTAATTAAACCCTTTAATTAAATTAGTCAACATTTATTAACCATGGGTCACTCCACTAAAAATCCATAGTTGCACTTTTGCACAGTAAAATATTTCTATGTCCATGTATATAACCATTACCAGTAAGTTGATCTTTCAAGAGTCGTTCGTAGTTACAATTGGGTCAGATTATCATTTTACCCCTGTAATTACCTCTCGCTCCTTAAGTCCCAACTTATCCCTGTTTATAATCCAATTATAAACAAAATCTCTTTCGAGCCAATGAAATGAGGGGCCTCATTGTTCAAGACTCAGAGTCAGTACTTAAGGGAACAACTCATTTACTTACCCTAAAGTCGTAAAGTTGTGAATTCCATTTAGTGTAGTTATGTTCCCAGCTTCCCACTCGACTCTATCCTCAAAATGATAGGCTTATTGAGTCGGCGACATGAGCCACTCTCACCCATACAAATCAAAGGACAAACCTTCACAGGCAGGAGTTCATAACTCACTCAGAATAGAGATCAAATTACATATGATCATCCTATGAAATATTAATCTCTTCAGTAAAAGGTGTTACAAAGATAGATTAATTATTTCACGGTCTGATCTTATATAAACTCTTTGTGCAGGATACCCCCACTCGCATGTCTATACATAAATAAATTGAAGGATCCCTGTGAAAGGTGCGCAGCGGAAGCAGATCGTCCAATTCTCAAATCATTTGTAGAACGCAATTTTTACAGAGAAAAAAAAAAACAAATCATGCATTTAATTAAACAAAACATACAGCATGCTTGAGAAATTAAGAAGAGAAAAAGGGAATAGAAGACTTACCCTTGAAGAACAAAATCTTCACGTTTCCTCTTCGATGTGAAAATCATGAACACTAAAAAGACACTACCACAAAAGCAACCCCCGTATTCTTTAGATGAGAATCCAAAAGGAGTGGGCTCTAACTATTTTGGTGAGGGAAGGGATTAAGAAAGGAGAAGAGAGGAAGAGTCTGAGATCTTAGAACACACACTGTGAGCTTTTTCACTCTTTCTTTCCTTCACCACACAGAGAAGAAGAAAGTGTAACCAACCCACATACATGATCTGAAGAGAAAGAGGAGGGAGGGAGGTACAACTCCCTTCCAAATAATCATTAATTCTAAAAAAAATAAATTAAATTTATTTATTTATTTATTTAATAAATTATTTAATATATATTCATATGATAACTATCTTATCATATAATATATATTAAACTATATGTTATATCAAATATAAGATACCTTTCTCTCATCGATGGCTTTTTAATGTAAATCACATTTATATTAATTTTAACCATATGAATCCAATTAATATAATTAATATTTAAATCATATTCAAATATTTATTTCCTCTCATAAATACTTAATATTATAATATATCTAATACATTATAGTAATTATATCATATATAATTAAATTAAATTAATTATATCACATATAATTAATTCCCTCAACTAATTTGAACAATTCAAATTAATCAAAAACTAATTCTCATTAAAACTTGTTGAGCTATCGAGGGGACCTCATGGACCTGTAGCTTGAAGCTCCAATGGTACGTGAATAATTAATTTAACTCTTTAATTTAAATTATTCACCATCTGTAACTAACGAGCACTCCACTAAAAATTGTCAACTGCACTCTTCGCACTACAGATATATTTCTGTGTCCATTGATGTTGGGATTGGTGTCCTAATTCTCCCGGAGTCTTGTAGTTTGTAAACATTGTACACATTGTTATGAATAAAATAAGAGTATTTTATTTGCATTTACTTATATCCAATAAACAAAGATCTATGGTTATTGTATGTAAACTTAAGAATGTATATGAGATATACAAGTGGATCATGCCTTAAGTAATAACCTCTAAGGTTGTAGTATAAGGATAAAGGAGGGATACCTTATCTTTGTGACACTACAGATACGATCCGCTTTGTAGAGGTTTACAAGTGTTGTGAACTACTACAGATGGTCTGATCCTGACCATTCATGTGGAGACATGCAAGTGGAGGTGTCCTATACAAAGAGTTTGTATAAGATCAGACCACGGGATGATTCGTCTCTCTATATAACGTCGTTGATACTTGAGACTTACATCTCACTTAAACAACCATAAGTGATATGACCTTAATCCTGAGTGTTTTGGAAACTCCTACCTATGAGGGTGGTCCTTTGATTAGTATGGGTGAGAGTGACCAGATTGTCAACTCAACAAGCCTACCTTTTTGGAGATTTGTCTGATTGAGGAGTTGGGAACTCAATTACACAAGATGAAATTCACTCCTTCCACGAAGCAGGGGTAGGTAGATAGATTATTCCCTTAAAGGCTGATTCCGGGTCTTGAACATAGTGGCCACATCCTCTCTTTGGAAGAGAAGACCCAGTCATAGTAGGACTATGACTTATTGTTCATTAGAGGAATCAATGGTACTTAAGGAGTTAGATGAAATTACAGGGGGAAAATGGTGAATTGGCCCAGCTGTACTTACGAGCAATCTGTGAAGGGTTATCGCATTGTTGATTGGTTGATATGGACACAGAAATATATCTATAGTGAGAAGAGTACAAATTTCGGTCTTTAGTAAAGTGCCTGGTAGTTAACTGATGGTGGATCTCATGGCTAAAGAGTTTAGTCAGTTATTCACATACCGTTGAGCTTCAAGCTACAAGTCCATAAGGTCCCCTTGGTAGCTCAATGGATTCAAGTTGAGAATTAGTTCTTGGGGTTAGTTTGAAGTGTTCAAATTAACAAGAGGAAATTCAATTATATATGATATAATTGGTGTGATGTATGAGATACATCAGGTGGAGGATTAATGTAAATATGATTTACATTAAGTACCATAAAATAGAAAAAGAACTATGGTTTATATGTTTCATGAGATGAAATATTAAAACTATAGGTTATAAATATAATATGGTAAGTTGGTTATCATATTTATTTATAATATATTAATTATATGATAATTAATTTCTTTTTCTCTAATAACCGATTGAGTGGGAGGTTATTGGTAGTTTTATGATAATCGTGAGATAAAAAGGAAAATTTTTTTCCTAAAATTAAAGAGTAACTTGATTCGGAAAGTTCTCATGGATAAGCTATCAAGTGAAAGTGTTTCACTAAGCGATAGCTGACAGAGACCAAATGATCGTGCACCTTTGACTATACGATAGTCATTTGGCTGATCGTAGCTAAACGATCGAGTGGTAAGTCTATATGATACGCTGTCATTTACTACACGATCGAGCACATTGTCTATACGATAGACAGCTTCCTATTTCCCATTTGCTTGATCGTCTACACGATCATTTTCCTCCAGTCTCTTCCTCAAGCGAAGATCATACAAAGCCTACAACTCCTGGATTCTCACACCGAGAATACCAAGATAGCCATTGTGGTGGTGTCCTCACTCAGTTCCTGGATCGATTGGTTTCATGGAGGCTGTGTTCGTGCTGTTGGTAGTAGTTTATTTGTTGCATTCGAGAGTTGTTGTTCTTGGACGCTTGGAGATTGATCGAGAGATTCGTGAAGAATGGTTCTTCAAAGGTATGCATCCTCTATCCCTTGTATCATCTTAAAGCATGTTGTCATTTCTAGTTTTGCATGACCTGTTAGTTTCCGTTCTTAGACTGTAATTGATTGTGTTCATTCAAATGGAATTTGGAACGATCTTCCGCTGCTCATGGAAATCCTCATGTTTGATTTCCTTCAATTGGATATAACCAATCAACAATACGATAACCTTTCACAAATTGCTTGCAAGTACAGCTAGGCCAAAAATATCGTTTTGCCCCTGTAGTTACATCTAACTCCTTAAGTACCACTAATTCCCTCTAATTAATAATAAATCATAGTCTAACTATGACAAACCCCTCTCCAGCCAGGAGAGGGTGTGACACCACATTATTTAAGCCCCATAATCAGTCCTTAAGGGAACAATTTATCTACTTACCCCGACCTTGGGGAATGAGTGAATTCCTACTTGTGTAGTTATGTTCCCAGCTTCCCAATCAGATGAATCCTCAAAATGGTAGGCTTGTTAAGTCGGCAATCTGGTCACTCTGACCCATACAAATCAAAAGATCGCTTTCATAGGCTCAGTTCACAACTAACTCAGGATTCAAGTCATGTTACCTATGGTCATCCTAGTGAAATGTAAGTCTCTATTATGAACGGTGTTATATAATGAGACTAAACATTTTGTGATCCGGTCTTATACAATCTCCTTTATATAGAATATCCCCACTCATATGTCTTCATATGAATGATCAGGATCAGATCATTTGTAGCACTTTAGAACAATTGTAACATCTACAAAACGGGTCATACTCGTAGTGTCACCAGGATAAGGTATCCAGCCTTATCCATCTACTATAGACATTTAGGTTATCACTTAAACATAATCCACCCGTATGTCTCTACTTACATGTTTAAGCTACAAGATAACCTTGGATGTTAGTTTATTAGTTTGTGGTTAGTGCAACTAATTTTGAAATAAAACATCAAATATTTTATTACATAAATAAAATGTTACAACTATAGGACTCTACGAGATTTAGGGCATCAATCCCAACACGAATTGGATCAAGTCATGTGTAACACTTACATTATTTGAAACACTTACAAAGTGGGTCGTATCCATAGTGTTACTTGGATATTGTACCCAACCTTATCCATATATTAAATCTTGTAGTTTATTGGATTGAGTGACATAAGTCTAAAGGACAAATAAAATTACTCTTTATTTTATTAAATAAATAAATTTTATTTATACATTATAAACCACAAGATTTAGGATATAAACCCCAACAAATTCGTATACAATTTTTATAATAAAAAAATTATATATAAATATTATGAGTACAAAAGATTATATATATGTGTGTGTTTTAAAATAAATATAATCACTACAATAAAGTTGGTCTATTTCAACCATATTTTATCGAAGATTATTAAAACCTTTGAAGAAAATATACATTTATCGAAAGTTTTTAGAAAGTCTTTGAAAAATACATCAATTTTATCAAATGTTACAAAAACTAATTCTTTTTTTCTTTGTAGATTTACAATGACTTCCTCCTAATTGTAAACTTTATTTTGATTTTTAAATAATTTCAAAATTATACAAAGATGAATTGGTATATGTATTTACAACATATTCGAAAAGTGAATAAAAAAAAGTACAAAAGCATATAAAAAATAGTAAATTATTACAAACTCACTCATTGGTGTGCATTTACAAAAGTTAAAAAACGAAACAAACTACAAAATAAAACAATCAAACATTCTCTACTTTGTCAATCTGCCGATCTCTAAATTGCTTGAACCTCGACAAATTTCTCGAACCTCAAAAACAAGGTCGTCTTCTCCACCTTTTCAATATGTGAAAATCAATAGGTGAATTTGTGAGTATAGAAAAAAGAGCTACAAAAGCATATAAAAATTTACAATAATATTAAATCATCACTGAAGAAGAGAACATATGTTCAAAAAAAAAAAAGAAAAAAGAAAATGACATATGCTAAACAAAAGAGAGAGGCAAATGTGATATCTTCTTCTAGACATAGAACTGAAGAAAGATACTTGATGCAAAAAAATTTAAGGTAATGTCTACTCTAAAATTAAAGCTTAAAGAAGAAAAAAAATAGATGTTGGGAACGATATTGCCATTAACAAAAAAAAAAAAAAAAAAAAAAAAAAAAAAAAAAAAAAACATAATGCTACAAACCAAATTTCTAAAAAAAATAAAAGAAAAAAATTAGGATAGCGAGTTAATAAAAATTAATTTAAAAAGAGAAAAAAGAAAAGGGAGGAGTTAAATTGAAAGAGGTTTAATTTAGTTATTTGTAGAGAAAATATAGATTTCAAATCATGATTATATTTTATTTTCATTGAAATCAAATCTATTTATAAATTATAAAACTATTAGAAATAATTATTTAGATAAAATGATATTAGTGTTTTTTTTTTTTTTTGAAAATTTCTTTAACCTCAATTATTATTATTTTTAGAAAAAATGAGATTTTCACTCCCGACGTTTTTAGAAAACAAGAGATTATATATAAAATTTAAATCTAGATTTCTTTTATTAAAACTTATATTTTGTTAACATGGATTATTTTTTAGATAATTTTTTTAAAAAAAATCTATTTTCACTTCAACAATCTCACTTTAACGTGAATGCCAAAAAAAATAGATAGATATCTATGAAGTATGATACTTCATGTGAGGCAAAGAATTCGCATTAGATACGTATAGGATATAGATACGTATCTGATACACAATTTGACGTATCTATTTCTACGCGTACTTTTTTTTGGAGAAAAAAGACAAGCAACACATCTAATTTTTCCCAATCTAAAACTAGACAACCTATTTGAAAAGCTCACTACTTGAGTCTATAACTAAAAGGGAAAAATAAATAAATAAAAGACCAAGCCCTAGAATCATCTAATCTTTATTTCACATTTGATTCCCCACAAAGTCCATCAAAATATAAATCATTTGGATATCTTCAACAATTCAACGAAGAAGTTCTTAGTTTATCTTCATACTTCTCCCTCTAATCTTCTTCTTCTTCTTTGTAATATGAGTCACTTTTTTATTTCATTTTATTAACTATTGTACTACATCTTAGATTTTTTTTTTTTTTTTGTATGTATTGTATTTCAGTGTTTGTATTCTATTTTGTACTGTTGTTATTAACTTGTATGTTAAATTTATCTATTCCTAGATTTTTTTAAGAAAAAGAAAATTTATTTTCAATATATCAGTATCCTTGTTTTTTAGAAATATATATATATTAAAGAAATATAAAAAATGACATATCCTTAGACGAATCCATATTGTAGTTTTTTTAGAAATTGACAAATCGCCGTATTCATATCGTGTAACCGTATCTGTGTCTGTGCTTCATAGATAGATATCAATATTTGTTTTCATAGACCCTTTCACATTCTAGATTAGATTTAGATAGTAAATAGTTTTTTTATTATTTATTTTTAAGATGACTTTTATGATTTTTAATAGTATGTAGATTTTTTTTTGTATTTTTAATTTTTTTCATATCCCTTTTAGATTTTAGATTTAGATAATACTAGATTCTTTACTTTTTATTTATGTTTTTGGGCCTTTTTAAATATAAAAATATTTAAAAATATTTACACTTTATAGCAAAAAGTTCCAAACGTACAAAGCACTTTTGGAATTTTTTTGCTATAAAGTGTAAATATTTTTTGGACTTTTAAATTTATAAGATTTTATCTTTTTTTAACATGAGTTTTTGTCATTTTTTAATAGTATATATATTTTTATTTTTTAATTTGATTTTTTTTATTTTTCATATCTTTTGTAATATAAATGTGAAAAAAAAAAATCTATCATCATTTAAGTGGAAATGCCAAAAGCTAGGGATTTTTCTTTTATTAATTCAATGTGTGATATTCAAATTTATTAATTCAATGTGTGAGTGGAAAAAATTAGGGGAGAAATTTATTTAATATTTTTTAAATTAGAAATTTCCTAGAATCAACCTCCATCCACTTAAAAAAGGGCAAGAAGGAAATCAAAATTTTTTTCTTATGACTTTTTAGATAGTAAAATGGTTGTTTGTGGTGTTTATGTTTTAATTATGAACATTTCTAAAAACATTCCCTTTTGTCCTCTTTTTCAAACATCTGAAGATTAAAAAAAGAAAAAAGAAAGATTTGCTTCATAGCAAATTGGGACCTAACTTGATTGAGCCTGGAGAGCCCCAATTCACTTGTAGCTATTGGTCTTCAAGTTTTCAACATATAATGGAGGATGAGCCTATTTCATTTTTCATAAATAAAGTCTAATTTAATCATTTACCCTTGAAGAAAAGTAATATATCAAAAGTACCCCTTTACAATATTTAGATAATGAAATGTAGAGATTGTGCATTAAGGTTCGCATTATATTTGGGCTATAATTAACACATCTTAATTAAATACAATAAAGAGAAGAAATTAAGAGAAAATTTAAGGTTTAAAATAGTATTTAAGCCTTTATATATATACTATTGAACACTTTTCCAAGTGCATGATCTAGATTCCAAGTTAAATCAAACCTCATATTTTTCACCTCAAACTTTATAGTTTAGGCAACTTTGGATTCTTATTTTAAATATGATATCAAACTTAGCCTAATCATGTTACTAATTAATTTCTTATTAACATGACCAAGTTTAACATGCCAAACATTCAAAGAACACAACATATAAATAGAAGATTCCATTTTATTTATGTCTAGGTTTAATTTGAAGATTCCTTCAGTTGTACAATCCTTCCTTGCAAATCTATTATGAAGATAATCGGACATGAGAATTTCCATGAGCAGTGGAAGGATCATTCTAAATTTCAATCTTATATGAACGTACACAATTATAGTACACAAACGGAAACAACGGGCTATGCACAAAACCAAAATTACAGCATGATTTTCTACAAGATCAAGTGATAGAATTACACACACCTTTGAAGACTCATCTTCAACACCCTTGATCATGAGCGCTCGAACAACTAGTAACACTGCAACACGAACGCTCGAACACTTCGATCGCTACATTGCACGATCACAACGATCTCGAACACAATGATCACCCAAATCATGAACACAACGGACTCTACGAACGGCCTCCACAGAACCTCGACTGTGTCAAGTTGAGTATGCACCACCACAATGGCTAACTTGGTATTCTCAATGTGAGAATCTAGAAGGGTAGGCTCTGTGTGGACTTGGTTAGAGGCAGAGATCGGAGGAGAACAATCGTGTAAGCGATTGAGCAAGTGGGAGATGAGAAGGTCTATCGTATAGATGATGTCCAATCGTTTAACAAAAGCTATTCGATCGTTTAGCTAATTCGGCCAGCTAAGTGTCTATCATATAGAGATACTCCACGATCGTCTAGTCTCTCTTCAAGCTGTCGTTTAATAAATCGTATTTACTTAACCTTTCCATGGGAACTTTCCTAGATTGGAATTCTCAATCCAACAACTACTAAATTTAGGGAAACATTTTTTCCTTTTATCTCACGGTTACCATAAAACTACCAATAACCTACCACTCAATTGGTTATTAGAGAAAAAGAGATAATTATCCAATAATTAATATAATTATAAATATAAATGATAACCAACTTACCATACTATATTTATAACATATAGTTTTAATATTTCATCTCATGAAACATATAAACCATAGCACTTTTTCTATTCCATAGCACTTAATGTAATTCTCATTTACATTAATCCTCCAATAGATGTATCTCATACATCACATCGATCATATCATATATAATCGAATTACCTCTTGTCAATTTGAACATTTCATCCTCAACTTGAATCCATTGAGCTACCAAGGGGACCTTATGGACTTGTAGCTCGAAGCTCTAATGGTACATGAATAACTGACTAAACTCTTTAATCAAGGGATCCACCAAGCCAGACACTCTACTAAAGATCGACAGTTGAACTTTCTTTACTACAAATATATTATATATCCATCTTAACCAATCAACAGTGTGATAACCCTTCACGGATCGCTCGTAAGTACAGCTCGACCAATAGCCATTATGCCTCTGTAGTTACATCTAACTCCTTAAGTACCACTGATCCCTCTAATGAACATAAGTCATAGTCCTACTATGACTGAGTCCTCTCTTCCAAAGAGAGTTGTGGCCACTATGTTCAAGCCCCGGAATCAGATCTTAAAGGAACAATCTATCACTCCTGCTTCGGGGAAGGAGTGAATTTCATCTTGTGTAACTGAGTTCCCAACTCCCAAATTAGAGAAGTCTCAAAAAAGGTAGGCATGTTGAGTTGGCAATCTGGCCACTCTCACCCATACTAATCAAAGGACCACCCTCAAAGGTAGGAGTTCCCAAAACACTCAGGATTGAGGTCGATCACCTATGGTTGTTTAGGTGAGATGTAAGTCTCCAACATCAACGACGTTATATATAGAGACGAATCATCTTCTGGTCCGGTCTTATATAAACTCTTTGTATAGGACATCCTCGCTCGCATATCTCTACATGAATGGTCAGGATCTAC